>NC_045780.1:24971877-25274907 GCF_008692025.1 Phocoena sinus | reverse complement strand
ATCTGGGCCTGGACTTTTCTTTGTGGGTAGTTTTTGATTACCTGTTGAAACTCTTTACTTGTTATTGGTTTATTTATATCTTCTATTTCTTCTTATTTGGTTTCTGAAATTTGTGTTTCTAGAAATTTGTCCATTTAAGTTATCCAGTATTGGCATATATGTTCATCATATTCCTTTATAATCATTTTATTTCCAGTCAGTAGTAAGTAATGTCTCTTCTTTAATTTTTAATTTTAATAACTTGAGTCTTCTTTTTTTCTTGGTCAGGCACTTTTGTCAATCTTTTCCGAAGGCCAAGTTTTGGATTTGTTGATTTCCCCACCCTCCTTTTCTATTTTATTGGTTCCCAAATCTCATCTTCATTATTCCCTTACTTATGCTGGTTTTAGGTTTAATTTGCTCATCTTTTTCCAGTTTTTTTTTTCCTAACATGTGCTTAGTGTTCTGTATTTTGGTTTTTTACTTTGCAGATTTAATCGATGAGAAAAATGTTTTTTCTAAGGATAAAGGTATATATTTGCACAGAAAGATACTGAGTAAAATCAGTTTTTATTTAATTTTAGTTCAACTGTCAAGGCTACAGTATATACATTAAAAAAATTGTTTTAGTGTTTTAAAAGAAACCAGAATGACCCTAAATAAGAGGTGGAGATTAATTCTGGGCTTCCATTTTCATCTATAATGGAAAGTACTTTGCAGTTTTGTTCTGTAGCTATTCACTATGTCAGACTATTGAATGAAGGTGGTGAATCATCAAGGTTTGCGTGGGTTGTTACAGGTGCATTTGATTCCATTGAAGCTGGACATCAGTGCACAGGTGCAGTGAATATGAGTAAGAACATGGAAATTGAGTACTTGATGAGACTGACTGGATGAAGCATAGATGTCTCAACAAAAACCGTATGGCTGTCCATACACAGGAAGGGGAGGTAGGCTGTTTCCCAGAGGACATTTTTTTGTGTTAAATCTGCCCATACTATGAAAATATTCCAAGATCCTCATTCAGTTAAAGAACATGTAGAGGTTTGTGTGCCCTTTAGAAACTGGTGACTGTAGACCCACAGAGTTACAAAAAACTTGGCCTGTTCAGTGGAGAAAGAGAATCATCATGAACTTCATTGGAATATTTCTACGGGAAGTACTAAATTGTTTGGCTGTTGTTAGTGGGAAACAACTATAATTTGTTGGTGGAGGTGGTGGGTAAGCTAGATTTTGATCCTGGAATATATTATCTGTAAGGTATCTTTGCTGCTTTCCTTATTTTTAATTAACTCAGGTAGGTATAACATTTGAGTTTTGTATCTGTTTACTACCTAACTGTAATTGTGAAGGTAAGTTAGGAAAAAAATGAAGCTAAACAGCATTATAAAAATGTTAGAATTCTGTTGTCATTGTAAAAATGGCTTCACAGTTACTAGTCAAGCAAAATGATTCTTAAAATGCTTCATTTCATATATACTTTTGGAAAACTAGGTGTTTCAGAAGGTAATACAGGGGAATAATTGGCAAGGAAAGCAAGAGTTTGATTTGTATTTCAGGGCAATATAAGGAATTTTTTTCTTAGATGCTCTAAGTAATAGAAGGACTACATTAAGAATGTTTCTTTGTGAGAATCCTGGATTTCTCACGAAAAGGAAAAAAATGAGTCAATAACAGTTCTATCTTTAAAAATTCCAGAAGGCATTATTTGCAGTGGTAACAGTATCAGAGTTAGTATTTTTCAGACATGCTGATCAACAGTTAATGGTAATTGTAATGATCATGAATTCATTTTGTTTGTTTAAAAACAGTTAAATTTTGGGAGAAGAAAATAAAAGCAAGTATTGGCTTGGCCAGAAAGTTCTTTTGGTTTTTCCCATAACATCTTACAGAAAAACCCGAACAAACTTTTTGGCCAACCCAATACTTTTCCTAGGTATTCCAATACCTAGGAAGGTATGACAGTATACTATAATGTCTGCTGACATTTCCTTCACAATTTTTGCCAAATCTACATAACACCTATAGTGTTATTTTAAAAATATTTTTCAGTAAATTTGATTACTTTTTTGTTTTTCGTAAAAACCACAGATTTGTGCTAGTATCATTTTTATAAAACACATAAAATTAAAATCTAACTTAAAAAGTTTCAGTTGGTGAATTAGCTGTAATCATCTCTTGTTCCAGCATGGGCACCACTCTTTGGGAAATACTGGTATAGGGAAAGGAGCATTGCTTTGGAATCAGGCCTGGTTTGGAATCCTGACTCCATCACACATTTGCTTGAGCAACTACCTGAATCTGTTTCTGGATCATAAAGTTGGGGAAGATAATACTTAAGGAGTTGCTGTGTTCTTTAATTAAATGATAAAGTTTGTAAAGTGCTTGGTTCAGAGAGGGTTTTCAAGAACTGGTCGTTCTCTCACCATCCCCACCCATCACACCTCATCTCTGCAAGAAGTTACCTAGTTTCATTTTAGTGTCATAGTTCTTGGACAACTTATCTCTAGCTAGCTCCTTTGGAACCAAAATTGTCACTGTTAATTGTACATTTATTAGAAATTAATCCAGCAATTTTGGTCCTTGTTGATAAACTGTTGTGCTTAGTTTTCTAATTTGGGTTTTAAAAAAAAATCTGAAAAGACAGTTTCAGTGCCTTTCATGTTACAGTAACATTTTAAATGGGATCTGTATTTATATTGTGAAAAATTGTGTATCAGATGTGGTTTGTAGGGCTTTGTCTTTAAGGGTAGTAAAGAATTCTTTTAACTCATACATAAGAAAAGCTGGATAAGGGCAGTAATTTAGGAAATTATCTACAATAGTCACAACATTTGCCCAGGTTAGATTTTATTAGCAGAAACAAAGCTTTTTCAATCCTGGTCAAATTATAACTGTTAGAAGAAAATGTTTAAATCAGGAGAAGGTGGTTGAACTTGGAAATTTTTTCAGTTCATAAAAATTTTTGACTGTATAATTTAAGCTATTTTGAGGCTTAAAGTTTTATTGTGATCTTAGATACCTAACAAGTGGATTGGCTTTCTTGATTTTAATTGGCAGCAGCAGATAGCTGTTTTCAACAAGAATAGCCATTACATGTTGTTTTGCAAGAAAGGAGTTGAATATACAGTTATATTGTATAATTGAATATAGTTATACAGTATACAATTATATAATTGAATTTACAGTTATGCAGTATTATTGAAATATAAATGGTAAGTAAACTTGAAGTAAAATGGGTCCTTTATACCTTAGTAAAACTCCTTAGACTAACTTTCATAGACAAGTTTGGAAAATTGAATTGTTCACTTAATTACTGAGTGAATGACTATAATATACATTTTTTAGATTCAATAAATATGCCTAATAAACCAGGAAGGACAGTGTTCTCTGCAATATTTTTATTTAGGACATTTCATGTGAACTTTCCATTACCTTGATTTATTTCCCCAATTAAATCTTGTTTTGAAGTTCTGAAGCTGGAGATTCTATTTTATTCAGTAGTATTTTATACTCCTTTATGAAGAATTATGTGTAACTTCAGTATATATTTTGTTGTACTTTTTAAAATGATTAAAACTGATTTTAAAAATTTATTTCACCCTAGAGATGGAAAGGTACACCCTTATTTAAAGCTCTAGCTGTGGGTTTAGTAACTGCCAGTAGATGGCAGTGTAGGTTCATGGAAAACTATATCCTTCCATAAATTGAGTACTGAACGTTTTTTAAGTTACACATACTCTCAGTGAGATTGATCCTGGTGGGTTAAAAATGCCTATTACTTTTTTTAAAATAAATAAATAAATATTTATTTATTTATTTTTGGTTGTGTTGGGTCTTCGTTGCTGCACACAGGCTTTCTCTAGTTGCGGCGAGTGGGGGCTACTCTTCGTTGCGGTGCGTGGGCTTCTCATTGCGGTGGCTTCTCTTGTTGCGGAGCACGGGGTCTAGGCGTGTGGGCTTCAGTAGTTGTGGCACGCAGGCTCAGTAGTTGTGGCTCGTGGGCTCTAGAGCACAGGCTCAGTAGTTGTGGCAAAGGGCCTTAGTTGCTCCGCAGCATGTGGGATCTTCCTGGACCAGGGATCGAACCTGTGTCCCCTGCATTGGGAGGCGGATTCTTAACCACTGCACCACCAGGCAAGTCCCTAAAAATGCCTATTGGTTTTTATTTTGCTTTGTAGTAATAGTCTTATTGCAGCATTTTTAAAAATCAGTTCTCAAACTCTAGGGTATGTCAGAATTATCTGGCGGCTTGCTAAAAGCATTGCTAGACTCAGAGTTTCTGATTCTATAAATTTGGGGTTTGGTCAAAAATTTGCATCTCTAACAAACCACTAATGTTGCTAATGCTGACATTTATGATATTGACGGTGAGGATTTGCACTTTTAGAACCGCCTTTGTGTTGTTGTTTTGTTGCAGCAAAATACACTTAACATAAGGTTTACCATGTTGACCATTTTTAAGTGTACGGTTTAGTGGTATTAACTACATTCACATTTTTGTGCACGCATCACCACCATCCATCCCCATAGCTCTTTTCATCTTGTATAACTGAAATTCTGTACCCTTTAAACAATAACTTTATGTTTTTCCCTCCCTCTAGCCCCCGGCAACAACCATTGTACTTTATGTCTTTATGATTTTGACAACTTTAAGTAAGCTGATATAAGTGGAATCATACAGTAATTGTCTTTCTGTGACTAGGTTATTTCCCTTAGCGTAACGTCCATGTTGTAGCACATTTCAGAATTTCCGTTTCAAAGCTTAATAATATCCCATTGTATGTCTGTACCACATTTGCTCATCCATTCTTCCATCCATGGACACTTGGGTTGCTTCCACGTTTTGACTATTATGAACAATGATATGAACATGGATGTACAAATATTTCTTCGAGATCTGCTTTCAGTTCTTTTGGATATATAGCCATAAGTGGAATTGCTGGATCATTTGGTAGTTGTATTTTTAACTTTTTGAGGAACTGCTGTATTGTTTTCCACAGCAGCTGTACCATTTTCCACCAGCAGTGCACAAGGGTTGCAATTTTTTTCACATCCTTGTCTACTGTTGTTTTCTGTTTTGTTTTGTTTTAAGGTAGCCATTCTCCTGGGTGTGAGGTGGCATCTCATTGTAGTTTTGAGTTGCATTTCCTTAATGACTAGTGATGTTGCACATCTTTTCATGTGCTTACTGGCTATTTGTATATCTTTGGAGAAATGTTTATTCAAGTATTTTATCAAACATTTTTGAATTGGATTTTTATTGTCGAATTTTAGTTCTCCATATATTTTGGGTATTAACCTCTTATCAGATACATGATTTGCAAATATTTTCTCCTATTCCGTGGGTTGCCTCTTTACTCTATGGATGGCATCTTGGTGTACAAATTTTTAAATTTTCATGAAGTCCAATTTGTCGGTTTTTTCTTTTGTTACCTGTGCCTTTGGTGTCCTATGCAAGAAATCATTGCCAAATCTAATATTGTGAAGTTTTTGTCCTATGTTTTCTTTTAAGAGTTTTATTGTTTTAGGTCTTACATTTAGGTCCTTGATTCATTTTGAGTTAATTTTTGTACACATGGTATTAGGTAAGGGTTCACCTGCATTCTTTTGCATGTGGATATGCAGTTTTCCCAATACCATTTGTTGAAAAGACTTCTGTTTCTCCAGTGATTGGTCTTGACACCCTTGTCAAAAATCATTTGACCATATATGCGAGGGTTTATTTCTGGACTCTCTGTTCTATTCCATTAGTCTCTACATCTGTCTTTAAGCCAGTACCACACTGTTTTGATTCCAGTAACTTTGTAGTAAGTTTTGAAGTCAGGAGTGAGTCCTCTTGGTTTTGTTCTTTTTTAAGATTGTTTTGGCTCTTTGGGGTTCTTTGAGATTCCATGTTAATTTTAGGATGGGCTTTTCTTTTTCTGCAAAAAAAAAAAATGGCATTTGGATTTTGATGGAGATAATGTTGAATTTATAGATCTCTTTGGGTAGTACTGATATTTTAATAATATTAATTTTCCCAATTCATGAATATGGGATGTGTTACCATTTATTTGTGTCATCTTGAATTTTTTCAGCAATGATTTATAGTTTTCATTGTACAAGTTTTTCACTTCCTTGGTTAAGTTAATTTCTAAGTATTTTATTCTTTTTGATGCTGTTGTGAATGAAATTGCTTTAGTAATTTCCTTTTCAGATTGTTCGTGTGTGTAAAAGTGCAGCTGATTTCTGTGTATTGACTTTTTGTATCTTGCTGCTTTGCTGAGTTCATTTATTCTAACAGGTTTTTCTGTGAAATCGTTAGTGTTTTCTACTAGTAAGATCATATCATCTGCAGAGATAATTTTATTTCTTTCTTTACTATTTGAATACCTTTTATTTCTTTTTATTGCCTTCCAGCAGTAGAACTTCCAGTACTGTGATGATAGATGTGATGAAAGCAGGCATCCTTGCCTTGTTCTTGATCATAGTGGAAATGTTTTCAGTCTCTCACCATTAAGTATGATGTTCATTGTGGGTTTTTCATATTTGGCATTCATTATATTGAGATAGTTTCCTTCTATTCATAGTTTGGTGAATGTTTTTATAAGGAAAGGGTGGTGAATTTTGTCACATACTTTTTCTGCAGCAATTGAGATAATCACGTGGGTATTTTTCCTTCATTTTGTTGATGTGGCAAGTTATATTGATCAATTTTTATGTTAAACCATCCTTGCATTCCAGGAATAAATTCCTCTTGGTCATGGTATATAATCCTTTTAATATGCTGCTGAGGCATGTTTGCTAGTATTTTGTTGAGGATTTTGCATCCATATTCATCAGGGGTGTTGGTCAGTAGTTTTCTTGTGGTGCTTTTGTCTGGCTTTTGTCTGGCTTTGGTATGAGAGTAATGCTGGCCTCAGAATGAGTTTGGAAGTGTTCCCTTCTGTTTGATTTTTTGGCAGAGTTTGGTATTAGTTTTTTAAATGTTGGGTAGAGTTCACCATTGAAGCCATTGGGTCTAGGGCTGTTCTTTGTTGGTAGGTTTTTTGTTTGTTTGTTTTTTAAATTAATTTTTATTGGAGTATAGTTGCTTTACAATGTTGTGTTAGTTTCTGCTGTACAGCGAAGTGAATCAGCTGTATGTATACATTATCCCCTCTTTTTTGGATTTCCTTCCCATTTAGGTCACCACAGAGCATTGAGTAGAGTTCCCTGTGCTATACAGTAGGTTCTCATTAGTTAATCTGTTTTATACATGGCAGTGTATATATGTCAATCCCAGTTTCCCAATTCATCCCACTTCCCCTTCCCCCCTTGGTATCCATATGTTTGTTCTCTGGTAGGTTTTTGATTTCTGGTTCAATCTCCTTACTAGTTATAGGTCTATTCACATTTTAATAATCATTCTTTTTAAACAGTCCTTTGCATTAAAAATCTTATTAAAATAATACAGCATTATTGTGTTTTAAAAGAGTGTCCTCATATTCTACTACCCTAATCCATTTGGTCATATTTCCAATGAGTATGTATCTATACATATATGTTTTAGTGAAGTCATAATGTGTGTAACTTCTTTTCATGTTCTGTTTTTTATATGTTACTTACATATTTTCCCCCACTTTTAATGTGTACTGTCCCACCTATTCCTTATTGCCCTTCTGTCTAAGAGAATTATGCCCTACAATGCAACATTCTTGACAGAAAGAGATCATGTAAGCCTGAGAAGTGTTTTAATTTGATCTTTTTTGTTTTTTTGACTGCTGTCAGTGGGATGGTTTTAAAATAATACTGTATTGGTCACATACTATTATAAGTTTTAATGGTTTTTCTTCACTTTTGACCTTTGTTTTTCTGAAGTTCGCAAATAGGGTGGTTATATTTTCTAACTCATTTTGAACAGGTAACATCAACAGACATTTAAAACAAGCCACGCATAGAAGCTACTTTTTTCCCCTGCCACTTCTAACTCATGTCACTTTTCTTTTGCACTTGCAGGGCATAGCATGTTTACAGTGTAGTGTATAATATTTCAGTCCTACCTAAGTGCAGCATTGGAATGAAAATCTATCAAAGGGACCACTAAAAACAAAGGTAGTTTAAGCATCTAGTTAGTTTACTTAACTTCTTCCATCAACTCACTGTATAATTTAGATGATTTCACTTGACTTTTTTGTAATGAGTGACATTTTAGAAAATCTGAATATATAATGGCTTACAACTTCACCCTGTAACAATGGGAAGCAAAAGGCAAATAAATTGTTGATAATAATATATTATACAGGTGTGTTCTTTGGCCAAAAAGAAAAAGAGTGTGTGGTAACTAGTGATGATTTGTCCATCAAAACCTGAAACTATTGATATTTATTGAGATGAGAAATTAATGAGATTCTGTTTTACTATTAATAAAGAGAGCAGTACGTTTTCTGTTTTTCTCATTTTCCCCCAACACAGGGAGTGGGGAAAAGCAGGCACCCCAATTTATAGTTAATTTATTGTACTGAAGTAAACTGTATATTGCTTCCAAATCTAATTTAATCCATAGTAAGTAAAAATACCTTCATAAAATATTTTTAAATTTTAAAACTACGTTTCTTTAACAGATTTCTATAATCCAGGAGCTTGTTACTAATTATGAAGCCTCTCTGAAAACTTGTGACTTTTTTAGCCCTTATGGTAAGTTTAAATTAGATTGAGTTGAAATTTGATTACTCATTTCAATCCATTTTTAGTCACTAACACTATCTTATGTTTATTATGTATGTGCTACATGATAGCTGTTCCCTAAATAGTTTTTGAATTAGTGAATGAAATGAGAAGAACACTTGCAATCTTAAGTAATTAAAAATGTCCTAATCTTGTCAGGGGGGAGTTAACTCCATTTTAATATAAATAAACAAAATTGAGAGGTTGAGCAGCTTGACCAAGATCAAGTAGTTAGTTTATGTTCAAATGTATTTTTCCTGAATTCCTACTTCTTTGTTCTTTCTACTCTTATATTACTTTAAATCCTGTATAATTTGGTTCTTTGTTTTTCTGTTTGTAGGGGCATATGTAAATCAAGGCAGCTTTATTTAGAAAACACTCTAGAATGCTTTCAGTCATGCGAATGGTAACTTTGGTTTCTTCTTGCATCTTTTATTTGTTATCACCGTTCTGTTCTTGTTAGTTTGAATCAAATTTCACAATAAAATAACAGACACAGAAGTAAATAATGAACCCTCGTGTCCCCATCACCTAGCTTCTTTTATCAGTGTTTCACCAGTATTATTTGAAGTATCTTCTGTCGACTTTTTTTTCCTGGAGTATTTTTAAAGCAGACATACTGTTTCCCCTGTCAGTACCTTAGTATGCATCTCTAACTGTTTAAAACACTTAAACACAAGATGTAGCCACAGTGCTGTCTTACACAAAATTAACTCTCATACCACAGTATCTAACACCCAGTCTGCATGCAAATTTTCCCAATTATTTAAAAAATTGTATAACTGGTTTATTTGAATATGGATCCAACTAAGGTCCACACTTTACATTTGATTGTTACGTCTCTGATATTCTTTTAATCTTGAGTAGTACTGTCCACTCCTTTCCCCCCTTTTTTTTTTAAAAAAAAAAGGCTGTTTGTCGAAAGGTCACTTGTCTTGTGGAACGTACCATGTTTTGAATTTGGCTGATTGTCTTCTCATGGTATCATTTAATACATTTTGCTGTCATCCATACATCTTACAAAGCTCGAGTTAGATTTACCGACTTTTTTTTTTTTGGCCTTGCCGTGTGGCAAGTGAGATCTTAGTTCCCCAACCAGGGATTGAACCCATGCTCTCTGCAGTGGAAACATGGAGTCCTAGCCCCTGGAACGCCAGGCAATTCCCCTAGATTTACAGGCTTGATTAGATTCAGGTTCCATATGAATACTTCATATGTGACACTTTGTACTTCCTGTTATATCACATCTGAAGGCAGAAAACATTCTGGTTGTCTCTCTTTTTGTGATATTAAGATTGATCAGGGTTTTGATGTTTGTCAGCCTAATCTGCCCATTAAAAGTTCTTCATTGGCCTAATGATTTTTGCAGCCACTGAGAATCGTTGCGTTCATCCCTTATTTCATTCTAATCATCATTCCTTCTGCATTTATTAGCTGGAATTCTTATAGAGAAGTTTTTTTTTATTAGTTATCTATTTTATATGTATTAGTGTATATATTGTCAACCCCAAGTAAAGAACTTTTCTTCATCAAATATTTGGTTCCCCTGAAATATAGTTTATATGAGAGGAGCAAGATAAATGCTTGGCTCTTTGCCTGTGTTTATTATTTGTGTTTTAATTTTATGCTAATCTGTGTGTTTTCATTGTTGTCATTTCATTTGGTCATCTAGTCCAGGAGACCTTCTGTGTTTTCTGAGGTGGCATGAGTAAATTCTCCTTTCTGCTCTTTCTACCTCATTTTATACCTGTGTGTCTTCCCTTCTGAAATCCATTTTGAGTGCTTGGTATTTCTTTATCTACTCTTCTGTAGCTTGAGTGTACAGAATGGGGAACCAGATGGAGCTCCGCTGATTCTGTGTGACCCATCTTGTCAGGAATGTGCCCTCCTAATACCCTTCAATTTTGGGTTTCCCTGATGTAGTGTCGAGGCCTACTTACAATGCTAAGTAAGCCCTGGCCATTCTTGCCTTTGTGGAAATTTTGCAGTGGTAGTTAGGGACATCTTTTCTTCAAGCTATTTTCCTTGACTTTTCCTGGACCTGCTGCCTTACGCTCTCAGCCTGAGAATTCGTAGAGTTAGATTGATTTACCTCTTTTCCCCAAACTGTTTCTTTGGAGTGAGGTATGGGTAGAAGCCTGTGAAACCAGCATCTTGTTTCTCTGTTTGGCTGCTACTTTTTGAACTTTACGACATGAAGTCATATCTCTTTCTGTTGAACTTGGTCATTTTTGCTGGATTTGTACTGCTTATTGTAATAGTTAATTTCAGTATGCATTGGGAGAAAGAAAGTATGTGAGTTGCTCTACTTTGCCTCATTCCCTGTAATGATGTTATATTTGTTTGGTTGCAGAGAATGGGGAGACAGAACCCCCAACGACACTACTCTGGGTTCAGTATTTCCTGGCACAGCACTTTGATAAACTCGGGCAGTATTCTTTGGCTTTGGATTATATTAATGCTGCAATTGCTAGTACTCCAACTCTAATAGAATTATTCTATATGAAAGCAAAAATTTACAAGGTAAAATCTTTGTCTTGTTTTTTGAGTAGTTGAAGAATTTGGCCATTTTAAGAACGCTTGGAGTTCTTTCTGTGTAGAGATAACTTTTAGGACACCCTGGTAATCTATTCCTAATATTCTAATAATCCTAAGGAGTTTTATGTTATATAGTTGTATAGTCAGTATTAATAGTTTCATTCAGCTCTTAGTAAATATGAAGTGTAATGTATCTAAAGATTTCTAGATAAATTTGACAGAAATGTAACAGATTTCTAATTTGTCTTTAAGAACTTTTTCCGTTATATTGTACCCATATTCTCTTAATCATAAACAGTGATTTCTTTAATACTTTCATTTCTTAAAGCATATAGGTAATCTCAGAGAAGCTGCCAAGTGGATGGATGAAGCTCAGTCTTTAGACACAGCCGATAGATTCATCAACTCCAAATGTGCAAAATATATGCTTCGAGCAAATATGATAAAAGAAGCAGAGGAAATGTGCTCCAAGTTCACAAGGGTAGGAAATAGCGTGTAATTGTCTGAGTTAGTAAAATTAAAGTTAAGTTCTGTGGTGATGTGTGAAGTTTGCTGCTGAAGTTCCTAAGAATTCACTTTTGTTATTATTTTTTAATCTTGTTTAGCTCACATCCTAAGTGTGGTTTCTTACTGTGGTTGATGTATGTGCTTGTGCTTCTGGTGGGAGATGATTAAAAAGCAATAACAGGAGCAAAATACCTTTATATAGAAATAAGCATTATGCCATACTTCAGTGCTTATATGCAAGATTTGATTTATTGTTCTTTTGTTTCACTAGTAATTTGTGACTGCTGTTTAATTTCTCAGTTACAGTGTCTTAACTTCATAAGAGCTCATAGAGTTCTTTCTCTGTAGAACTAACTTCTGAGGACTACTGGTCTCTGTGACATTAAGAATTTAAGTTCTTTCAAATTGTTAGGCTAAACATTTATTCCTTTGTTTCATCTTTCACCATCCTTTCATATCCTTTTCTACACAGACTTTCTGTTATATTGTAAAAACAGTACACGTTTATGGTTAAAAATATAAGGAGGCTAATGGAACAGAATAGAAAACTAATTCACACATATTTGGAAACTTGTTATGTATCAGAGGTGCTTTAAAAATCAGAGATAAAAGATACTGTTTGGATAATTATTTATTTGTGTTGAAAAAAATAAAATGACATCCTTATCTTATACTGCACACAGATCAGCTACAGGTGGATTAAAGATCTAAAAGCAAACCTTTCACACTTTTGGAAGAAAGTATAGAAGTTTATCTTTAGGGCTCAAGGTAGGAAACATTTCTTAAGACACCAAACACATAAAGGTACAAGAGTAAAATTGATAAACTTGATTATATCAAAATTAAAGATAACGTATAACAAAAAATAATTATAAGCAAAATGACAAGGCAAACCATAGAATTGGAGAAGATATTTCCAACTCATATAAGAAGAAAAGAATTTATAAAGAAAGCCAAAGAATTCACTGAAATAGTTACACATTGAATGTAACATAGAGACATGAGAAAACCATGTTTCAAGTTTGATTTCCAAGTTTTAATTAAGATACTTCAAAATAAATAATTTATCTCTCCAAGTGCATTACATACAAAGTGGAGGGCTTTAGTGCTGGTGTTTGTAAGTAAGTTGTTTAGGATGAAAATAAGTTACCACTGTGCTCTGTGATGCTAATGTATCACTGATACAGCACCAGTGTACCACCTTGTTTAAATGTTAACTAGATTCTAGTTGTGTCTGGGTGTTAAGGGAAACCCCTTATAATTTAGAAGCCACAGAATAGCTTGAACTTTTGTGTGTGTGTGTGTGCCATACAAGGAGTCCAGGACAGCCAATGCTCAGAAAACCTGAACTCCTCCATACAGTTCAGCACAGCCTTTTTTATTTATTTTTATTTTTGCTGTGTTGGGTCTTCGTTTCTGTGCGAGGGCTTTCTCTAGTTGTGGCAAGCGGGGGCCACTCTTCATCGCGGTGTGGGGACCTCTCACTATCGCAGCCTCTTGTTGCGAAGCACAGGCTCCAGACGTGCAGGCTCAGTAGTTGTGGCTCACGGGCCCAGCTGCTCCGTGGCATGTGGGATCCTCCCAGACCAGGGCTCAACTCCATGTCCCCTGCATTAGCAGGCAGATTCTCAACCACTGCGCCACCAGGGAAGCCCTAGCTTGAAGTTTTATTGTGAAAATTTAACTACTTGCAAGAAAGATGTCATAGAAACATTAAATACACATACACACACAATACTCAATAAGAAAAAGATGAGACAATACAAATATGGGCAAAGGAGATGAATAATTAGTTCACAGAAGTAGAATATGGAATGGCCAAAAGACATCTTCATTAGTAATCAGGGAAAAAAAACAATATATCATTTTTTACCCATGAAGTTACCCAGAAATTTAAGACTGACATTACTTGGTATTGGCAAATGGTATGTCATTCATGCACACACAAACACACACATGCACACACATCTCACATACATATACCACATATCTGTGTTGTGTATATATTTATGATGAGAAAGAAACAACGTATGGCCTATGCATGTGATGTACATATACACATATAGGTTTAATTTTTCATTAAAAGCTACTACTTATGGACCATTTGTTGTTTCTCATCGTAAAAGAGCTTTTTTTTTTTTTTTTGCGGTACGCGGGCCTCTCACTGTCGTGGCCTCTCCCGTTGCGGAGCACAGGCTCCGGACGCGCAGGCTCAGCGGCCATGGCTCACGGGCCCAGCCGCTCCGCGGCATGTGGGATCCTCCCAGACCGGGGCACGAACGTGCGTCCCCTGCATCGGCAGGCGGACTCTCAACCACTGCACCACCAGGGAAGCCCTTTTTTTTAATTCTTAATTTATTTTTGGCTGTGTTGGGTCTTCATTGCTGCACATGGGCTTTCTCTAGTTGTGGTGAGCAGGGGCTACTCTTTGTTGCAGTGCGCGGGCTTCTCATTGCAGTGGATTCTCTTGTTGTGGAGCACGGGTTCTAGCCATGTGGGCTTTAGTAGCTGTGGTGCATGGACTCTAGAGCGCAGGCTCAGTAGTTGTGGCGCACGGGCTTAGTTGCTCAGTGGCATGTGGGATCTTCCTGAACCAGGGATCAAACCCATGTCCCCTGCATTGGCAGGTGGATTCTTAACCACTGCGCCACCAGGGAAGCCCTAGGTAGACTCTTTAAAACCCATGTTTTAGAATTGTGTAGTAGGATACAAACTAGTATTTCTAAAACTCATATGGCATAGGATCAACAGTAATTGTAAAGTGGCAGATGTAGTGGTGGTGCAGAGTATTAGCAAGAATGATGGTAATGATCAAGGGGTCAATCAAGAAGAAGATATAACAATCGTAAACATATATGTACCCGACATAGGAGCACCTAAATACATAAAGCAAATATTAATAGACATAAAGGGAGAAATGACAGTAACACAGTAATAGTAGGGGACTTTAATACCCCACTTACATCAGTGGACAGATCATCCAGACAGAACATCTAATGTTCTAAATCATTTCTGAATGCTTTCTAAAGCTGAAAGCATTTCCTCTAAGGTCAGGAACAAGACAAGGATGCCCACTGATGCCACCTTTATTCAGCATAGTATTGGAAGTTCTAGCCACAACAATCAGACAAGAAAAAGAAATAAAAGGAATCCAATTTAGAAAGAAAGTAAACTGTAATTGTTTGCAGATGACATGATACTATATATAGAAAATCCTAAGTGTACCACCAGAAAACTGCTAAAGCTCGTTAATGAATTCAGTTGCTGGATACAAAATTAATATACAGAAATCTGTTGCATTTCTATACACTAACAACAAACTATCAGAAAGAGAAATTAGGGAAGCAATCCCATTTACCATAACATCAAAAAGAATAAAATACTTAGGAATAAACCTATCCAAGGAGGTAAAAGACTTGTACTCAGAAAACTGTAAGACACTGATGAAAGAAATTGAAGAGGTCATAAACAGATGGGAAGATATATTGTGTTCATGGATTGGAAGAATTAATATTGTTAAAATGACCATACTACTGAAGGCAATCTGTAGATTCAGTGTAGTTCCTATCAAAATACCAAGGGTATTTTTTTCACAGAACTAGAACAAATAATTTAAAATTTTTATGGAAACTCAAAAGACCCTGAATAGCCAAAACAAGCTCCCTGACTTCAGACTGTACTACAAAGCTACAGTCATCAAAATGGAATGGTATTGGCACAAAAACAGACACATAGATCCGTGGAACAGAATAAAGCCCAGAAATAAATCCCACACACTTATGGTCAATTAATCTACAACAAAGGAGGCAATAATATACAGTGGAGAAAAGACAGTCTCTTCAGTAAGTAGTGCTGGGAAAACTGGACAACTACATGTAAAAGAATGAAATTGGAACATTCTCTAACACCGTGTACAAAAATAAACTCGAGATGGATTGAAGATCTAAATGTTAGACTGGAAACCATAAAACTCCTAGAAGAAAACATAGGCAGAGCACTCTTTGACATAAATCATAGCAATTTTTTTGAATTTGTTTCCTAAAGCAAAGGAAATAAAAGCAAAAATAAACAAATGGTACCTAATTAGACTTAAAAGCTTTTTCACAGCAAAGGAGACCATCGACAAAATGAAAAAACAGCCTACTGAATGGGAAAAAAGATTTGCTAATGATGTGACTCATAAGGGGTTAATATCCAAAATAAACAGCTCATACAACTCAATGTCAGAAAAACAAACAACGTGATGAAAAAATGGGCAGAAGACTTGAATAGACATTTTCCAAAGAAGACATACAGATGGCCAGCAGGCATATGAAGAGATGCTCAATGTTGTTAATCATCAGAGAAACGCAAATTAAAACCACAGTCAGGTGTCACCTCACACCTGTCATAATGGCTGCCCTCAAAAAGACCACAAATAAATGTTGGTGAGGATGTGGAGAAAAGGGAACACTGTTGGTGGGAATCTAAACTGGTGCAGCCAGTGTGGAAAACAGTATGGAGGTTTCTCAGAAAAAATAGAAATACCATATGACCCAGCAGTTCCACTCCTGGGTATAAATCCAGAAACAAATGAAAACACTGATTCGAAAAGATACACGCACCCTAATGTTCATAGCATTATTTACAGTTGTCAAGATATGGAAGCAACCAGTGTCCATCAACAGAAGAATGGACAAAGCAGATGCAGTATATATGTATATACAATGGAATACTACTCAGCCATTAAAAAGAATGAAATTTTGCCATTTGCAACAACATGGATGGACTTGGAGGGTATTATGCTAAGTGAAGTAAGTCAGACAGAGAAACACAAATACTGTATGATACCACTTATATATGGAATCTAAAAAATAGAGCTAGCGAATATAACAAAGAGGAAACAGACTCTCAGATATAGAGAACAAATTAATGGTTACCAGTGGGCCGGGAAAGAAGGGGACGGGGCAAGATGGGGGTAAGGGATTAAGAGATACAAACAATTGTGTATAGAATAAATGAGCTACAAGAATATATTGTACAACACAGGGAATGTAGCCAATATTTTATAATAACTGTATAAATGGAGTATAACCTTTAAAAATTGTGAATTACTGTTATACACCTATAACAAATTATTGTACACCAGCTATATCAATAAAAAAAGGATGATGGGTATTAGAGAAAAATAAAATTAGGAAAATAGTACTGTTTATGTTCATATAGCACCTAATCCCATGTAAAATCACATGACATTTTACAGCAAGGTAATTAAGGCTCTGAAGAGGTTACTTGAATCATCTTTGGTCACATAGTCAGTAGTACTGGGGCTCAAACTCTTCAATGCCCTTTCCACTGTGTCACAATTTTGAAGATTAGAAATTAGAAGAAAGTCCAAGAGTAGATGTAAAAGCAGTGATGCTTGTAGAGAAAAGTACCACCTGGAAGGCCAAGCTAGATTAGAAATAAAGTACAATTAGAAACGAGTATATAAAACTTCTTAAGTTAAATAAATTCAGTGGTTTAAAAAGAATAAAAAACAGAAAACACCCACACAGCAAATCACAGCCGACTCGGATATGTCTGAAAAGGCCCAGAAGAATGAAGGGGAAGAAAGAAGGGGAAAGGTTGGCTGTTTGAGGAGAGTAGTCCTCAAAGTCTGGGGCTCAGCTTGCTCATCGTAATCATCTCCGATCATCCACTCTTGACGAGTTGCTGTGGCGTGTGGAGAGCCTGTTAGTGTATCCATACTGCTTCACTGGCCAGGCGTGTCCCTAATGTGTGGTGGATAACAGTGAACTGGGGGAGGAGAATTGCTAATGACTCTGGTGATCAGTTTATATCTGCTTGGTAATAAGTGAGTGAAGTGCTCATATTTCCATCTTGCAGATTTTTCACAGTTTAGAATGTTTGTAGAGTTGCTGATGCAAGTTGGAAAGTTCTAGTTAGTAAAGTTTTGAAATGAAAAATGATGTAGATTTCTCATAAACATATGTAGTCATCAAAAAATGGAATATATATGCAGCCCTAAAGATGACATAAAATATCACCATAATTTCCTTTACCCAGAGATAACTGGTTTTTATACTTGAATTCTGAAAATTGAACTGATAACTCACAATGGGTGTGAAAGAGAAGTGAATATTAAACTTATATAAATGTACCCATATTTTTACTGTCTTTCCTGGGGTCACATAAAGTATATTTTAAATAACTGTTCTAAGTTGTGACAAAACTCCAGTGCCCCTGCGCTGAAACTAGGCACTCTATGTCTTACACTCTTCTAGAATACACACTGAGCCTGAGTTAACAAATATTCTTTTTTTTTTTTGTGGTACGTGGGCCCCTCACTGTTGCGGCCTCTCCCGTTGCGGAGCGCAGGCTCAGCGGCCATGGCTCACAGGCCCAGCTGCTCCGCAGCATGTGGGATCTTCCCGGACCGGGGCACGAACCCGTGTCCCCTGCATTGGCAGGTGGACTCTCAACCACTGCGCCACCAGGAAAGCCCCACAAATATTCTTTTTTTTTTTTTTACAAATATTCTTAATAAATTCCATTATTTGGTTTTGTCAGCCCACTGCAAAGAGTTGGCATGGAACAGGACATGCTGTTAGAAGCAGACACATGGGTACAAAGGAAGTGACAACTGATAGCCTGACGTGGAGGGAGGAGACTTGGGAAACTGAAAAGCAGGCTTGGAACTACTAGTAAGCGATTTGAAAATGATGTTGTAAATAGCAGTGATCCTAAGTTGGCAAGGAAAGATTAAGTAGCTTTTGCTTAATAGACAAAAGATAGGCAGTGCTTCTTAGGATTACTATCTTAAATAGATTGAGTAAAAGCTTTGGTGTTTAAAACTTAGCTTCAGTAATCTGCAGTCTTTTCTATGTAGGTTGTTGAATATCTCAACAGAGCTGGAAAATAAGACATGTAATTTTAAGTTGATAGCCTTTTGGAAGCACATGGATATATTTGTTATATAATTTGTTAATACTATTTATTGTCATAATAATCCTTGTAGACATAGTTGTAGAAGAGAAAATGAGATTTTTAGGATCTCTTTTATTTGTTTGCTTCCTTTATTTATGATTGCTTCCATTTCAGGAAGGAACGTCTGCCATGGAAAATCTAAATGAGATGCAATGTATGTGGTTTCAAACAGAATGCATTTCAGCTTATCAGCGTTTGGGAAGATATGGGGATGCTTTGAAAAAATGCCATGAAGTAGAAAGGGTAAGTTAATAGAGTTTCGGCTTTATTTTTCTCCTGTAAGGTGACAAAAAAAGCAGGTAGATTTCTACATGGGATCATCTACCTCTCATAACTACTTTGGAAACTTCATTGTGAAAAAATTCTTGATCTTTAGCCTTTCAAACATTCAGAAGTTGTGAATAAATGATTGCTTTCTTTTGATCCTCAAATGGTTATGATTTCGACATGTCTGCATACTTTTGCCTGAAGGAAGAAGGAAAAGATTAGTAAGTTATTGTTGCTATTATTAACGTATACTCAAAACTCCTGTTCCCTGATCGGCCATTATTGATTTTCACCTCTAGCCTAGAAAGGTGCACAAGCTGATGGCCACCTCTCTCCTCTTTATGTCAGGATCTGCTCTATAGTCAGCCTCTCTCCAGTTTGTCTTCCCAGGATATTTGTTCTCACATTCAGCACTTTGTACACAATGTGTGGCTGGTTTGCAAGCTTATTTTATTACTTGCTAGGATTATGTGTGTGATGTGCCTTAGTAAGGGGACTTTTCTTTTCCTTGTGTGTGAATTTTTGTTTTCCTGTTCTTTGTCATCTCTGAAGCACTCTCCTTCCAAATGGACCACAGGAGGAAAAGAGCCACAAATGCACCCCCGAGGCAGCCCTCAGCAGCCCTCAGCTGGGGGTCACTCGGCAGCACTGTCCCAAGCTGACGCAGTATAGAGCCACAGGCGTCGTAGCCAGGTGAGCCTGATGTCTGCACTCTGGCAGTCACTTTGGCCTTTTTCCCACGTGAAACTTCTGAGGTTGCCCAAAAGGAAGGCTAAATCTTAGGGGGTGGCTTTGGTTGGGAACTGGAACTAGGATTCTACCTGAGCCCTTTTAGAAATAGCTTAGTTTTTGCTTTGCTTTGTTTTGTTTTGTTTTTTTCCTTTTTAAGCCTGGGCTTGATGGCTGGATTGCTGGGGAAAATCCTTCTCATCTTCTTGGAAAATATAAAGCCTTTGGATGATATATTCAGGCAGTATCCAAGCATTCTAAGTTTAAGTCAGGTTCTTATTTCTGTGACAAAACCTAGATCACTAGCTTGTTTCGACACTCCTAGATGATGGTCACTCTAAAAGCATTCCGCTTGTTACTAAGGAACAACATTTTTATTAACCAGGACGTTCTCAGGGAGTGGTAGATTGTTTCCTGAGTGAACAGCCTACTCGGCACGTATGGACCAGTAATTCCAGCGAGACCATAATTAGAAATTTATCAGATTTTCTGTGAAAGTCAAATTTGAACACCTAGAGACCATCATGAACTCTTCCAGCTCTAGTCCCATTCCTCCTAACATTAGGAACTGTACTACTTTATTCTTTTTAATATTTTTTGAAGATTGTTAGGCTATGATTACTAGCTATTCCATTACTAAGTTTCATTCCCCTGCGTTTTCAGTGATTTTGAACTCCTGCAGTTGAACCCTTGACCAGAGTGGGCGTTGGGGTGCCGGTGCTGTGTGAGGTTGAGAATCCCTCTGTGCCTTCTCGTTGGCTCTTTGTATGTGTGGTGCCTACTTATCCGTGGTTCTGTATCCATGGATGCAGCCAACCATGGATTGTGTAGTACTGTAGTATTTACTGTTGAAAAAAATTCACATATTGGTGGGCCTACGTGGTGGTGTTCAAGGGTCAGCTGTACCTCCAGTTCAAGAAACATGTTTTGACTGGTAGAAAGCATTTTTGAAGGAAAAAAAATTAGAGGAAATCATTGGTTATCAGAGATTAAAACATGGTAGAAATCATCACTCTCTGGTCATGGTATATAACTGTTATTGCTAGAAACTTTACAAAGCGTCTTTAGGGTTTGCTGTTGGTGCTTGAAAATATAACCAGAAGCAGATAAGTAAGAAAAGGTCCTTCATATTCCACTTGTAAGCTAGTCTTTATAGTGAATAATTTATACTAAAAAGTAAATATTATAAGACTTAGCTCTTCTAGTGGTTATGTGTAAAAACATTAGTGTATAGTACAAATAGGATGATTAAATGTTTGCTGACTAATGCTTCTGAAGTTAATTTCTAATAAAATTAATATAATCTAAAAGAAAATTCTTGATATAACTGTAAGGATTTACGAGTAATTACAGAAATCAAAGATACAATAGCTATCTGTTTGAGTTACTTTTGTGCCTAGGTTTTAACTGTTTTAGTAAAGAAATGAGCACCTTTCAGATATAAAATTTTGCAGTTGACCTTCTAAATAAAAGGTCATTGAATAGAGAAATAAGTTCCAAGAAGGGCTAAGTCCTTCTCCCTTCGAGAATTCATTCAAGAGTTCTTTCACTGAAGGCAGTTTCAGCTTAGGACATACTGCTGTATGCTCTTACTAATTGGATTTGAAACATTAGATTTCTAGAATGGTCCACTGTAGTACTTCTTCTGCCTTCATCTTGCCCCCCTTACAGGATTTTAGGATTATATATAAAGATGATGTAGTCCAACCCAATCCGATGTTTAGAACTTGTTTTATTAAACATAAGACAAAATGACCACCTTCAAAGTATTGGCTCTAAACTTGTGTTCAGAATAATATTTTTAACTATTTTATCTTTCAAGAATTGAGCTTTCTTTTCCTTTTTCTTCAGGTGATTAGTTTCTCATTATTTTAGTGTGTTGATTTATATCTGAAACAGGAACAATGTATATTTCTAAAACTTTTTGATAAGATCTAAGATTTCTGATAGATCAAAACCATAGGAAGTTCATAAATTTATCTTCTAGTGCATCTTAATCTTTATCAAATTGACATGTGCTTTTATTTTTTAAAATTTATTTATTTTAATTAATTTATTTTTGGCTGCTTTGGGTCTTCGTTGCTCCGCGCGGACCTTCTCTAATTGTGGCGAATGGGGGCTACTCTTGGTTGCCATGCGTGGGCTTCTCATTGCGGTGTCTTCTCTTGTTGCAGAGCACAGGCTTTAGGCGCGCAGGCTTCAGTGGTTGTGGTGCGTGGGCTCAGTAGCTGTGGCTCGCAGGCTCTAGAGCACAGGCTCAGTACTTGTGGCGCACGGGCTTAGTTGCTCCGTGGCATGTGGGATCTTCCCAGACCAGGGATTGAAGTCAGTCATGTTCCTTGCATTGGCCGGCGGATTCCTAACCACTGTGCCACCAGGGAAGTCCTGACACATGCTTTTATAACAACCGATTTTCTATAAAGAAAATAGAGTTGCTTATTGCCCTAGTTGGTCTAGTTATTATTATTTCTTAAGTCCAGAGATTTTTGTAGCCTTTCTATGTATGAGCTCCTATTAGTCTCCTGCAGCAACTCAGAAGTACTGGGTGGGAGAATCTGGGTCAGAAGAGAAGGTCTAATAGGAAATTCCTAAAGAAAACCGTACTTTTAAGCTGTGAATAGCATTTCTTAATTTTTTGAAGACTTGTCTTACTTTGATACAAGCCTAATTTTGACAACTTAAGCAATTCCTGCCAGCATTCCTGCCACATTTTCCCTCACCCCCAAAAGAGAGAACTAGTGTTCATGATGAGGGGGAAAGTGAGTTAAGGCCATAGGCTGTATGTTAAAATTAGGGTGCCTAATTTCTGCAGTGACCTAAGTGACCATATCACGTTCATGTTTGGCTGAAGTGCAGGGAAGGTAACTTTACCTATTTGCCTGTTTTTGTTATCTAGTATATTTTTATGTTTTATAAATTTGGAGACTTAAACATCACCCCAAGGTAGTTCTAGGGAGATCTTCGTGGTAATGGACTAGTTCTTTATCTTGATTGTGGTGGTGGTTACACAAATCTACACACGATAAAATCACATGGAACTATACACACACATTAAGCCAATGTTAGGTTTTTGTTTTGATAGTTACTATAGGATGTAACCTTGTGGGGAAACTGAGGGAAGAGTATATGAGACATCTCTGTACTATCTTTGCAACTTCCTTTACCTATAATTATTTCAAAATTAAAAGTTAAAAAAGAAAATCAACCTAAGATTATTTAATTGTTTTTAAGTAGGAGTATGCCATTCCTGAGCAGGTTCCTGAGACACAGGGCTTTCAGTGGAAAAACTGAGAAAGCCTCAGACAAACTGGGATTAAGTTGGTTACCCTATTTATGGAAGACATTAACTGGAGAGAGGCAGCCTATGGGCTGTTACTGATAAAGAGGCGGCTTAAATGTTTGTGGTTCCATATGGCTCCCTCTGAGACTTGACTTAAATCTATGTCTACTAATGCTATAGGAATATCTCTTGAAACTTGTGTCTGCCTTTTTACACGTAAATGTTTCTCACCCTTAAAAAAAGGTCCTGTAATCTCTTAGATGCTTTCATCTCATTATGTGTGCCATGATTTTGGGCACTGCCATTTTTCCTCAGTCAGTTGTATTGAATTTTAAGATATTATAGTGCTAGATATAACTTGATTTATATTAGCCGTGACAACTATGTAATTCCTTGATTTAAAAAAAGTTTATGTTATTATTTGTCTTATTAATGGGAGGAATGCAACTTTCAAATATAACATTAAAGCATGATTCTTGAACTAGGAAATATAAACTAATTTAAAATGTTCATTTTTTTTTTCTTCCCCATTTCTTTCCTTCACAATGTATACTTTTATTCTTTTTATCTTAGTATTCTTCCCTTAAAGTCTCAGGTACTTACTGTAATTCTGTGTATAGTGTATTTCTAATTACCAAGATAACTAAAATTATCAAATGATATGGACAATTACTAATGTGTTCTCTGCACAGTGAGTTACTAGGCCTCCGGGACAGAGGGAAAATGAAGTAGTAGCAGAGTTTGATCTGTGTTGTGTAATGAATCATTCATTTTCCTATATATTTTTGGCGAAGCTAAAATAGGGGAAAAGAAAGAAGATGGAGGTAGAGATGCATGTAGGGAAGAAAATAAAAGTATAAATTGTTTTGTCAGAGGATTAGTTGTCTTTTTCCCTGTAGGGGATTAGTTCTTAACCCTTTTTGGGCCACGGACCCTTTGAGAATTGGATGAAAGCCTCAAGCTCTCTCCTTAGGAAAATGTTATTAGGTTTGTTTATACGTAGACTCCAGATTAAGAACTTTTGCTAAAATGGAATGTAAGTAGATAAATGGGAGTTTAACGAGTGAGAGAAAACCATAATGCTCTGCGTTTGTAAAGCAGTTTACTGTTCAGAATGAACTTTAAAATAATTATTTGATCCCTTAGCAACCTTATGAAATTAGCTGTATATATTGATATTTCTTTATTCCTAACTTAGGTTAAATAATTGAGGCTCTAGGAAATTAACAAGTCACACGAATGATAAGCAGCTTCTCTCCTGAGTTGGCAAATATTGTGCTTATTGAATGTCTGCTGTGCTAGACCCTGTGCCGGGTAGTGGGGATGGATATGATAGGCTTGTCCTTAAAGGGCTCTTGGTTGAGTAGAACCGTCTAATTTGTAGACATTCAGTGTGAACCTATATATATTTAGTCTCCGTTCAGCTCTGTTTAACTCTGCGTTGCTGATTTTGGGGGGAATACTGAGAAGTATTTCATTAAAATGAAAATATCAGTATGTTGTAATTTCCAGGTTTAAAAAATAACCTGATCATCTGACTTTAGTTCCCTGACCAGGGTTGAATTCGGGACTGGCAGTGAAAGCGCTGAGTTCTAACAACTGGACCAACAGGGAATTCCCTTCATCTGACTTATTTCATAGAAACTGAGTATCATAATAAAACATGATGTATAGGGAATTGGCATGGATCATAGGAAGAGAAACTTAAGTTTAATGCAAAGAACATCTTGAGGTCCTTCATATGTTAAACACTACAGAGGGCAACTAAGTGAAATTGTGACTGCTTACATATCTTTCGGGCTTTTTATGATTTTCTTTTCAAAAGTAGACATTATTGACATAAACGTAAGGGATAATTTTGTGGTTTTGTTTTTAAGCATTTTTTTGAGATAACCGACGATCAATTTGACTTCCATACTTATTGCATGAGAAAGATGACCCTTCGTGCCTACGTTGACCTTTTGAGATTAGAAGATATACTCAGGAGACATGCCTTCTATTTCAAGGCCGCTAGATCAGCTATTGAAATATATTTGAAATTGTATGATAATCCCTTGACCAATGAAAGCAAACAACAAGAAATAAATTCAGGTAACTGAAAAGGGACTTGCTTAAAGAGATTTGAAAAGAACACAAAATTTCAGAACATCATTAACATAATGATGAAAAAGTATATTATCAGATGGATGTGAAGACAACATTAGATAACTGATAATACCCGAAAAAGTGGGGGGAAGACTTAGAAAAAGTCGACAGGATGATGTCCTGTAGCTGATGCTTCTAAATTACCCTAATGGAATGACCTGCAGTCATTCTAATTTTTATCGTCGGTAGGGCCCATTCAGGAAAAATAGAAATGTTTATGGGCTGTTTTTTTTTTTTCTTAAATAGGAATTGAAGATAGTTTTGAGCTTTTTAGGGGAAAAATATATATATTTGTACAACTTCGAATACCTACTTGATTGAAAATAATAATGCCAATGAGAATATCTGTATAGAGCCTTTTATTCACTAAAATGTTGATATCTAAGAATATTTGAGAAATTGCATGGAGGCAAATTTCTGATCAGATCACGGGTGTTTATGTGCATTGCACTTATCCTTGATATATTCATATTCCAAGAGGATAGTCATCAGTCCCACTTTATAGAGTTTGGGACTTGAGCCTGAGAGAAGATGATTTGCCTAAACCCATGTATTGTGTTGGAAGCAGAACCAGGCTAGAATTGGTTGGTTTTAGTTGATGCAGCATTTGCTGTTGCATTTTGGGTGCCAGGTTTGAGCTAGTCATTAGGAGTACACTTTCTAAAATCTTCCATATAGTTGCCCCCCAAAAAACTATACTAATAGTATGTATTGAATAAGAATATGAGGAAATTGGAAACATTGACTCAGAATTTTCATTCATTTGGATATTTATAGAAAACCTGTCAGCCAAAGAATTGAAGAAAATGCTTAGCAAGCAGAGAAGAGCTCAAAAAAAGGCTAAATTAGAAGAAGAGAAAAAGCATGTGGAAAGGGAACGTCAACAGAAAAATCAAAAGAAAAAACGGGATGAAGAAGAAGAAGAAACCAGTGGTCTCAAAGAAGAACTTATACCTGAAAAATTAGAAAGGGTGAGACGAACTTACTGTCTTTACTTGGTAAAATTTATGTTATTTCGTTCTGTTCTGACCGTAAACATAATGTATTTAAATCTGTAAATCAGAAGCTATTTGTAGTATTAGCCAAGATCATTATGATAGTCATCAATTGTTTTTGAGTGATAATATGCAAATTTTGGCTAATGCAAATTATAGATAGAATTGTAGTTGTGGTAGGCAGAATAATGGCCCTCCAAAGGTGTTTGTGTTCTAATCCCTGGAAACTGTGAACATGTTATATTTCATGGCAAAGGGAATTAGGGTGGCAGATGGAATTTAAGGTTGTATTTAGCTGGCCTTTAAATAGGGAGAGTAGCCTGGATTATCCAGGTAAGCCCAATGTAAGTAATCACCAGGGGCCTTAAACGTGGGGGAGGGAAGCAGGAGAGGAGGGCTGAGTGGTGGGAAAAGGACTCAATCCTCTGTTGTTGCTTTGAAGGGTGTGGGGTGGGATCCACAAGCCAGAGGGTGTGGGCATCCTTGAGAAGCTGGAAAAAGGCATTGAAACATACTCTCCCTTAAAGCCTCCAAAAGGAAATGCAGTCCTGTTGACATTTTGATATTAAGCCCAGTGGGACCCATGTTGGACCTTTAACCTACAGAACTACAGGATAATAAATTTGTGTTAGTACAGTAAAGTTTTGGTAATTTGTTAGAGCAGCAATACAGTTAAATATGGAAGCATTTCATATACCTTGCTAGATAATGTTTTAGCTACAAAGAGAATAGCATCTTATCTCCAGGATTTTCTCAAAGTGTTAATAGTTACTTAGGAACCAGATTTAGGGAAATATTTCCTATTTAGGGAAATAGCTTTCTGGTTTATTCACTATGAATCTAGTATAAGTATTTTAAATTTGTCCTTTTTTTCAACTATGTAGTGCAATTATATTTGCCTCCTTTAAATGTTTGTAGTTTAAGGGGCTTGGTAGCATAATGGTACTTGTAGTATAATGGTACTTGTAGTACCATTTCATTGAGTCTGTGGAATAATTTCCTGTATTTTTTTTGATTTTTATAAAATTATCTTGATTTTATAATCAGAAAAGCAATAGAACTATTTCCGTTTTTGAAAAGTATTGACTATTTGTTTATAGTTGATAGTTTTAAAATTTTTTCTTGCTTACTTGGTTATATGAAGAGAACTGTCTAAATTACTTCAGCTATGTACTAATATAAAATTTGGGGGGAAATTTGAGTTGTGTAACTGCTTTTTAAATACAATAATTTTTCTTTCTGTTTCAAAATAGATAGAAAATCCATTAGAAGAAGCTATCAAGTTTCTTATACCTCTTAAGAACCTTGTTGCTGATAACATTGACACTCATCTGTTAGCATTTGAAATATATTTTAGAAAAGGTAATAGTTTGAATTCAGATTTTAATCCTTGATTTTATTGGTGGCCATATTCAATAGAATCTTTGTGAATTAGATCTATTTTTGTTTCTTAGAGTTTCATTTCAACCTTCCACAAAGGCTCTTAATTCCTTTTTCCTTTGCTACTCAAAACTTTACTGAGTAATAAATTAGAATATTATGATCAAATGAATAATTTGAATAGTCATACAAGGTGTTTACCTGAATCAGTTCTTCATGATTTTTCAAGCATTTCTTTAGAAAATAATATTATCTTTGATAACCAAAGGCAGCTTTGAATTTTGCTTTTGAATGTTACAGGAAAGGTAACACTTTGTTACTGGATTTTAAGTGAGGCTAAAATAAAGTGAAGAAAAAACATACATAAATATTGATGCTGTTACTTTTATAATTTTTTCTGACATAGGAAAGTTTCTGTTAATGCTGCAGTCTGTCAAACGAGCTTTTACCATCAACAGGAATAACCCATGGTTACATGAATGTTTAATTAAATTTTCTAAATCTGGTAAGTATAAAAAAGGTTATATTTATGTAAAAGTAAATATAACAGTTCAGCTGTCTTCCATTAAGCTGGACATTAAAGAGATTTATAACAATGTAAAACAAAAAAAGTACAATGTTTATAGTATTTAAATGGAGATTTATCTATAAAAATGAACATGCTAGCAAAGGTATGTTAGAAATTAGTGCATTTTAAGCTAGAATGTATTTATATTCCAAAGGAGTAATACTATTTTTATTATGTAAAATATATCAAGTTTAATAATAAGTATAAATGTATTTCAATTGATTTTGTTTCAAAGTACAGACCAAAAATTTTATAAACTTCACATGTTCTCTTTTTATAGTGTCTAATCATAGTAATCTTCCAGACGTTGTGAGCAGAGTTCTGTCTCAAGAAATGCAGAAAATATTTGTTAACAAGGATTTGGAAAGTTTTAATGAGGATTTTCTCAAACATAATGCTACCTCTCTTCAGCATCTACTTTCAGGTTGGTATTTAGTTCCCAGGGTTAAAACGTTTATGGAAAAAAGTTAGGATGTGACGAAAAAAGAAAAGTTTGGAAAGATTATCAACCTCACTAACAGAGAAAAAGAAATGAACACAATACCATTCTGATCTTTCAAATTAGGAAAGATTATTTTTAAACACAACCATACAAAACCTGCGGGATGCAGCAAAAGCTTAGTTCTTAGAGGGAGGTTCATAGTGATACAGGCCTTCCTCAGAAGAAACAAGAAAAGTCTCAAATAAACAACCTAACCTCCCACCTAAAAAGAAAGATTATTTTTGTGTGGGAAAAGGAGACTGGAGTATGGGAAAGATGTGGTATATAAGCACTCTTGTATTTTACTGCTGCAGGTGTGAATTGCCCTGGCCACGTAGGAAAACAATTTGTCATTCTTACCAAGAGCTTCATTACAACTGTGTCTTTTGCTGTAGTCACACATATTTGTGTAAATAATTTTAAAGAATTAATCCAAAGCAAAGAAAGAGCTTTTTTTTTTTTTTTTTTTTTAAGAAAGAGCTTTAAGGGCAAAGATATTAACTGGAATGATCTGTGTAAGGATGGGGAAAAGACTGGAAACATATTTTTTTTTTTTATGCGTTACGCGGGCCTCTCACTGCTGTGGCCCCCCCCGTTGCGGAGGACAGGCTCCGGACGCGCAGGCCCAGCGGCCATGGCTCACGGGCCCAGCCGCTCCGCGGCACGTGGGATCCTCCCAGACCGGGGCACAAACCCGTGTCCCCTGCATCGGCAGGCAGACTCTCAACCACTGCGCCACCAGGGAAGCCCTGGAAACATATTTAATGATGTCCAGTAATAGGGAAAACAGTAGTAGGTTCATATAAAATGACAGGTAGTCATATAAAGTAATATTTATTCAAAAGATTTGTAATAACAGGGGTACTTTTGTAATATATATGCAGAATTAACATATAATCTCAGCTATGTAAAAAATACACATGGCATAAAAGCTGAAAAGAAGCATCAAAGCTTTAATGGTTGACTTTGGATATTGAGGTTATACGACAGTTATTTTTTCTTGTATTTTTTATTACTGTATGTATTTTGTGTTTGTGGGTTTGTTTGTTTTCTTTTTCACTTTTTGGCCGCACCTCATGGCATGCACGTGGGATCTTATTTCCCCGCACCCCCTGCAGTGGAAGCGTGGAGTCTTAACCACTGGACCGCCAGGGAAGTCCCCGTATTTTGTGTTTTGAGGATTTACTGTATCCTGTCTTGTTACAGGAAGGATTTTAGGCAGCATATACAAATTCATAAAATGACAAGATGGCAAAATGGAAACTGGAAAAAGATTGTGGAAAAGCAGTTGGGGCCAAAATGAATGGAGTACATAATATAATTAACTATGCTCCTACTTTAAATATTTTCACCTGAGCTTTCTTGTTGTAAAGGGATACCGCTTGGTTGTGACGTCTATGGAAAAAAAGTTAATTCCTGTGAAAAATTACAGCACTTCTTGGTAGTAAGGGCAAATAAGAATTTCTCTTCAAGAACACAGAATAATGGAGGGAGACATTTCTTTATTATAATAGTGGGAAATGCCTTTCTAAACATCATACGAAATTCTAAGGAAAAGATAATTTTTGCCACATTAAAAAAAAAAAAAGCCATAAAGTCAGAAGGCCAAGTGGGAAAAATACATTAGATATGTAACTAATTAAAAGCTAATAATATACATACTACTCTTATAAATTAACAATAGAAATATAAATTAATAAAAGCCCAATAGAAAAATGAGCATAGAACATGGACCATGTAATTTATAGGGGGAATATAAACTGGATTTTACTTTAAAACAGCTTTAAAAATTATTTTCTTCATGAATATGCAAACATTTTCCTGTTGTCCGTCTGTCACACTGCTCTCTTTTGTTTTAAAATAAATTTATTTATTTATTTTTGCTGTGTTGGGTCTTCACTGCTGTGTGTGGGCTTTCTCTAGTTGCGGCGAGCGGGGGCTACTCTTCGTTGCAGTGCACGGGCTTCTCATTGCGGTGGCTTCTCTTGTTGTGGAGCACGGGCTCTAGGTGTGCGGGCTTCAGTAGTTGTGGCACGTGGGCTCAGTAGTTGTGGCACGTGGGCTCAGTAGTTGTGGCTCATGGGCTCTAGAGCGCAGGCTCGGTAGTTGTGATGCACGGGCTTAGTTGCTCCGCGGCATGTGGGATCTTCCCGGACCAGAGATTGAACCCGTCTCCCCTGCATTGGCAGGTGGATTCTTAACCACTGTGCCACCAGGGAAGTCTCTGGAACCATGTTTTAAGTCACTGATAAGTATAAATCAACTCAAATGTAAGACATAGGAATGCACTCATTTTGTAATGTCTTGGTATTTCAGGTGCTAAAATGATGTATTTTCTGGACAAGTCAAGGCAAGAGAAAGCAATTGCTATTGCCACTAGACTGGATGAAACCATAAAAGATAAAAATGTAAAGGTAAGAGTTTTCACACACTGATTCCCAGAGATTGTGGATACTGAGTGATCTAACAAAACATATCTTTACAACATAATTCTTGAGTGGCCCTTCGGAGTTATGTGTAGATTTGGATCTCAGCTCTTCTACCAATTATGAGCTGTGTCATGTTAGGCAAGTTACCTTTCTTAGCTTCCTTTTCCTCATTTATAAAGTGAGGATGAAAATACTGTCTATCTCAGAGTTGGTGTTAACTGAAATAGTAAACTGTGAAGTGCTTGGCATATAGTAAGCACTCAGTAAATGGGAACTATTGTTATTAATAAAGGACACTTTCAGTGGTCACAGTTTCAGAGACTCACTTTTTTTAAGTATTAGAATTCTATCGCCCTTTTTTTTTTTGACTGTTGGGTCTTCATTGCTGGGCGCGGGCTGCTCTTCATTGTGGTGTGCAGGCTTCTCATCGCAGTGGCTTCTCTTGTTGCGGAGCACGGGCCCTAGAGCACGCAGGCTTCAGTAGTTGTGGTGCTTGGGCTCAGTAGTTGTGGTGCATGGGCTTAGTTGCTCTGCAGCATGTGGGATCTTCCCAGACCAGGGATCAAACCTGTGTCCCCTGCATTGGCAGGTGGATTCTTAACCACTGCACCAGCAGGCAAGTTCCCTATTGCTTTTTTAAGGTTTTGTAGAATTGATTTTTTTTTTTTTTTTTTTTTTCGGTACGCAGGCCTCTCGCTGTTTTGGCCTCTCCCGTTGTGGAGCACAGGCTCCGGACGCGCAGGCTCAGCGGCCATGGCTCACGGGCCTAACCGCTCCGCGGCATGTGGGATCTTCCCGGACCAGGGCACGAACCCGTGTCCCCTGCATCGGCAGGCAGATTCTCAACCACTGCGCCACCAGGGAAGCCCCTAGAATTGATTTTTTAAATGTTCTTTTTTTTGTGGTGATTACTTATTATAGATAGCAAGAAGTTATTTTAGAGTGTGGCATTGTTGGTTTTCTCTTGCTTAATTAACAAATTGCATCTTTTGATTAAAATAGTTATTAACCAGAGTTTTTTAAAAATAATTTTTATTTTTCCCTTGTTTAAATAGACTTTAATAAAGGTTTCTGAGGCACTGCTTGATGGCAGCTTTGGGAACTGTAATTCTCAGTATGAAGAATACAGGATGGCCTGTCATAACCTGCTTCCTTTTACTTCTGCTTTCCTGCCTGCTGGGAGCGAAGTCGGCGGTCATAGCGCAGCTCTAAACCACACAGCTAACTGTGATGTCTTGGCAAGTGAAATTTGAAATCCCGTAGAAAGTTGACTTCTGTAAAACTCAAAGTTGAATTCAGATCAGGGTTTCTTTTCCAGCTTGTATGTTAATATAGATATGAAATGAAGTACAGTTGACCCTTGAACAGCATGGGTTTGAATTTCGAGGGTCCACTTATATGTGGATTTTTTCAATAGGAGATACTACAGTACTATACGATCTTCAGTTGGTTGAATCCAGGGATGCAGAACCTCAGATAGGGAAGGACTGCTTATACAGAGGGCCACCTGTATGTTAAATGTGGATTTTTGACTGCTTGGAGGGAGGGTCAGTGCGCCTAACTCTTGCTTTTGTTCAAAGATCAACTGTATTGGATAGAATTTTTCAATGGAGTATGCTGTAAGCTTATTTTATTCTTTATCCGACTATGCCAATTTACATTAAAAGCTCTTAAAATTACCTGTTATATACTTGTCCAGCTTTCTTAAGCCTCTGAATTATCAGCATTGTGATTGGTGCTGTCACTTCATGTCATAACTATAATTTCTTAATTAACCTAAGTGGCATACAGCTCTGCTGTATTATTATTTTTAGATCTGGGTTTCGTTTCAGAATCTGATGTTTTGATCCCTTATTGGTTTGTTTTGTTAGTGTTTGTTTGCTTTTTATTAAAGCACATCAATATTGAAGTGTTAACTATATGTCAGAAGTGATATGGAACTCCTTTTGACAGATATTTATTTAAAATTTACTTCAGTTTGACCTTTTGTCCACCTTACTTTTTTTAATAGCCGTGAACATGCTATTTTCTGTTGAACAGGGGTACTCCAGTTTTATATTGATGATTCAGAATATGGGGATCTGTTTGCCTCTTAATCATGGAAGTTCACTGGTAAATTTGTTGCGTATCTAGATCAGTCTTAAAGACCCCCAGGCAAGAGTTATGCTTTCTTGGCTAAATTGCTTTGAGTGACCAAGTAGTTTGTATATGAGCGCTTCAAGGGAGCATAATAGGGTAAAATACAAATTACAATGAGATATTCTTACTCTTATAGCCATGCATTGACTATTAAATACATTTTTATATCAGCAAAATGAGAATTTAAACTATCAGCTAGTTTAACTATTAAAATACAGTATTGTTGAGCAATATTTTGGGGGGGGTAGTAGCTTTTGTTCTATCTTGTACAGAAAACAGTAATAGAATCATTGAATATGTCTCTTTCAGAACTGTATAAATGTCTGTAACATTAATACTTCCTTTTAAAGGCAAATATAAATTCAAAAGGGGAGATTTTATTTAGAGAAACAATGAATTAAAATGGTTTTCCCTCCTGAGCTAATATTTAGATTCATAAATGTTGAGAGAAAAAAACTTACTGTAAAATAATGCCAACCTATGTAATGCTATAATAAATTATTTTGTACACAGTTGCTTATTTGTGTTTGTGGTGTTTCACACTATCAAAATATTTTTTTAAGGAATTCCTTTATTTTCTTTATTTTTATTTATTTATTTATTTTTGGCTGTGTTGGGTCTTCGTTTCTGTGCGAGGGCTTTCTCTAGTTGCGGCAAGCCAGGGCCACTCTTCATCATGGTGCGGGGTCTCTCACTATCGTGGCCTCTCTTGTTGCAGAGCACAGGCTCCAGATGCGCAGGCTCAGTAGTTGTGGCTCACGGGCCTAGTTGCTCTGCGGCATGTGGGATCTTCCCAGACCAGGGCTCGAACCCATGTCCCCTGCATTGGCAGGCAGATTCTCAACCACTGCGCCACCAGAGAAGCCCTGTCACAATATTTTTGCAAAATGCTTTTTCTTTGAGGGAGTAAAAACTTAATTATCTTAGTTTTTACAAGTTTATTTTAAAAAAATAACCAACTGCCAATATATTCTAGTGCCACAGCAGCTTGGCTTCTTTTCAGAGTTTTAATAATAATAGAACTAGGCTATCTTTTTACTGAATATCCTGGGAAACATGTAATTTGTCATGTTACTTTCAGCAAGATGCCATTTCTATAAAAGATGCCAGTTAATCATAATTAATGTGGAAATTGTGCTTTCAATAGCAGTCTTTAAAAAGTATTTCGTTCGGATCATTTGGAGTTTCTGAAATATATAGGGTGGATACAGTGGAGATGTGAGAAGTTAGGTTTAAGGTATGGAAGGCAGGATAAAGAGTGACACTGGGATTAGTGAGATCCAGTAGTATATTCCTCTGTGTATAGAGGTCGTATCTATTCTCCTACCTACTCCCATGCCACTTTGAGTATAAAACATTGTAAACCTGGGATGTGCTAGGGATCTTTTTTAGATAAGAGAGGCAGGGTTTTGTATCATGTCCCTCCATCCCCTACCTCCAGCCTACCCCCAACTTTTAGTTTTGGAAAGCTAAAAGAGAATAATGATAAACCTAAAGGAGAGGCATCTGAGAACCAAGTACTAAGTGAAGCCTCTGGTCTCAACACAAAAAGTCCTTTGTTGATCTTGCCAAGTTTATCAGAACAGATAGGAAAAGACAAAGATTCAAGTGACAGTGTGATAACTTCAGAATTTGGCGTTTTTATTCTGGGCGTGTCTTTTTTTTTTTTTTGTGCGGTACTCGGGCCTCTCACTGTTGTGGCCTCTCCTGTTGCGGAGCACAGGCTCCGGACGCGCAGGCCCAGCGGCCATGGCTCAGGGGCCCAGCCGCTTCGCGACATGTGGGATCTTCCCTGGACCGGGGCATGAACCTGGGTCGCCTGCATCGGCAGGCGGACTCTCAACCACTGTGCCACCAGGGAAGCCCGTCCTTAGACATTTTTTTAAAGCTCCCTTTAAGGAACTAATTTTGATGTTGAGAGCTCTATCCTGGGAGCTGATAAGATAGGAGGTGAGGGGTTTGCAGACCGTGGGGTGGCTGTGCTGGAGGGAAGTAGCAGGAGGATCAGGGAGACCATTCATTGCTTTATTTAGGAACATCTTCCTAGTTCTTCACAGATCTCTTCCCAGCACATGATCTGAGACCAGGGCATTGAGGAAAGAACACAGGTTTTGGAGGAAGACGGGCATTGCCTTTCAACTTGGTTGGTGATGCTCTTCAAGCTGGATGACTTTGGGCAAGTCATTTCCCCACCGTACCTTGTTGGTAATAGCCTGCCTCTGCTGTGCAACAGTCTGTAAATGGGAGCTGTTTGCTTTAGTTTAGTAAATGTTTGAGTCTCTTTTTTATTTCTCTGCAAGGTAGTTTGTTGGAGCCTTCTGAGCCCAAAGAAGAAATTGCTTCTTCAAAGCTCGCCCAACTTGAATCGGAAACTACAGCCAGCTCTTCCAGCAATCCACAAATGCCCTGGATCAGGACTGTCCCCAATACAGTGGCTGTGTTTCCTGAACCAAAGACCCAGGCTGAACCTCATAAATCATATTAAAAAGTGTGAATGGTTATAGGAAAAGGATTATGAAAAGATAAGTATTCAATGACTTTAGGTAACAAATTTAGGGGTTTGATACAATACATAATTATTTAAAATTGGAACCAGCCTGGAAAATTCAACTTGCGGGTTCTAACAGGTCATCTTCATATTTTTCACAGCACCTGGGTACTCAGATAATGAAAAAAGAGAAAGAAACCAAATTCAGAGATATATGGAGAGAGATTAAAAATCCCAAGGCTCTGAGTTTCCGGTCTCCTTTATCTATAGTCTCTATTGTTTGGAATATAAATAAATCTATTGCTAATAATTCTTTTTTTCATTTCTAATATCCTACTGGTCTTATTTATTTATTTATTTAAAAAATTTTTTTGGCTGCGTTGGGTCTTCGTTGCTGTGCGCGGGCTTTCTCTAGTTGCGGTGAGCGGGGGCTGCTCTGTTGTGGTGCGTGGGCTTCTCATTGCTGTGGCTTCTCTCGTTGCGCAGCACAGGCTCTAGGCACGTGGGCTTCAGTCGTTGTGGCATGCAGGCTCAGTAGTTGTGGTGCATGGGCTCAGTAGCTGTGGCTCGTGGGCTCTAGAGCACAGGCTCAAAAGTTGTGGCACACGGGCTTAGTTGCTCCGTGGGATGTAGGATCTTCCTGGACCAGGGCTCGAACCCGTGTCCCCTGCATTGGCAGGCGGATTCTTAACCACTGTGCCACCAGAGAAGACCCCTACTGGTCTTTCGAGTAACTATTATCACTGCCCATATCCACCCTTTTCAATACATATTATGAAATCCCCCAGGCTAGCCTATGAGGGTCCTTATGAATAATGGAGCCTATAACAAGTGCTACTCTCTAGGTTATATGCTACTTCTGTTATTTACTTTAAAAAATTATATTTTTTAAAAGCCATAGCCTGCCTTGTTTCCACTTCATCTTCTGTTTTGTTATTTCTTGTCCTTAAAATCTGGTTGGCAAAAGTGAAGGGAAAAGATGAGAAGGAGAGCCAATTACAGTTGGGAGGGTGGCTGGGGAGGGGGTGGCAGGGGGGAGTGTGGGGTGTCGGGGGAAGAGCCCCTGCAGCTTTCACTCAGTCTTGTGCTGCAGTTAGTGTTTTTGTTTGGCTTTTCTCATGAGTAAATTGTTTACATTAAGGACTAGTGTAGAGAGAAAATGGGGTAATACGTGCAGAAAGTCTGTTGTGTCCTGGTAGATGTTTAATAAATGGCTCTGAGGTTGAGGGGGAGAGGGGAGAAAGCCCTGATTTGGAGAATGTGCTGGTGTTGTGGTGCAAATACTCCTCTTATGGCTGTTTTCAAGCTGCCCGTTTCCTGAATACAGAGTTGGGAAGTTGGGAAGAGAAGCCACAGTAGGCTCTTTGGAGCCTGGATGAGCCAGCTCCAGCACACCACTGGAAAGTGTACCCCAAAGAGTTTGAAAACCCCACTATCCTCATATAAGCAATTGTGTTAACAGTAAATCCTCATAGAACCACAAAAAAATCCATGGCAGGTTCCGTGTTGCTAATTTTTAGTAGCACACAATAGGAGTTCAGCAAATGGGGGGTCAACCAGTGATTGAGTGCATGCAAGACCTCTATTAATTTCCCAAAGGAAAAGCAGTCAGGATGGGGAAGAAGAGCAGGAAATCTTAATAATGGCAAAAGCAACGGGACTTCCCTGCCCGCGCAGTGGTTAAGAATCCGCCTGCCAATGCAGGGAACACGGGTTCGATCCCTGGTCTGGGAAGATCCCACATGCCGCAGAGCAACTAAGCCTGTGCGCCACAACTACTGAGCCTGTGCTCTAGAGCCCGTGAGCCACAACTACTGAGCCCACATGCCACAACTACTGAAGCCCACATGTCTAGAGCCCGTGCTCTGCAACAAGAGAAGCCACCACAGTGAGAAGCCCGCGCGTGGCAACAAAGAGTAGCCCCCGCTCACCACAATTAGAGAAAGCCCGTGTGCAGCAACGAAGACCCAACGCAGCCAAAGATAAATAAAATAAATAAAAAATTTTAAAATAAGCAAACACCCACATTTAGGATATAATTTAAGCCTGTTGTTTCAAAATAGGTTGTTGGGGGATTTGGTAACAGGCCCTGGAGCCATTCATCTTGAGGTCACCACTTCACATTTTTCAGGGATGTCAGTGACCCAGAAGGAGCCTAAGTGAAATTGAAGGGAGAGAGAAAAGGATCTTGTCTATCTGTCTTGATACAGAGATCTGGCTTTAGAAGGAAAATCAAAGATGGAATCAGCAAGGGTTAGTACGTTAGAACTGGGCGGGTAAGTGCACTCTGGAGCTGTGGCCAGGGCTCCGGAGACCAAGTCTTTATTTTAGCAGCAATTTGACCATGCATCCCTCCATCTGTTTATTAATCTTATCTATTCATCATCCATCCAATCAGGGTCTTCAGTTGAACAAAGTCATTTAAACTTGAAATACTTTGGGAGCAACAAGTACCTCTTAAATACATTTTAAATATAATTTGGTACATCTGGCTACATGATAATCAATTAGGCAATTTAAAAATTCTTTATTATGGAAATTTTCAAATATACAAAAACGTAGAGAGAATAGGATAAAAAAAAAAAACCATGTACCCGTCACCCAGGTTCAACTGAGTGAAATGAATTGGGGAAGGGTTGAGAAAAGGGGTCCATGTCCACTTGACTTGGCCCCAGCGGCTGCCATTATGATTTTATCTGTTCCTCTATCTCCCCCAACCCATTTATGGGACAGTATGACTCTAGTAATGCTGTCCTTTCTCTGGTTTTTCTCTCCTCTATAACCACCATACCATTACCACCTCACATGAAATGTTTTGAGATTAAAGTTTCTACAACACAGGAAAGAATGAGATAATGCCATTTGCAGCAACATGGATGGACCTAGAGATTATCATACTAAGCGAAGTAAGTCAGACAAAGACAAATATCATATCACTTATTTATGGAATCTAAAAAAATAATACAAATGAACTTATTTACAAAACAGACTCACAGACATAGATAACAGTCTCATGGTTACCAAAGGGGAAGTGGAGGGGGAGGGATAAATTAGGAGTTTGGGATTAACAGATACATTATATATAAAATAGATAAACAACAAAAACTGTATAGCACAGGGAACTATATTCAATATCTTGTAATAACCTCTAGTGGAAAAGAATCTGAAAAAAAATATATATATATATCTCCTTCCCCTGAACTCAGACTAGATATATGTAACTAAGTCACTTTGCTGTACACCTGAAACTAACACAACATTGTAAATCAACTATAGCTCGAAAAACAAAAAAACGCTTTCACAATACAAGAGAGAACAGTAAACTTTAAAAGGCCACATGCTTCCAAAGGGATTTGTCAGAGGCAATCTTGTAAGGGTATCTACCTTCATGGATGTAAACTGTACAACAAGATGGTTACGACTGTACACTTTCCAGTCAAGGCTCCAGAAAGACGAGCAGGTGGGAGTTTCTCCTGAGTGTTCTCAGCCCCCAGGTTTTTCTGACCAGTTTTAAACTGCTCTGGTGAGCATGTCGTCTACCTCCATCAACAGCTTCTCTGGTCTGTCGGTACCTTTCTTAATTAACAACTGCCAACTAGGAGAGTGTATAGGCTCAAGGCTAGGGTCAGGATTTCATCTGCCAACCTGAATCGGAAATACAGGACCTAATAGGGGGTGGGATGGAATTGATTGTTTTAAAGAAAGAACACCAAGTTTCTGATATCTGTTTCAATTCTGCCTTCTCCCCGTCAGGCCCACCCTCCACCCCACTGTGCATCTTAGCTCTCCAGCCTCTCCACCCATTGGCCTTCTGGAATATATGCTTTCTTTCCTTCTCCGGCCACTATTTCTCCATCCTTCCCCTGGACTCAGATTAGATGTCACACCTTGGGACCCCCTCCTGTGTGGTTCATCTCCCCACCTGGGCAGAGAGGTTCTAGGTATGGGATCCTGTATCCTCTGTCTCATCTGTACCCCACCTTGCCTGGCGCAGTCCAGAGGGAAGGGCTCAGTAACTCTTCATGGCAGGAAAGAGCTTGTGGTTTTTCAGGAACTGGTTATTCTCAGCTGGGATTTTCCAGCCCTCCTTTCTGCAGCCCACAGGTAGCCTGGGTACCTTGTTTCTGCTTCTTAGTATTTGTCACCAGGGGCTGGGAAGAGGATGCAAGGGGCACAGACCGTGGATGCTGCTACTGTCTTTAGGAAGGTTGAATTTTTGGCAGTGTATTTTTTTATAGTAATTTCTTATATTTATTTTTTATTGAGAGAGAACAAATTTTAAGGGTGCAATATGATGGATACACATGCACACACACACACGTGTGTGTGTGTGTGTGTGTGTCTAGCCACCAGTCAGGTCAAGATATAGAACGCTTTCTTTTTTACTGTCTTGTTAAATGCCACCATATATTTAGACTTTTTTCACAACATGAAAATCAGTTAACAAAATCTAACTAAATAGTTGGTATTTGTAACCTGGAGGATTACACTCCGAAGACTTTTATTCGTATGTTCGTTTGTAATTACCTTCATTGGCCAGCCTCTAGAATGGACTTAACGTTAATTAAGGAGTTTGCCATTTCAAAGCTAGATATTTTCTGTTGGCAGTGCGTTTGGATTCTCCATGTTTTTAGCTTTTTTCTCCTGTCATTCGTAAAACCAAATTCCCCGAGCCTTGAGAGGACCTTGGGAGTGGTTGTCAGAGGATGTGTCTTCAGGAGTGGAAAATTCACCAAGGCCAGTCTGTCGAAACAGAAGTGACAGAAGCCACAGAGACCCAAGGCAGGTCTATGAGAGCAGTCCCCCAGCTGTGTGCAATGGAATCTCCTCTCCAGGGAGATCCCAACGCCACTAGCATCCCGTATTTTGGGAAACCCTGCTTGGGTATTGGATTCTCTGTTTTTCTGGAATTGGTGAGAGGGCACTCACATTTCTTTATGCCTACTCTCTGTTGAACTGCCTTCCATATACCTCAATATTAAATCCTCAGACCACCCTTTCGGAAGGGACAGCTGAGCAAACAGTGTTCTGAAAGGCTGAGTAACTTGCCCAGAATCAGGTGATAAGTGATGAGCCTACCATCAAACCCACAGTGGGCTCCCCCGTCAGCCCAGGTTCTTTCCATTACTGTTGATGCTAGTGATACAGAGAAGGGTTTCCCACCGGGCGGGACCCAGGCTTAGGGGGCATAGGGAATTCCCTATTTGTTCACTCATCAGGAGGCCCTGATTCGCCCCAAATCACCCAGTGAGACAAATGTTTCCTTTTTAATTCCTTCTTTTTATCCTTCTAACTTGGAACATCTCCATTTGGTGCTGGTATATCCCTAATAACTCTCTAATACTCACTGAGTTCCCTTTTTATTGATAACAAAGAAAGGAGGCCTTTAGCAGTTATCTGTATCTCTAACATTTTATAGGGTTGTTTTGTTTTCTTAGTATTTATATTTATGTTCCCCTCTTTATATGGCAAATAATAGTAGCTTTACACTTATGGTAGTGCTATAACGTTTTCTTGTAAAATAATTTATTTTCCTGAAATCAATTCATCAAAAAATTAATTGATTTCAGGAAAAGTTAGGTAATAAAAGCAAAAGTTCAAGTGCTGGGTCAACTAGGTAGCCACATGCAAAAGAATGATGTTAAATCCCTTCCTCTCACCACACACAAAAATTAAAATTAGACACATCTATTTGAGCTAAAATTATGAAACTCTTAGAAGAAAACATAGAAGTAAATTTTGAAACCTTAGATTAGGTGATGTTTTTTTAGATCTGAAGCCAAAAACATAAGCAATAAAAGAAAAATAACAAATAAATTAGACTTCAGCAAAAGTAAAAAGTTTTGTGCTACAAATGACACCATCAAGAAAATGAAGAGACAACCCACAGAATGGGAGACAATATTTGCAAATTATATATCAAATATGAGACCTGTATTCCAAATACATAGAGAACTCATAACTTAATAATAAAGAGAAATAACCCAGTTAACAAATGGGCAAAGGATCTGAATAAATATTTCTCCAAGGAATATATACAAAAGGCCAATCAACAAGCATATGAAAAGAGGTCTGATATCATCAGTCATCAGGAAAATGGAAATGAGATACTACTTCACAACTACTAGAAAGGCTATATTGAAAAAGACAGATAATGACAAGTATTAGCAAAGTTATGGAGAAACTGGAACCCTCATACATTGCTGGTTAGACTATAAAATGGTATAGCTGCTTCGGAAAACGTTTTGGCAGTTCCTCAAAATGTAAAACATAGAGTTGTCATTTAGTTCAGTAATTTTACTCCTAGATAAATGAAAACGTGTGTCCACACAAAAATTTGTACATGAATGTTCACAACAGCATCATGATAACTAAAAAATGGAATCAGCACAAATTTCCATCACCCAGTGCATGTATAAATAAAACGTAGTTGTGATGGTTGATTTGATATGGTTACGTGGCCGGGCTATTGTACCCAGATATTTGATCAAAGATTATTCTGGATGTTTCTGTGTAGGTATTTTGGGGATGAGATTAACATTAAATTTATAGACTTTGGGTAAAGCAGATTATGCTCCATAATGAGGGTGGGCCTCATCCAATCCGTTGAAAGCCCAAAGAGGATAAAAGACTGACCTCCCCTGAGCAAGAAGGAATTCTGCCCACAGACTGCCTTTGGACTTGAACTGCAGCTCTTTCCTGGGGCTACAGCCTGTTAGCCTACTCCATGAGATTTTGGACTTGCCAAACTTCCAGAATCATATGAGCCAACTGCTTAAAAATAAATCTCTCTCAGGTGTGGAGAAAAGAGAACCCTCCTTCACTGTTGGTGGGAATGTAAATTGGTACAGCCACTATGGAGAATAGTATGGAGGTTCCTTAAAAAACTAAATATAGAGCTACCATATGATCCAGCAATCCCACTCCTGGGCATGTATTTGGAGAAAACCACGGTTCAAATGGGTACAGGCCACCCCAATGATCATTGCAGCACTGTTTACAATAGCCAAGACATGGAAGCAACCTAAATGTCCATCGACAGATGAATGGATAAAGTGGATATGGTGCATATATACAATAGAATATTACTTAGCCATTAAAAGAATGAAATAATGCCATTTGCAGCAACATGGATGGATGTGGAGATTACCATACTAAGTGAAGTAAGTCAGACAGAGAAAGACAAATATCATATGATATCGCTTATATGTGGAATCTAAAAAAAATGATACAAATGAACTTATTTACAAAACAGAAACAGACTCACAGACTTAGAAAAAAACTTATGGTTACCAAAGGGGAAAGGTGGCAGGGCGGGGATAAATTGGGAGTTTGGGATTGACATATACACACTACTATATATAAAATAGATAACGAACAGGGACCTACTCTATAGCACAGAGAACTCTGCTCAAAATTCTGTAATAACCTAAATGGGAAAAGAACTTGAAAAAGAATAGATATATGTATACATACTGAAACTAACACACCATTGTAAATCAATTATAGTCCAACATAAAATAAAACTTTAAAAAAATCTCTCTAGGGCTTCCCTGGTGGCGCAGTGGTTGAGAGTCCGCCTGCCGATGCAGGGGACATGGGTTCGTGCCCCGGTCTGGGAAGATCCCACATGCCGCGGAGCGGCTGGGCCCGTGAGCCATGGCCGCTGAGCCTGCGCGTCCGGAGCCTGTGCTCCACAACGGGAGAGGCCACAGCAGTGAGAGGCCTGCGTACTGCAAAAAAAAAAAAAAAAAAAAAAAAAAAAATCTCTCTATATACATATACACACATCCTGTTGATTCTGTTTCTCTGGAGAACCCTAATACAGAGATATACCTATATAATGGAACATTATTTGACAATAAAAAGGATTGAAGTACTAATTCATGCTAAAACATGGATGAATCTTGAAAACATTATATGAGTGAAAAAAGCCAGCCACAAATTATATGATTCCGTATACATGAAATGTCCAGAATAGGCAAGTCCATAGAGGCATATAGTAGATCAATTAATGGTTTCTGAGGGCCGGGAAGTGTGCTTGCAGGTAGGGGCCGGTAGAGGGGGAGGAATGGGGAGATAATGCTAGTGGGTCTGGACTGCCTTCTGTGGAGGATGAAAATGTTCTAAAATTAGTTGATGGTGATGGTTGCACAACTCTGTGAATATACTAAAAAACACTGAATTGTATAAATGGTGAGTGTGCAATTCCATACAGCTATTTTTTAAAAAAGTACAAGGAAGCGATAGAGTGAAGTTCATGAAGAGAGTACAGAAATGTCCAAAACGCTGGGAAACACTGAACTGGAGCCTCCGGTTCCTCAGAGAATCTCGTGTACCTCTCCAGAGACACACTGTCTGTACATGTTTCCTTTTTATTCCCTGTTGTGTTATTCATAGTCACAAGCAAATCAATCCAATTTTGGTCTAAACTAGTAGCTGCATTACTCAACCTGATTAAAAATATAAGGGCAAAATATAGGTTGGCTTATGAAATAAGCCAGATGCTAAAGAAGGAACCTAAAGTACATGTTGGACCACTGCCTGGAAGAAGGAAGGAAATTTATGTTACGAGGGAGGTTTATGTGATATTTCATGTTCTGAGTGTTTCCATCCATGAACAAAGAGCCTGATCGGCTTCTCATCCTACAATGGAGACAAACAGAGCTGGTAGGGCCTGGCTGCATGGACAGCACCCTCAACTGTCTCTGAAACTCAGCGCCTAGAGATTTTCTGGAGAGTTGGTGCCAGTGTATTTCTGAGTGACCACCGGTCTATTCCCTCAAAAGATATATTTTAAAAAATGGATTCAGCGTAAAAATCAGTTTGCTGGGGTTCACTTGCGTATTAAGTAAAAACCTTTATTAAGTAGCCAAGCTTTCTTGGGTGCCACCCTCTTCTCCGAGAACCATCTAGCACGTGCTACCCAACCCCTCACAGCCCCTACCGAGTGGACAGAAAGTCTGTGTGACCCCACCTCACTGACCACAACTGATTCTACCGGGGGTAGGTATCTGTATCTGATCCACACTGGGCCAATCAGACCCTCTTTTCAAGGAATCTGTGATTCAGATTTAGAGATTAGTTAATGTTTCCTAAAGGAAGTTTAGAGTGACTTCTAAAATGTTTCATTGTAAGCATATGGAATTGCAAAGGATGTTATTTCCTGGGTTCCATAAGTACTTACATTTTATTTTATTTTATTTTATTTTATTTTATTTATTTTTGGCTGTGTTGGGTCTTCCTTGCCGCGTGTGGGCTTTCTCTAGTTGCGGTGAGCGGGGGCTGCTCTTCGTTGCGGTGCGCGGGCTTCTCATTGCGGTGGCTTCTCTTGTTGCGGAGCACAGACTCTAGGCGCGCGGGCTTCAGTAGTTGTGGTGCGTGGGCTCAGTAGTTGTGGCTCGTGCGCTTTAGAGTGCAGGCTTAGTAGTTGTGGCGCACGGGCTTAATTGCTCAGGGCGGCATGAGGGACCTTCCCGGACCAGGGCTCCAACCCATGTCCCCTGAATTGGCAGACGGATTCTTAACCACTGAGCCACCAGGGAAGCCCAATACTTACATTTTAGAATAAAATCATCATGTCACTCTTTCACCCATATCCAGCAGTATCTAAATTCATGCCTTAAATGTATCCATCCATCATCCATTAAAAAAAAAAGAACAGGCACTATATTAACAGCAGGACATTCTCCATCATTCTTTTTTCCCTTTAAACCTGTTTCCATTCCAAATTGTCCATTTTTTATTGATCACAGCATCTTAATTCTCCAGAACAAAAATACCTCTGTAAATTGAGATGTTAAAATATGCAGTGACCATAGGGTTTTAAGTGTATTAAAAACAAGTTAAGTATGCTATGTAATTTCATGAGTATACAACATAAAGTAAAATTTTATTGGCCTTTTAAACTTTTAATTCATGTGTCCAGTGATAAATATTATATATTGATGAATATCACGTATTCCTACTTAATCCCCATATATAGTAACTAACTTTGTTCAAATAAATGTGCAGAGGAGTCTGGAAGCAATTTGTATACTAATGTCAGTCAATTTTTTGAAATTCTTCTCGGTTTTATGCCAAAAATCACTCAGTGATCTTCCATTAAATATTATTTTAAATAACCTGTCGGTGGACAACTCTAATAGCTCTTTCTTCAATTTTGATAGAAGCAATGAAATAAAAACTACCTGACTTGCCCAGTAGCAGATGCTATCAATACCCCACCCACATCCCCGAGGCACTTAGCATTTCAGTACGTGCACTAAGCGTTCAAATACATATATGAACAATCCTTTGAAAGCTTTCACTTTGCCTGAGTGTTCAAGGAGATGAGCATCAGGGAGTTAATACCCTTGGGGACAGCCTTCAGTCAATGACAAACGAGATTCTGAGCATGAATACTACAGCTTCCCTGACTCAGAACCCTGAGGTGTGTTCTACACCATCTCCCCAGGGCTCTCTATGGAAGTGAACCCGTTTCTCACAACGGTAACTCATTAAGGTACTCTGTATTGGCTTCCTTCTCTTCCCCGTCAATCATTTCCCACTCTCCTGCTGATGCTTCCTGGGATCACCTCCCTAAAAAACAATTTGCACTCAGGTCTTGATCTTGACAATGCTTCTGGGGTAACCCAGCTGCAGTAGGTTGAATTGTGGCCCCCCGAAAAGATATGGATATGGATACATCCTCACTCCTGTAACCTGTGAATATGGCCTTATTTGGAAAAATAGTCTTTGCAAATATAATTAAGAATTGTAAAATGAGATCATGCTGGACTACCCCAGAAGAGGGGCCTTAAATCCGAAGACAAGTGTCCTTTTAAGAGGAAGACGAGGAGACACAAAGACGGAGAAGGCCACATGAAGACAGAGGCAGAGATTGAGTGATGCAGCCACAAGCCAAGGAATGCCTGGAGCCACCAAAACCTGGAAGAGGCAAGGAAGGATTATTTTTCCTTAGGAGGGAGCTGGTCCCGGCTGACATCTTGAATTTGGACATCTGGCCTCCAGAACTGTAAGCAAATAAATTTCTAGTTTTGCAAAGCCATCAAGTTTGTGGAAATGCTTGTTATGGCAACCATGGGAAACTAATACACCAACCTAAGATGTTCCTTTAGAGTTATTCATTTTCTCATCAACACCACTATTTTAAATTGTCCTTTGTAGGGTGCCTGGAGATTTTTATACCGAGTGGCAATGCACCATTGGAAGATTCAGATGAGCGAGAGATCGAGTTCCCAACCCTAACCCCAACCCTAACCCTAACCCTAACCCTAACACTTTTCCTAAGTGGGAGAAGCACTATTGAGAACAGGGAGGTAGAAATACAGCACCAGTGTAATAGTTTGACCACACCGCTTCTCTGGCAGAACAATTTTTTATTTTTGCGGTACGCGGGTCTCTCACTGTTGTGGCCTCTCCCGTTGCGGAGCACAGGATCCGGACGCGCAGGCTCAGCGGCCATGGCTCACGGGCCCAGCCGCTCCGCGGCATGTGGGATCTTCCCGGACTGGGGCACGAACCCGTGTCCTCTGCATCGGCAGGCAGACTCTCAACCACTGCGCCACCAGGGAAGCCCTGGCAGAACAATTTTAAGAAAGAAGACAAACTCAAGTTGAGGATCTGAATATTAATTCCCGAAAAGTTGCTGAGAGCTCATCAACTAGCAACTCACTTTTCTACGTCCAGTTTGAAGGCCGTTGCTGTCGGGAACAGTGAGGCTGGCTTTTCTGGAATTTGCAAGGTGGATTTATTTTCCTCTTATCCCCTCATCCCTGCCTCAGCCCAGAGAGGAATGACCGTCCCCAATACTTTCACTTCCTGCCTCCCCCTTCATCCCTTTTCTGGCTGATTCTTAATAGGAGAGTGGTTTATTGATGGCTAAGTTCGATCAGGATCCTTAATAGGGTGGGTGGACCAGTCAAAGTCACGTGTACCCCTGTACAGCATGAGCAGTTGACTGTCCCCTCTTGGACCTCCCTGCCTGTATTCAGTTGGAGCAGGTCTTGTGCTTCCAACCTTCATGTTTGTTGTAGGGTCTCCGGGAGAAGAGTCATATCCTCACTACAGCCACAGGCCTGATTGCTCTCAGTCAAGCGGGCTTGGAGTAGGAGGTCCCACTGTGTTCTCCAGCCCAGCTTTCCCATGAAGAAACCTGATGCTTTGGGACTATCTACCAGTCCTGGTTGATTCTTCCTTAGCATCCCCTCTCTTCCTCACTAGAGATTCTCCAGAACTTGCTCCAACCTCACCTAGTGAAAGATCTGATAGCCTTTTCTATTCATGTGCATATTTGGTGCGCAAAGATAGTCTTTTTTTTTTTTTGGCTGCGCCCACGGGATCTTAGTTCCCTGAACCCCTGCCCCCTGCACTGGAAGCTTGGAGTCCTAACCACTGGACCGCCAGGGAATTCCCCACAGTCTTTTATCTTTGAAAAACATCAATGAAAACTGTTAAGAGAGTAGATCTTAAAAGTTTTCATCACAAGAAAAAAAAATTTGTTACATTGTATGGTAGCAGATGTTAACTAGACTTATCGTGGTGATCATTTTGCGATATATACACATGTTGAATCATTATGTTGCACAATTGTGAGTTTGTACATTATGTTGTACAAACTAATATAATGTTATAGACCAATTATACCTCACTAAAAAAAGAAAAACATCAAGAAAATCCATATGAATGAATATGGCAATGCTTGGAGACCTCATGAGCCTGGGATAATAATCTCTCCCATCTGTTTTCCCCAGGAAGCCCCTGAGAGAGGCTCGTTTGTGCCGGGGAAGTGAAGATTCACAGCATCTGGCTCAGCATTCGGTCCGGCCCTCTGAGAGCCAGCCTATGTGTCAGCCGTGAAGAGGCAGGTTTGGGAAGCTAAGTCACTGTGGTCCACAGGTGACTCAGAATGTAAGCTAGATGCTACCACATGGCTGAACCTTGAGGACATTCTGCGAAGTGAAAAAATCCAGACATAAAAGGACAAATATTGTATGATTTTACTTATATGAGGTACCTAAATTAGTCAAGTTCTTAGAGAGAGAAAGTGGAACAGAGCTTCCTAGGGCTGGGGGGAGAGGTGCTTGGGGAGTTAGTGTTTAATGGGCACAGAGTTTCAATTTGGGATGATGAAGAAGTTCTGGGGATGGATGGTGGTGATGGTAGCACGGCAATGTGAGTGTACTGAACGCCGTTGAACAGTACACTTAAACATGGTTAGGAGGGTAAATTGTATGTTATGTGTATTTGCCCACAATAAAAAAAAAAGAGTGGATCTAGAGATTAATAACAGGATTAGGTGTGGTCAGTGCTCGAGGGATCCCCGGGATTGGGAGGGAGTGCAGGAGGGGTTCTGTCATTTACGTGATATGAAGTGAGGGCTGTGGTCAAAAGGGGTTGGATTTCGCTTCTTACCTTACATTTCCCAGCTGTATCCCTCAGTGGATCTAGAAGAGCAGACCAGAAAGCATCCTCACACACAAAAATGTACAAACGACACAAACATGGCATGACTGCACTTAGAATACAGCAAGCTTTTGCATTCTCTAGACTTGAAGGAAAGTTCGACCAAAGCTCTCTCTCCCCTTGGCTGCATGTATCCTGATGTGATGACTGCTGTCACTGAAACCAGGCTGAGTTTGCGAGGCACAGCCTTTAAACCAGTGAGCATTCCTGAACTTTCTTGGTTTGGGATTCTTTTGAGCACCTGATGGATGACCAGTATTAACTTTCTTACCTGAAAAATCCACATATACACATCCACTCATGGATCCAATTCGGAGTTCATGGGCCTAGGGTTATACACACCTGCTCTAGACGCTGAACAATTTTATCTAGGCATTTGCCTGCCGTGTCAGCCTGTCAGCCATTGCCACCAGGTTTAGGTGCACCAGTTTAGGTGCCAAGTAGGTCCTTGCTCATAGGTACTCCTAGAAGCTGACAGTCTGGGAGGAGACATACACATTATTGGTTGGGATTTCCTAGTTTTAAGTGACAAAAAACTAACCTACCGAGCTTAAGTTAAATGTCAATATATTGTTTCTTTTAACTGGGATAATGGGTTGCAGGTACTGCTAGTTCAGGTTTAAAGAATATCATCAGGGGACTTCCCTGGTGGTCCAGTGGTTAAGACTCCATGCTCCCAATGCAGGGGGCCTGGGTTCAATCCCTGGCCAGGGAACTGGATCCCACATGCATGCCACAACTAAGGAGCCTGCATGCTGCAACTAAGGAGCCCGCCTGCTGCAACTAAGACCCGGCACAACCAAATAAATAAATAACTATATTTTTTAAAGTATCATCAGGATTCAGTCTCTCTCTCCATCTCACAATTCTGTTCTCCTCTGTGTTCTTAGATTTTCCCATGGAGGCAAAGCTCTAGGCATCCATATTAGTACTAGTGATTTTAGGAGGAGAAACAGATTCTTCTCTTCCAGGATCCAAAGCCTCAAGAAAATGTTCTACTTGGGTCACAGACCCACCTTCTCTCTGTGGCCAGCCTGCATCTTGTACTTCCCCATGGATTGGGGATGCAGGGGCATGTAACTGACAGCCTTAGAAAGTGGAGAAAGGAGTTCCTGAGAAGAAAAGGTCCTGGACAGAATACAAGTAACAGATATCTACTGCAGACATGTATGCAAATGATTGTAAGTCCGCATGACGAATACTATAAAGGAAGCACTGTGAGGTCTAGTGGGGACAGAGGAGGGGTCATCAATTCTACTGGATATGTTTTGGATAAAGACAGGTAAAGCTTCATGAAAGATATCACGTATGATCCAGTTCTTTAAATAACAACAGAAATATATTTATTTTGCTAAACATTGTTTATCAATAGCTCCATGGCTATTGTCTTCTTTGTTCATTGTTTTATTCCTAGATCCAAGCACAGTGCCTACATATTTTAGGAACTCGACGAATATTTGTTGAGTTGGAGTTTTAGAACAACAGTAGGGTAACCTCCCGTTTAGACTAAGATTTAAAGAAATTGAAGCACAAAAAGATCATGCTGATAAATTGATGTCCCATTTTCTGATTTGTCTTTAGTAAGCTCTTATCTACAGAGACTCAGCTTTGAAATAACCCCAGCACTCCGTTTTATTTGTATTGTTATTATTTCTTGTCACCAACATCTGACAGCCTTGATTTTGTAAGTTCTCAGAGAGTGCTTGGAAGAACTGAAGGTTTTCTTAGTCAACTTGCTTCTCTTTCTATCCAGTCTCTCCCTAGAGAATTTATTTTTTTCACTGTGATCCAAACAGACCTGAAATGACATGGAATTTCGGCAGCCTGCCTGCATATATAAACGAATACCTAATCAAGATCTAGTGAAAAAATTACTAAGGTGAGGAGTTTTGATTTAGTAATACTTAACTGTTACTTACATCAAATACCTTTTTTTATTTCTGGCTGCGCAGCATGGCTTGTGGGATCCTGGTTCCCCGAACAGGGATTGAACCCAGGCCCTTGGCAGTGAAAGGCAGAGTCCTAACCACTGGACCACCAGAGAATTCCCTCAAACAGCTTTTTGACCTTCGTTTTGAGTGTCATCACTTCACACCTTAGGCCAGCTCATTCCTCAAAGGTTCTGTGCTGGTTTTTCTCTCCCACTCTCATCACTGGTCCATGCTTGGCCCTCTTTTATTTTATCTACTTGTGTGTTTATTTGTTAATAATATAACGACCGGGACTTCCCTGGTGGCACAGTGGTTAAGAATCCGCCTGCCAATGTAGGAGACACGGATTCGATCCCTGGTCTGGGAAGATCCCACATGTCGCGGAGCAACTAAGCCCATGCACCACAACTACTGAGCCTGTGCTCTAAAGCCCACGAGCCACAACTACTTAGCCTGGGTGCCACAACTACTGAAGCCCATGAGCCTAGAGCCTACCCGGGCTCTGCCACGAAGAGCAGCCCCGGCTCGCTGCAACTAGAGAAAGCCCCTGTACAGGAACGAATACCCAACACAGCCATAAATAAATAAATAAATAATTTTAGAAAGTTACCTTTAAAAAAATAAAATAAAATAATATAACGACCACCCACGATCTCACTATCCAGTCAGCGAACCAACACAGTGACAAAAACTTCCACCTTCTACGTGCTCTGCCCTGGCCCATCCCCCTGCCTCTTCCACGTGTATAGCCACAATTCTGAATCTTGTATTTTTATTCATTCTCGATTTAAATTATTTTTTATCACACATAGATGCACGCAAAGAAGTTAATGATTAGTTTCAACTCTTCTTGACTTTTACAAAAAGGATATTATGCTGTATATAGTCTTCTGGGACTTTTTTCCCATTTAGTTTTCTATTACTAGGAGTTGTGGTTTGCAGTGATTCATTCATCTTCACTGCGGTATAGTATTTCATTGTTTGACTATACCAGCATTTATTTATCTGGCCTCCTGGGTACTGGAGTTTAGGCTTTCACATTTCTTGCTCTAATGAGCATTCTCATAAGTGGTTTTCTCTCCCAGGGCATACATGCTGGAGTCGCCCTCGGTTTATACCTATGAATGGAATGTGGGTCCATTGTAGGATGTATGTTCAACTTTGCAGTATAAAGCCAGACTGTTTTCCAAAGCAGTTGTAACAGTTTATACTCTCACCATCCTATTGATCTATCCTCTTCAGCACTTGATACTGTCAGACTTCTCAATTTTTGCCAACTAAATGGATGTAAATTGGTATCTCTCTTTATGGTATTGATTTGCGTTTTCTGGGTTATTTATAAGGAATTCAATAAATGGAACAGGAAAAAGATTATTATCCATATGAAAAATAAATCAGATTCCTATCTCACATCAGACATGCAAATCAACTCCAGATGGATTAAGGATTCAAATATCAAAAGCAAAACTTTAAAACTTTCAGAAAAAAAATATGAGTGAATATCTTTAGATCTGGAGGGTAGGGAAGGATTTCTTAAACACTGGACCCGAAAAAGCCCATTATCAAGTAAGTGTGATGACTTTGACTATATTGAAATTAAAAACTAGTATTAATTAAAAGACATGTTAAAGAAGGTGAAAAGGTAAACTACAAATACAGAAGATGTATCATGTATAACAAAGAATCTCTATCAAGAATATTTTAAGGGACTTCCCTGGTGGCGCAGTGGTTGAGAGTCTGCCTGCCGATGCAGAGGACATGGGTTCGTGCCCCGGTCCGGGAAGATCCCACATGCCGCGGAGCGGCTGGGCCCATGAGCCATGGCCGCTGAGCCTGCGCGTCCAGAGCCTGTGCTCTGCAACGGGAGAGGCCACGATAGTGAGAGGCCTGCGTACCGCAAAAAAAAAAAAAGAATATTTTAAGAACTTCTACAAATCAATAAGCAAAGGACAATAACCCAATAGAAAAATAGGCAAAAGACATAAATGGACATTTCACAGAAGAGGAAACACATAAAGCCAATACTCATATTGCAAGACACTCCATTTCCTCAATTTAAAAAGCATCTTTTGAGGAAAAACATGATACTTTAAAAACTTAGCTACTATGGTCTTCCTCCAGGCTAAGAAAAAATAACATATAGAAAAATAAACTTAAACATTCATCCAATATTCCAGAAAAAGCAACCAAAATGAAAGAAGAATATTTACCAATGTATTTTAAGCTTATTCTTTGATTTGGAGGACTTCTGCTGCCTTGCACATTGTTGGCACTCAGCAATGATTAATTAGTTGATTGATTCACTGCACCTGATTTTCTGTAAGACTAACTTTGATTTCTTTCAGACTCAGAATAGATGGGCACATAGTTTTAAGACATTAATAAACATTATAGAACATGATCTTCTTTCTCTGAACTCTGTGACCTGTTGGCTATGAGAATAAAGCATCCACTTGAAGGAAGAAACCAGATTTAATCTAAAAGGCATGGTATAGCTATGGAGCCCCCAGACCCTGTGGTTGAAAACAAAGTGTTTAGTCGGCATTGCCAGGGCGAATGAGAGCGCAAAAGAGGATGGGAATGCCCCCAGGCCCCCTCACCTACTGATCTCAAAATCAAATGAATGTGCCTTTATAAAACAGGCACTACATTGTAAGGTGCTCTCAGAGAGCACTGGTTTAGTAAAGGTGACATTCCAGAGAGTAGTTAGTTCTTTTGTATCAGATTGTAAAAATGTGAGCTCATAATTGTTTATTAATAATTTTTTATTCAGGAAAACGGCTCAAAATATTGATATTTCTGAAGATTGATCTGTAGTGGAGTATCTAAAGGAAATCGATGTGATAATATTGCCTTGGATTTTCTGCAGGAAGCTATAACCTTATTGTGTATAATCTTTATCTAGATAATGTGAAAATACATACTAAAAGATCTAGAATTCTATGTGTTTTTTGACCCAGCAATTTAACATGTATGAATTAATTCTAAGGAGGCAATCACGGATGAGCCTAAAGATATAGCTCCTAGAACATTCATCAAAGCATCACCTATAAAAGTGAAAAAGTAAAAGCAATATAAATGTTAAAAATGAGGAATTGATTAAATTGCAATTTACCAACACATCTATTAAAATAATGAGTAAACATATTTGACATGGAAACTGATCATACGGTTACTGGTTACAAACAGAATATAATGTATGATCTTATTTAAAATATATACACCAATGTATGCCTAAGGAAAACGGACTGAAAAGATAGACACCAAACAGGAGAAGAGAAAATGCAGCACAAATGATTTGAAGGCCATGGATTACAGACAGAGTAGCAGATGGAAAAACTAGGAGCAAAAACACAAACACAACAAACAAAACTTAGGAATGTAATGGATCGAAGGAATGAAAAATGGAAGTGTAAATCAACTCTCAAAAAGAAAAGTGGGCTTCTCTGGTGGCGCAGTGGTTGAGAGTCCGCCTGCGAATGCGGGGGACACAGGTTCGTGCCCCAGTCCGGGAGGATCCCGCGTGCCGCGGAGCAGCTGGGCCCGTGAGCCATGGCCAGTGAGCCTGAGCGTCTGGAGCCTGTGCTCCGTGACTGGAGAGGCCGCGGCAGTGAGAGGCCCACGTACCGCAAAAAAAACAAAAGACAGAAAACAGAAAAGCAGTGGATTATGGCTAGAATATGAAGAATATCAGGGCCTAAGTGGTATAATTGTTACACTAAAATTGAAAGGTTTGGATGCTCTGAAGAGTATGTACATCAGGAAAATATGTGTTAGACCTAGGGCTCAATATTTCTTTTCCTTTTCTTTCTTTCTTTCTGTTTTTTCTGGATCTCAGTTTCCCTACCAGGGATAGAACCCTTGCCCCCTGCAGGGCTCAACATTTCTGAGCACCTACTATGTGCCAGGAGCTGCAGGTGTGCCTTATTTTATCCTTTTTGGAAATGCTGGGATAAGTAAGGATCAGAAAGGTCAGGTGGTCTGCTCAAGGTCACATGGCTATGACAAGGTGGAGCTGGGGTTCTGAGCCAGGTCTGGGTATTGCTAGTGTACCATGGTGAGAAAGAAACGATTGGTAACTATAATTTTTAATGATTTTGAACTTAAGCCCCAACAATGGAGGAAAAGATCAGCAAACTATGGTATATCACAGTTGCCTTATCAGAATCTCAGAAACATTGTGGGCTATTTCTTTTCTTTTTTTTGGCTGCGTTGGGCCTTTGTTGCTGTGAGCGGACTTTCTCTAGTTGCGGCGAGCGGGGGCTGCTTTTCGTTGCGGTGCGCGGGCTTCTCATTGCAGTGGCTTCTCTTGTTGCGGAGCACGGGATATAGGCGCGCGGGCTTCAGTAGTTGCAGCACGAGGGCTCGGTAGTCCCTACAGTGCAAGCTCGGTAGTTGTGGTGCACTGGCTTAGTTGCTCCATGGCATGTGGGATCTTCCTGGACCAGGGCTCGAACCCATGTCCCCTGCATTGGCAGGCGGATTTTTAACCACTGCACCACCAGGGAAGTCCTATGGGCTATTTCTATAGCTAATATCGTACATATGAAATGTCATTAAGTGGAAAAAACAGAACGCAGGATCATCTACGCACACTGATGAGAACTCTGCCCAATGCATGTGCTCCTGCTGACCAAGACTGGAGGTATTTGTACGATGCATGCTGATGCATTATTGAATGTGTAAGAGGCTTTTGTGCAAGCGAGGACCACTTCCTTCTATTATGCCTTATTTAATGTAACAATGTATTCCTCTTATGCATATTTTGAACAATTAACATTCCTTTAATCACTGAAATGTATATCCTTTTGAGTATTTACATGACTTCCACAACCAATAAATTAAAACATTGAATTTTGACAAATTAAATTCCCCCATGCATTTCAACATTGACTGAAAACTGTCTTATCAAAATTTTCTAAACATGTGATGCAGTCACCAGTCCAATAAACTAACTCCTTATAAATGTTTTAAACACCTAAAGAATTACTCCACATACACTAACACAAAGATCGTGCCATTAAAAAAAAATAAAAAGATCGTACTGTACTTCTTTGGCTTATGATATTTTTGACATTCATTTGTGTTGTAATATGTATCAATACTTCGTTCCTTTTTTTTTTTTGCTGAGTAGTATTTCATAGTATGGAGGTGCTGCAATTTGCTTATTGATTCACTTATTAATGGGGATTTGGGTAGTTTCCAAATTTTGGCTATTATGAATAAAACTGCTACTAGCCTTCACATGTCAGCCTTTGTGCAGTTTATAGGATTTTATCCTTATTTTGTTCTTATTCTTACTTTTATTCTTATATCTCCTCAGGGACATCCCTTTGGAGTTAACAGTAATTTGACCTGATTCTATTTCTGCATTTTCCTGTGGTTGTAGTAATCTTACCAGATTCTAAAGATAAAAACAAAGCAAGACAATATTAGGCCTTGTGTATTGTCCACTGATTGGTTCTTGGTGGATACCTCAATTTGGTTTTATAGTCCACGGTAATATAAACCTGAGTCTTTACTTAAATACCTTTTATACTTCAGTTGCACCTGGTTTTATCAGTGGGAATTTTAAGTCTATTACTTTCTCATAGATTTTAGTTTATGAAACTTACATCTTCCTCGGAAAGGTTGTCGGTTTGGGTTCCACATGGCTGACATTGCCAAACTCATTGTCTTGCCATTATTATATATTAACCTCCTTTGATATATTAATTGAAAATATATCACTGAGCTATGAGTGTGTGAACATCTCATTACAATGAGCATGTAGAGGGTTTTTCCCCCTAGACGATGAGGGACCAAGTTAATTCTCTTCTTTGGGCCAATTGGCTAGTTTGTCATCTTTGAACACAAGAATTTTGATTAGTTATTGTGTTCTAGTGGTGCTGACTGAGGACTGGGTTCCTTTCTATCATGTTGTTTAGTTTTTCCTGCTTTTGGTACCTGTGGATGTCTATTCATTGCTTCACAGATTTTACAAGAACTATGCTTTATAAACCAACATGTACTTAAAAGGAAGATACAAATATCCATGTATATTAAGAAATTTAATTTTTTTTACAACTGCCTATCTGTACATTTTATATTGACTTTTTTTTTTTTTTTGTGGTACACGGGCCTCTCACTGCTGTGGCCTCTCCCGTTGCGGAGCACAGGCTCCGGACGCGCAGGCTCAGCGGCCATGGCTCACGGGCCCAGCCGCTCCGCGGCATGTGGGATCTTCCCGGACCGGGGCACGAACCCGCGTCCCCTGCATCGGCAGGTGGACCCTCAACCACTGCGCCACCAGGGAAGCCCAATACTGACTTTTTCTTTTGAGGATCATAATGAACTCATTGATGCTCACAGAATCACCCGGTTCAACTAAGATAATTTATACCAATGGTTCTCAAAGTGTGGTCTCTGGACCACCAGCAGCAGTTTCACGTGGAAATCTGTTAGAAATGCAGATTCTTGGGCCCTGTTACAGACTTCTGGGGGTGGGCCCAGCCATGTGGGTTTGAACACCTCCAGATGGTTCTGATGCTCTCTCAAGTTTGAGAACCACTGATTTACACTGTATATGAAGATGACGAAACTTAAATTGTCATTACATGCCACGTGGGAGCTCACTCTGAGTTACTCGACTGCAGCTGTTTTTGAAAAGCATCTTTGCTCTCTGGAAACAAGATAATCCAGATTCAGACTGATTTTTTTTCCCCTTCCCTAAGATATTCAATAAGCTTCTCTCCAAGGAGTCCTTTTTCCATTTAGTGAAATTAGAGAACAAATTCCTACTGTTAGTGATGTTCACGTTTTGGGGATGAACCAAAGAACAGCTGCTGATGTTGGGACACATTCAAAGAGAGAGCTTAAAAGCTCTGTACTCACATTGATGTTTTTTTCCCATTGAACATATTAAGTTACTGGATTCTACTTTACTTACAGTATGAGGTTTTATTGAACACTAAAATTTTCAACGACACTAAAATTGACAACATAGAACCTACTTTCTTTGTTTCTTTTTCATGCAAAGTTACCCAAACTCTTAATTTTTAAAAAATTAGACTTCATTTCCTTCTCAAAAGGTCATCCTTTTGAAGAATATTTCAAGAGGATGAAAGTATCATCCAGGGAGAGAAGAGGATAGCTTTATAGTAAGTTCCTCTCCACAGGGTGGGGTCACGAGGTATGTTACTCTCACCGCCCTGGGAACCCCTGTATCTGCTCTGTTTTTTATTATTGAAAACCTATCGTTGTCTTATTTATATTTCATTGCAATTAGTATTGTCATCTCAAAGTTTTCTCTACCAGGAGAGTCTGGTAAAAGGTGTTATTCAGAAGGGAATTTTGCGTTCTTCTCTCTACTTCTTTCCATACGTACAATGCTGGTGGTGTGTCTGCTAAGTTTGTGTTTCTTCATTTATTCATTTCTACTCATGTGGGCATCTGTGTTAGAACATAGGAAAAAGTCAAGTGATCCAACTGGAATGCACAAAACAGTGTCATGGAACGTAGAAGATGGAGAATCCACTGTCAGGACCTCAGACGGCCATGATTTACCACTTCACATCTACAGTCACGTCCCCTAACCCCAACCCAAATCAGATGTTCATCCAAATTAAACCCTGAGTAGTGGGGATGGGCAATGTAAAGCTGGAGGCAAATAAAGGTCAAATGAAGATTTGGCCCATTCTGAATTTCAGATCTCTGTATGTCTTTTTTATTTCCCCCTAACAATGGTGGAAATAATCTCTTGCATTAATAGACTGTTAGTTTTACTGTAATTTTAAAATATTGGACTATGTATTTGAGCTAGGTGTTTTTTTTTTTTTTAATTTATTTTTGGCTGCATTGGGTCTTCACTGCTGCGGCGGGCTTTCTCTAGTTGCAGCGAGCGTGGGCTACGCTTTGTTGCAGTGTGTGGGCTTCTCATTGCGGTGGCTTCTCTTGTTGCGGAGCATGGGCTCTAGGCACGCGGGCTTCAGTAGTTGTAGCACATGGCTTCAGTAGTTGTGGCTCGCGGGCCCCAGAGTGCAGGCTCAGTAGTTGTAGCGCACGGGCTTAGTTGCTCCACGGCGTGTGGGAGCTTCCTGGACCAGGGATCAAACCCGTGTCCCCTGCATTGGCAGGTGGATTCTTAACCACTGCACCACCAGGGGAGTCCTGAGCTAGGTGGTCTTCATCTGAGAAGATTAACTAACACCACTTATAAAATAATCAAGTTAATTATTCTCTGTAGTGCAATGGAGAAATTAGCATTTGCTTTCAGGTAGACTGACTAAGCCAGCTCCACATTTAGCAGTGTCAGAGGTTTACAGCAGTACAGAGAAGTTCTGATGGAAAGCCGGAGATTAAGAGATGAACTTGTCCTCAGAAAGGAGTGCCAGATTCGAGTTTGCCGGAAAAATGACTCCCTGGGTGATCTTCGGAAAGACAATTCAACTCTTTGTGGCTCAACTGCTTGGTTTACTAGGCTTGGCAAAAATCTGTTCTTCCTTAACATCCTAACAAAGTAGAGCTAAATGAATGAGGCAGCTTTGAGATTTTGGAAGACAATGTAAAAAAAAAGTCATATTGTATAATTGTTTTTATTTGCTAATACATCTGTAGATAAATTTGTAAATGTAGACATTTTATAAAGGATTTTTGCATGTGTCATCTTATTTAAATGCCCCCAAAGCTAAAGAAGTCAGGTTGTTTTCTTATCTTACATTTAAGGAAATCGAAGCTCAGAAAAGTTCCATGTCCTCCCCCTACTACACAGGTAGATTAATGGCAAGGCAAGTACCAGAGTCCAAGCCTTCTGACCGCTAGTTCACTACATGCTCTTGCCTGAAACCAACTGTATCTTTTTTTTTTTATTCAAACAGAAAGTCACAAAAATTATAATCATCCTCATCAGTTCACTCAGCCCCACGTAATTAATTATTTTTCATCTTGATCTTTTGTTCACACTTCTATGAATTCATCAGTTTTCCATTAGAGTTCTGAAAATGCATATTCATTCAGTTCAGCCATATAGTCAGTTACCAGAAACCTGTACTTGTCAGAGTCTTTTCCATGAATTCCTTGAAGATGAAACCCTTTTATAGGAACATTTTTGCAAAAGCATCAGAGTACACCCAGAACTGTCTGTAAATGACAAGAGACTTAAAAATGACACAGTTAAAGATTTGATGAAAGTTCATAATAATGCAATTGACAAGGAAATTTAGTTATTTCTGAGATATACATTTTAAAGTAATAACTAGAATTATGACTTATAACATTATACCAGAACATATAAGATTTTTAGAAATTTCATGTAATGTCTGAAACATTTATGTTAACATATTTCCATACAAATAACCCAAAGAAAGTTTAGTATTAGTTGTTTCTTTGTTTGTTTGTTTTTTTATACTGCAGGTTCTTATTAGTCATACATTTTATACACATCAGTGTATACATGTCAATCCCAATCACCCAATTCAGCACACCACCATCCCCACCCGACCGCGGCTTTCCCCCCTTGGTGTCCATGCCTTTGTTCTCTACATCTGTGTCTGAACTTCTACCCTGCAAACCGGTTCATCTGTACCATTTTTCCAGGTTCCACATACATGCGTTAATATACGATATTTGTTTTTCTCTCCAACTGTATCTTTTGTGACTAATTAGAGGAATGTGTGTGGTAGACATTCATTCATTCAAATGAAAATTAGGTACTTACCTTGTGCCTGGCGCTGGAATAAAAAGCACCTCTGCAACTTGCCAAGGTGGTTTGGGGTGCAAAAAGAGTGCTAGCTCATTTCTAGAATTAGAAGTTCTTTTTTCCTCTGTGACATTAAGATGCTACAAAGGGCTGGAGAGTAGCTTTAAGCCCATGTTCTTCTTTCCCACTGAGTTATGTTTGTGGTTTGAACCACTCCAATTCTTCACCCGTAATCAAGTTAGGCAAATGGCTTTTGAATGGCTGGGGGCTGTGGGTATGATGGGGTGGAGGCAACATTGCAGGGGAGAGCAGAGAAAACAGAACAAGATCCTGGTGCTGGGAGTGGACTTCTGGGGACAGCTCTCTCCTCTTTTTGCTCCCCAGATGGTGGCAGCAGAAAGTCTTAGAACCTGGCACTAGGGAAACTCCTGTCTTGATTCTGCCTGAGACTCACAGTGGGTTGTTTTGGTTTAAAATCACATTAAAGTGTTTTCTTTCTCCAGGAGTTAAAAGTTAAAAGCACACCTACCGTATGATCCAGTCTTTCTACTCTTAGGTGTTTATCCAAGAGAAACAAAACCATCTGCCCGTACTTGTGTACCAGCTTTATTTGTAATAGTCAAAACTAGAACCAACACGAATGTCCATCAACTGGTGAATAGATAAACTAATTGTGGTATATCCATACAATGGAATATTATTTAGCAGTAAAAATGAGTGAGCTATTGATACCCACAACAACATGGATGAATCTCAAAATAATTACAGAAAGAGAGTATATACTGTATGATTCCATTTATTTAAAATTCTAGTAAATGCAAACTAATCTATAGTGACAGACAGCAGATTAATGGTTGCCTGAGAATGGGGCTGGAGGGGTGACAATGGGACAGGAGGAAACCTTTGTGGGTGGTGGCTACATTCACTATCTTATGAACAGATGTCAAAACTTTTCAAATTGTATATTCAAAATTTGTGAAGTTTATTGTATGTTGATTATATTGAGATAACTGTAAAAAAAATCACATGGAGGTATTTTTCTTTCTTTGAAAGGTCACTTGTCTTCTATGCCATGACTTCATTTACTGGTTTTTTTTTTTTTTAATAGACTTTACTTTGAAGAGCAATTTTAGGTTCATAGCAAAATTGTGTGGAAAGTACAGAGACTTTCCATATACCTCCTGCCCTCACACAAACACAGCCTCCCCCATTATCAACATTCCCTTCTGCAATGTTGCTGTGGGGATTAGAGTTGAATGTCTTTGAGAAGCTGTTATTCAACCTGCTGCAGCATCCTTTGGTGAGAATATTCGTATTCCTAAGATTCGTCCATGTTGTCTTGGGTCGGTAGTTTGCTGCTTCTTTGCTGAGCAGTATTCTGGTATATGACTGTACCACAGTTGTGTGTCTATTCTTCTGTTTAAGGACATTTGGGTTGTTACCAGTGTTTGGCTATTATGAATAAAAATTCATTCTTATATTGTTTTTTACTTTTCTTGGATAAAAACGTAGAAGAATTGCTAGATCACAGGGTAGTTGCATGTTTGACTTTTCATATGTTTATTAGTCATTCCTATATCTTTTTTTGTGAGGTGTGTGTTCAAGTGTTTTGCCCATGTTTTGTTTTTCCTAGGTTGGTTGTTTTTTTCTTATTAGTTTGTAGATAATCTTTCTATGTCCTAAAAACAAATCCTGTGTCTATTATATGGATTTCCACATTTTCTTTCAGTCTGGGGCTTGCGGTTTTCTTTTTGTAATAACATCTGATGAACAAAAGTTTTAAATTTTGATGAAGTCTGATTTCTCAGTTAAAAAATGATTAGTGCTTTTTATATACCATCCAAAAATCTTTCCTTACATCCAAGTCTTGAGGATATTCTCTTATGTTTTCTTCTAGAAACTTTGCAGATTTAGCTTTTACGTTTAGGTCTATGATCCATTGCAAGTTAATCTTTGTGTAGGGTGTATAGTAGGTGTTATTGTAAATTTTTTTCTGTACAGATATCTAGTTCTTCCAGCACCACTTGTTGTAAAGATTTTTTTTTTTTTTTTTTTTTTTGCGGTACGCAGGCCTCTCACTGTTGTGGCCTCTCCCGTTGCGGAGCACAGGCTCAGGACGCTCAGGCTCAGCGGCCATGGCTTATGGGCCCAGCTGCTCCGTGGCACGTGGGATCTTCCTGGACCGGGGCACGAACCCGTGTCCCCTGCATCGGCAGGCGGACTCTCAACCACTGCGCCACCAGGGAAGCCCTGAAAAGATTTTTATTTCCTTGTTGAATTGCATTGACACCTTTCTCATAAATCAATTAACCAAATATGTGTGTATGTATTTCTGAACTCTTGTCTGTCCCATTGGTCTATTTGCCAATCCTTGGCCAATACCACCATTTTAATAAATGTAACGTTACAGGAAGTCTTGAAATCAGGTAGTGTAACGTTACTCTCTTCTTTAAGATGATTTTCACTACTATAGGTCAATTTTTGGCTTATATCACTGTTGTGAGTTGAATGGTCACCCCCTTCCCCCAACGATATATTTAAGTCTTCACCCCTTGTACCTGTGAATGTGACCTTATTTGGAAAAAGGGTCTTTACAGATGTAATCAAGTTAAGATGAGGTCATACTGAATTAGGGTGGACCCTAATCTAATATGACTGGTGTCCTAAGAAGACGGGAAGAGACACAGACAAAAACATACAGGGGAAAGGCCATGTGAAGATGGAGGCAGAGATCAGGGTGATGTACCTACAAGCCAAAGAAAGCCAAATAGTGCCAGAAGCTAGGGGAGAGGCATGGAACAGATTCTCCCTCACAGCCTTCAGAAGGAACCAACCCTGCTGACACCTTGATTGTGGACTTCTAGCCTCCAGAACTGTGAGAGAATAAATTTCTTTTGTTTTGACCACCCAGTCTGTGGTACTTTGTTACGGCTGACCTAGAAAACTAATACAGTTAATGAAACACAACTCAAACTTGCTTAAGCAATAAGGAAATGACTATCTCTTACACCTCCAGAGTTGAGGGATTCCTGGTGAGATTCACGTAAAGTATTAGGTGTTAGGATGAGGTTCAATTATAAGGGTCAGAAATCCCCACAATAGTGGCTTACACAAGATGGACATTGTCCTTTTTTTTTTTAACATCTTTATTGGAGTATAATTGCTTTACAATGGTGTGTTGGTTTCTGCTATATATCAAAGTGAATCAGCTATACATATACATATGTCCCCGTATCTCCTCCCTCTTGCATCTCCCTCCCACCCTCCCTATCCCAGACATTGTCTTTTATTTTTCTCTCATGTAGGTCTCTCACCAGGGTTCGGTTGGTATGGAGGCACCAAGACATCAGGATCTGGGATTCTTCTATCCTTTTGCCACCATCCTCAATATATGGCTTCCACCTCATGCTGTGAAATCCAGCTGCAAGTCTGTCTTCTATCTATCAGGGAGAAGCAAGGACGAGGGTGCCTGCCCCCTTCCCTTGAGATTACATTCTAGAGGTTTGCATAGAATATCTCTGCTCAAAGCCTGTGGTCCAGAATCAAGTCACATGATCACTCCCAATTGCAAGGGAGGTTGGGAAATACAGTCTTTATTTCAGGAATCCATGGGTCCGAAGGGGAGAGCTGATATTAGGAAACAGAAGTTTCTTCCATACAGTGTCTGTAAAGGAATGCTAGGAGTTTTTGATGATTGGCTGTAGGAGACTTAAGGAGAAAAAAAAATCTCATCTGGAAATAAAAATTTGAAAACTTATAAATGTTAGTTACAATCTTGAGAAGGGATGAGATAGCCTGGCAAAAGTATAGATGAGAAGAAAAGATCAAGGAGAGACCTGTAGGGGACTCAGATTTTAATTATGAAGAGGAGGATTCAGGGGCTTCCCTGGTGGCACAGTGGTTGAGAGTCTGCCTGCCGATGCAGGGGACACGGGTTCGTGCCCCGGTCTGGGAAGATCCCACATGCTGCAGAGCGGCTGGACCCGTGAGCCATGGCCGCTGAGCCTGCGCGTCCAGAGCCTGTGCTCTGCAACGGGAGAGGCCGCAACAGTGAGAGACCCGCGTACCGCAAAAAAAAAAAAAAAAAAAAGGAGGATTCAACAGGGCCCTGAGAAGAAATGGTGAGGTGATTAGATGGATATTCAAGAAAAACTTTAAGGAGACAGTGGTTAACAGTGTACAAGGGGAAGAGATGCCAATTAAGATAAAGAACTGGTCTTCAAAAATGTAAGAAGTTCTGATTTCCTGTTTCCAAATTATAGCTACCTCAAGTTTTTTTCTCAAAGGAGACCTGTGTGAATGAATGACCTCTGTAACTTGAAATATGTATAAACTGTAGTGTAAAGATTTTATGGTTAATGTAGGTTCAGGGCTCATGAAAGACAAGGCTCCCCAGCCCTCCTCAGTGAGGGAAAAGTCACATCTGAACGGTGAGGTTACTTACCATTGTCATCACTATGATCAGGTGACTGGGGACCGCAGGAAGCCCTGGAATAGAAAATGGAACCCAGCCAGAAGGCTCAAGGGACAGAGGGTTTAACTTTTGCCTTTCGTCTGGTTCTAGGAAAGGATTCAAGGTGAACAGAGAAGTAGACTCGCATGTGTACACTAAGAGATAGGTAAGAGCATGTTAGCTAAGTATTGTTTGTGAGAGAGAAAGATTGGAAACAACCCAAGTGTCCATCAGCTTGAGAGTGGATAAATAAATTACTCTGTAGTCATTCAATACAATTCTATTTGGCAGATAAAAATAAATAAACTAGATCTAGTTGAATAAACTAGATCTGTATGTACCAACATATGTAAAAATAAAGTTGAATGAAAACAGAGCATGTTCACATTAGTTATGTAAATTTAAAAACCATACAAAGCAATACTATATTTTTTAATGTGAACATATAAATATAGTTTAGGTACAAAAACGTGGACTGGGAGAGTACTTACCAAATTCATGGTAATGCTCCTCTCTGGGGAGGGAGCGGATAGGACTTGGAAGGATGAAAAAGGGGATTTCAACTTTTTCTGCATTGTTCTATTTCTGTTGTTAAGAAATGTTTGAAGCATATGAAAAGGTGGTCAATTTAATTACTTATTAGGGAAATGTGAATTAAAGCTACAGGAAGAAGAAAAAAGAACCCACAGTAAGATATTAGTACACAGTTACCAGTATGGCTAAAATGAATGAATCTAACAGTATCATGTGTTGACACAAATATGGAACAACTGGGGTTCTTCTACATTGCTGGCGGGAATGTAGATTCATTCAACCACTTCAGAAAACTCTTTGGCAGTATCTTCAAAAGCTAAACAGATGCCTATCCTGTGATTCGGAAATTCACTTCTAGGTATAAACCCAAGAGAAGTGAGTATTTACGTGCACCAAAAGAAATGCCCATGCTGTACACGGCAGCTTTGTTCATACTAGCCAATGACTAGAGATACTCATACCATTTGGTTATTCTACTTCTATATATATACCCTAGAGACTCTTACTCTTATACACTGGGAGACATGTGCAATAATACTCCTTGCTGCACTGCATTACAGTAGCAACGGCAACAACACAACTCAAATCTCCACCAACAGGAGGACGGGTCCATACCGCAACAACATGGATGAACCTCCTGGACATTATGTTAAACAAAGGCAGCCAGATAGAAAAGAATACATACAGTGTGATTTTAAGGAGTTTTAGTCGGCAAAAGTAATTCCTGGTGACAGAATTCAGAACAGGGGTTACCATAGGGGTTACTTATGGGGTGCTATTGACTGCAAAATGGCATAGAGAACCCTTCTGGGGTGATGACAAAATACTACATCTTGATCTGGATAGTAATTACACAGGTGTATATATAGGTAGGAATTTACCAAACTGTGCACTCAAGATTTGCATACTATAACATATATAAGTTACATCTCAAAAAAATCTGAAGCAAAAATGACAAAATATTAACATGTGTTAGTTCTCATTGGTGGGTACACAGAGTGCTATTACTGAACTCTCTATATTTTCCTGTACGTTCATATTATATTTATAATTAGGAAAGAGAGGGAGCAGTAGTTCTCCATAATGGAAGTGACACCATCCTAGAGGTGGTGACACTTTGAGTTGAGGCCCCTGCCCATTCATCTCCCCAGAGCTTGGGCAAGGGAGTTCCCTTACAATGGGGTGCAGAAGACATCAACCAACCAACTTCTCCTGGTAGAAATAGGTGATCTTCACTGTCACTCTCTTAGTAAATTGGCATGGCTGTTAAAAAGTGGGGCTGTTCTGTAGGCTCTTTTGAGGATCAGCTTAACTGATTCTTTAGCTGAGAGGGCCCCTGAGCCATCATGCAAGAGCTGGGCTGTGGTGTCCGCCACCCTACATCCCAGCCTGACCAAAGAGGGCGAGCTACCAAAGAGGTAGCCCCCTGGCCTCAGCTCCCAGACCGGTTGCTGCTCCATTATCCCAGGGCATCCCCAGTGGGTACCACAGCAAGTCAAAGAGCACGAGGAGAGAAAAAAATATTTAATAAGGGAGGTGGGAAAAGGAAGAAAAAAGATGCACATGCCTTGACCGTTGCTTCAAGGACCTGGGTTATCTGCACTCTTGTTTGGAGCCTCTTCCTACTGTTTGCTCAGTTCTCCACCTTACACTATGGAGAAAGGGAGGGTGTGGTGAAGCCCAAAGTGGCTCTGAAACCATACAGACTTGCCTTTTTTTTTTTTTTTTTTAACGTTTTTATTAGAGTATAATTGCTTTACAATGTTGTGTTAGTTTCTGCTGTATAACAAAGTGAATCAGCTATACATATACATACATCCCCATATCTCCTCCCTCCTGCATCTCCCTCACACCCTCCCTATCCCACCCCTCTAGGTGGCCACAAAGCACTGAGCTGATCTCCCTGTGCTATGCGGCTGCTTCCTACTAGCTATCTATTTTACATTTAGTAGTGTATATATGTCCATGCCACTCTCTCACTTCGTCCCAGCTTACCCTTCCCCCTCCCTGTGTCCTCAAGTCCATTCTGTACGTCTGCGTCTTCATTCCTGTCCTGCCCCTAGGTCCATCAGAACCATTTTATTTTTAGATTCCATATATATGTGTTAGCATATGGTATTTGTTTTTCTCTTTCTGACTTACTTCACTCTGTATGACAGACTCTAGGTCCATCCACCTCACTACAAATAGCTCAATTTCCTTCCTTTTTATGGCTGAGTCATATTCCATTGTATATGTGTGCCACATCTTCTTTATCCATTCATCTGTCGACGGGCACTGAGGTTGCTTCCGTCAGACCTGCCTTTCCATCACTATGTGACTAGCTTATCACCTAACCTCTCTGTGCCTCAGTTTCCTCCTGTGTAGAACAGAAGCAGTAGTTCTACCTCTCAGGGTTGCTGTGGGCCTGGAAATGGTGCATGCCAAGACCTGCCCTAGGAGGCCCTTGATAACCGCAGTAAGATGCCTCCTTTCCCTCTGAGACCGGTTTGTGGGTCAGAGACACTGGGAGCGCCGTCCAATAGCACTCGGAGTGAGGATGGTTGTTGAGCACTCGGTATGTGTCTAGTGCAACTGAGGGACGGAAACTGTCATTTTATTCTATTTTAGTTGCTTTGCATTTAAGAAGCCACCGTGGCAAGTGGCCACCGCATCGGGCCGCGCAACGTCCAGGGCTCTCACGGTCAGGACTCGTCCCCTGCCAGGCGGCTCTCCATCTACGCAGTAATTTGTTCTCTTAAACTTCTCCTGAACAAAGTCGGGGCTGCCGTGAACACACAGGACCGTAGTCAGGCTCTGGGGCTCGGGGATGGGAACAATGAAGGTTCGTCAACTCCTGGACTCCACCGACTTCTGTCCCTCTGGCCCCCTACCCTCTCTACTCTGTCCGCCCGCAACCCTCAAGTCCCTTGGGGGCAATGGGGAGGAGACGCGCGGGAGACTCCCTCTGCGGCTCCCATATGGGTCTGGGTCTTACACGGCTTTCGCCTACTTTATTCTTCGCAACAAACCCAGGAGGCTCAGCATTTCCATTTCACAGATGAGGAAACTGAGGCTCGTGGAGCTTCAGGGCACAGGGCGGGAATCAGCCGAGCACCAGCCCTAAACCCTTTGGGGCCTTGGTGTCGCCACAGCTACTTTCGTGGGGCGCGTTGTCAGGGCGCGCGGGGAAGGCGGCGGGTAAATATTTGGGGCTGTAACCTGGGCTCCGGGGACTCCGCGTCACTGCGGTTCCCCAGCGGGCGCGTGGCGAGGGCGGTGCCTGGGGGACAGGGGCGTCCCTGGCGCGGCGGCAGGGACAGACCCGGCGGCCAGGCTCCCGTGGCCCCGCCCCGGCCCGCCCCCGCCCGCGGCTATAAGACCTTGGGACTGCTGGTGGCCGCGGCCCGGGAAAGATCTGGCGGGCGGACGGCGCAGGCAGCTGCGCGGCGGGAGCGCAGCCGGACTAGGGGACAGGCAGAGCGGGACGAGAAGAGGGGACGGACGGCCTCAGCGAGAGCGCCTGCACGATCCCGCGCCCAGACCTCGCAGGACCCCCCGACGCGCTCCGGGCCTAGCCCGCCCATGAAGCCGCCAGCCGCGCAGGGCAGCCCCGCGGCCGCCGCGGCCGCAAGTGAGTGGGGGTCTCCTTAAAGCCGGGGTCTTGCACGAAAGAAGCGGAATCCCGCGTCGTCTCGTTACATCCCTCCCCCAGCCTCACCGTCGGGACTCTGCCCCGGGGCGGGTTCAGCCTCCTCCCCACGCGGGGCTGGGGGTCCGAGCCCGACACGTCACGGGCGCATCCTGACTCAGTCCTCCCACCGCCACCCGGTTCACACGCGCCCCCGGGGAGCGAACGCGGGGAAGAGTCCCCGACAGCGCGTGGGAAAGAGTTCGGCTGTGTCACTTAGATGCGTTACGTTTGGCCTGCAACTTCCCCGGGTCGAGGCTCACTTTCTTTATCTCGAAAACGGGCGCGACACCGAGGCGCACTTCAGGGGGTGGTGGAGAGTATTAAAAGATACCAGCGAGCAGCGGGCAGCGGGCAGCGACAGCCGTGCTGTCCCCGGGCCAGCGCGCGGTCAGCGTTAGTTAGCGATCCTTGGGAACCGTGCGGCCCCTGCCGGGCCCGGGGTGGGACGGCCGCCCCACCCCACCCTCACCTGAGCCTGCCGTCCCTCCCCAGCCCCGGCCTTGGACTCGGCCGACGCGGGGGACCTGAGCGACGCGCTGTGCGAGTTTGATGCGGTGCTGGCCGACTTCGCGTCGCCCTTCCACGAGCGCCACTTCCACTACGAAGAGCACCTGGAGCGCATGAAGCGGCGGAGCAGCGCTAGCGTCAGCGACAGCAGCGGCTTCAGCGACTCGGAGAGTAAGTGTGGCCCCGCCGGGGGAGGTGCCGGAGCCCTGGGGACTCCCCGTACTCGGCCCGCGGAGGAGCGCTCTGGGCTGGGGCTCAGCTTGCTTATCGGGGCCGGGCGGGGCTATAGCCCCAAAGCTCAGCGCGGTCTCTAGGACTCTAGGCGTCTCCGGGGCTGCAGGCCCGGCGGGGGCAAGACCTCTGAGGATGGTCTCGGGAAGGCTCTTGGAGGGCAGGCTGGTCTACCTGCCTCCGGCAGGTGTCAGGACGCAGGAGGGTCGAAGCGGTAGGACTCCTGGGACCCCAGCCAGGCCTTCCCGCGGCTCCCCGACCTCCTCTCCTTTCCCCTTCTTTCCCCTCTTAGCAGTATCTTCAGAGGCTGTGGAGCAAGTGCCACAGGCATGGGGTCGGGGCGCATGGGAGGGCACAATATGGACATATTTGTGAAACCAGGAAAGATTTCATAAGCTCCCGTTCTTAGATTTTTGAAACACTTGCACTTTCTTCTGGCCCTGAGCTCCCAGACTTGTTGCTACACTGCCCGAAGTTTTGAAAGAATCCCTGGCACTGCTGAGTTCAAGTATTTAGACAGCGTCCCTCATCCTTCAAGCAGGTCCATCACGTGGACCGCTGGCTCTGACTCCTCACCCAGTTGGGGGCAGGCAGAGAGCAGATGGGCCCAGAGCTGCTTTCTGGTGACTTTGCTCATAGTGGAGACTACCCACCCCCCGCGTCTCTCTGTCCTAAACAACCTTGTTACAAAGAGAGACCATTTTTTCCAGGAACTCGAATGTCCCGGTAGGATTTTGGATAACTTTTCAGGCGTCAAATGGCAAATCGGATGACTTTTCAGTATTATGTGACTGGTGTTTTACCCAACCTGGATTACTTCCTATTTTTCAAAGTGAATTTTAAACATTTCTGGGTAATCCTTGAGGCTTCATTCCCTAGATGGGATACAAGCGTGAATGTCACTCCCTTTGTTGTCCTTGACTCTGGAAACAAAAACAATGACCCTTCCTTGTGATTCCCTTCTTTTGAAATCTGAAGCTCCCCCTTGTTACAGGGCAAAGAGACAGTCCTAGGCTTACACATGAAGTGTCCTTCTGAAAAGGAATAAAGGACACTCGCCATCCAGTTCAGGCTTTGAGTCAGAAACTTGAGTTCCAGCTTGACTTTTCTTGGCAGCCCTGCCCAAGCGTTAGAAATAATTGCAGCTTTTGAGGTGAAAGGGAATGGAATCGTATGCTGTTAATTTTCCGTTCAGTATGTTTGGACTTCGTTAATGACCAGACCGCTTATTTTCAATTTCAAAGAGAAGTCTAAAAAATTTTGAAGTTTGTCTCCATGTCTGTAGCCAAACTTAAATATGTCTCCTTCTACTAGGGCATGGAGCAAGTTATTCATCAAGTACAAATTCTCTCCCCCGTGGGAAAGAAAGCTGGCACAGTCTGTCCGGTGCCGCTGTCTTGCAAAGAACAGCTCCTTTCTAAACCACAGCTGTATTTGGCTAGAATACGGTCTGAGCTCACCCATTCATGGGTGATTGCAACTCCCTCTGGGTAGGGTTTCAGATCTGGGATCTGTTTTCAGAGGCCTCAAAGAAAAGGCGCTCGAAACACATTCTTAACAGTTTGGGGGGAGATATTTGGAATAGTCTGTAGTTTTTCTTAGGGTATGTGCGTGTACTTTGTTTTCTGCTTTTGTTGTTAACTGTTAAACTAACCCTTAGTTTGGTGGTTAGAGAGGTAAATGGGAGGGTGTAAAGAAGGCTCAGACGACATTAGTCTTTTCTATAAATGTGTAGTTTGGCCTCCACGAGGCAGGTTAGAAATAGTCCTGGCAGAAGCAGTGTGTATCTAAATAGTGATTTCTTAAGGACGCATAATATGTGTCTTAATTGCCACTAAGAATGGATCACAGACATTTGTTATACTCATTTGTCTGTTTAATGCTTTTCTGTGGAAGAGAATATTTGAGAGACGTGGATCCTACTGAAATTTAGCCCACCAAAGGGGAGACACACCAGGATGATCATAATAAGAGCAACTCTCTCTCTTTGTTTTTAAATTTATTTTTTGGCTGCATTGGGTCTTCGTTGCTGCACGCAGGCTTTCTCTAGTTGCGGCGAGCGGGGTCTACTCTTCCTTGCGGTGCGTGGGCTTCTCATTGCGGTGGCTTCTCTTATTGCGTAGCACGAGCTCTAGGCGCACAGGCTTAGTAGTTGCGGCACGCGGGCCCTACAGCATGTGGGTTTCAGTAGTTGTGGTGCGTGGAAGAGCAGCTCTCTTTTGCCAGGCTCTTTCTATGATTACTATTATTGTTTATTACCTCTAACCATTAATGATCTCTTTGCTTTGCTTTAAATGTGTTATCTCATATGATCTCTGCTACAGTCCTGGAACGTAGGCACTGTTGTCTCTTATTTTCTGATAAAATAGTGGAACCAGTTGGGCTGTCTCTCTCTCTAAGGCCTTGCTCTGTCACCATGGATGGTTGGCTGGTATGTGAACCAGGTCCTCCGGGATAGACTTGATGTCTCACTGGACAGGGATCACGTGCCTGCTTATCAATGGTGGCTGTGTTTGAAGATGTCTCTTCAAGGCAGTGGTCACCTGGCCAGGTCTGTGGAGCCCAGGCTGAGCTCTGTTAGGGTCCTGCATGAGGAGTGGGCCTCATTTTCTCTAGCTGTGAAATGGAAAGGATGCTATTTAATGATGATGTTAGAAACATCCATAAGCTCATGATGAGGAAGAAAATATTTGTTCTGTTTGATGCTTTTAAGAAAATAATAAAATGCACATGCCACGCTATGTCACATAGGTCAGAGACATTTGAGCCAGTGTCTTGTGTGAAAATGTTATGTATGAAGCTCTAAACCCTTGGAACCTTGGTTTTCACTCTACCTTTTACAGCTCCATCACTCTGAAGATGTACCTACTGCATTCCTGGTTTTTGAAGAACCCTTCCTTTTCTCTCAAAACAAAAAAAAAAAGATGAGAAAGACAAATATTATATGATATCACTTATATGTGGAATCTAAAAACTAGTACAAACGAACTTATTTACAAAATAGAAACAGACTCACAGACATAGAAAACAAACTTATGGTTACCAAAGGGGAAGTGGGGAGAGGGAAAAATTAGGAGTATGGGATTAACAGATACATACTACTATATAAATAGATAAACAACAAGGATTTATTATATAGCACAGGGAGCTATATTCAGTATCTTGTAATAATCTATAATGGAAAAGAATAAAAAAAGAATATATGTATGTATATATATATATGTATATATATATATGTATATATATATATACATATATATATATATATATATATCGGAATCACTTTGCTGTATACCTGAAACTAATACAATATTGTAATCAGCTACACTTCAATTAAAAAATATTTCGCTTGCTTGCATCCAAAGGAGAAAAAGTAGACATTCCTTCTTTCACCCAGAGAAGCAAGTTACTTAGATAGGAGAGAAGAATGTATATTTAATAAGGAAATACTCTTTCCTGTTTCCATGTACTGGGAATCCTTCTAAGACGTGAAGAGGACCAAAATAACGGTGGCAAGACAACTTCACATTAGGGGTGGCATTCAAATGGGGGTTGATGAAAATAGTTCCTTTTGTTTCTTTCTTCTAGATTTCGGTTCCAACAGGTAACACCAGGCACTTTCATGAGAGCAGTTTCAACTTCGGTGTAAAAGGGCTGCACAGTTAGGAGGGCAGTGAGGTTCAAACGCGATCCTCAGACGTGCTTCAGGCATTGTGCACATCTTTGGTTTGAACTTATTTTGAAAAATCTGTTGTTTTTTCAGTATTTTCAAAACCGTAAGCGCACAGCATGACTTCTGAAATGTGTTTAATGACATTTTAACTCATCAGATACTAAATTTTAACCAATGTGTTAATTTATGATTCCACCGATTGATTTTATAAGATGTTTCTAATATTAACTGGAACTTTAAAAGGTGATGCAAACTTATATCTTTGACGGATTGGAGTTTCCTTTTTCCTTTGAGGGGGGAAGTGTTTTGCTACTTAACAGAAAACGTCTGAAGTCTACTCCGTATGCTGGGGCTATTATGATTTTGCAGGGCCATTGTAGGGAATGAGGAATTGGCTTCTTTAGCATGTGCAGGACCTAGAACGTCTGTATTTCTTTGCCTCGACTATTCTAGCTTGGCCCTGGGAGAGGGGACTGTACGGCCCCTGGCGGGGGGCATGCATGACAGGTAGCCTATTGGCTGATCTGGCCTAAGAGCCACTGAGACCAGAACTTGAACTTGTTCAAGGCGGGAGAGACTGAGGAGTTAGGAGCCCTCAGGGTGTCCCCGTGTGTGTTAGGAATTCCAGGCAGGTGACAGGTGTCACTGGCTGACACCTGAAGGGGTATCTAGAGGGACTGAGCAGTCTCAGAAGGGAAGCGGGGGCGATAGTGCTGAAACTGAGAAACGTTTTCTTATTTTATCCCACTTTCAGGGAGGCTGTTGGAATTTAGATTTTGAGGAGGAGATTCAACCCACCTCCCCCAACACCCGCATACCATTCCCTGTGGCAAAAGGGAAACAGGTCCAAGGCTTTCTTTTTCTCAGTTAATTACTGTGGTTTGCTTGCCTGAAATGTGTGGGATTGTTCTATATTTACAGGAGCTCTGGGCCAGGGTTACTGTCTGTGGTTTCCCTTTCCTCTGGAGTAGCACACGCTGGTGCCAACCCCAAATTACCTTTCTCTCCACCCCCAAACGAAAAAAGCACGTCTACCTTTTAAACAAGCCTCTGTTTTTGTAGCTGAGTTTCCCAAGCTCTGTTGGCGCTCCTGCAGTTAGATGTTTGCATATTTAACATGCTCACATTGCTTTTGATGATGTCTTAGAAAACTTGGTCCCTGAATTCGAGGTTCCTGGCTTCAGCGCACCAAGTCGACTGGCCGAGGACATTTCTGATGGGGCTTTAGAGCTGATAGCAGTAGATGTTGTAAGGCCCTAAAATATCTAGTCTTGCCACCTGCCGCGGTTTCCCAAATCATCAGTGTTATGTGTCCCTTGAACCCCTGTTAATGGCAGCACCTAATATTGGGTGGGGCAGCAATACATTAGTATGCTATCAGCCTGTGACACATTCCTGTCCTTTATCAGACTAATGAGCTGTTATTTCTAGAACTCAAGAAATAGAGTTCTAGGGGAATGAAAAGCACAGGAAGTCAGGCTTTGCTTCCCTTTTCATATACACCTAGCATGAAATCTTGTTCACTGTAAGTCTGTGGAATGAAATTTTATTGGATAAAGGGTAAAGAGAGGTCTAGAGCTTGGGGTACTTCCGTGTCTGTGGGTTTGTTCTTGGGAGGTTTGTTCTAGGGCACCTCTGAAGATAAATTTTCTCTTAGGAATTTATCTGAAGAAGTGGAAGAAGCCTGGCCCCAGAATCTTGAGTCTTCTTACTCTCTGTGGTGACCTTTCTTTTCCTGAGTGTGTCTTCCTCCATTTTGTTGGGAAAACAGAATAAAAGCAATGAAAACCATAGGTATCACACGGAGCGCCTGGCTTACTGATTCCCCTTTCGCAAGAGAAGAAACTAAGGCTCAGAGCCGAAGTGACTTGCACAGGGTCACACAGCTTTCACACGGCCTCGATGCCACACATCTCTAGGGTGGCAGCTTCTGGAGCTCCTGCGGTTGTCCTGGTCATTGTTTTTGGGAATGACGTGTAGAGCAGTTATGAACACAGGGTGGAACTCAACTGTGGGGAAGTTTGGCTCAGGGGTGCTGGGGGTTCTTTTCCTTTTGATGGTTGAACACTCTGGAGCCTGGAGTCAGGTTGGGCCCGGATTGTGCACTGGAATTCATGGAAATAGAGAGGCGTCAAGGTGTAGCAGTGAGCTGGTGCGTGAGATTGTGTGTGTGGGTGTGGGTGTTTGAGTCTCGGGCGGTGGTGTGAGGGGAGAGGGGAAGTGAGCATATGCTATGTTGGCATGCCTCTGTGTGCGTGTGTGTGTGTGTGTGTGTGTGTGTGTGTGTGTGTGTGCCCCCTCCCAAGGGATGAGTATACATGGACGTAAAATTGATGGAGAGTCGGGGCAGAACAGAGGTGAGGTCCCAAGTCAGGAGAAGGGCCTGCGGTGCAGGGTGTGGTGGTGAGACTGAGACCAGGGGTGCTGCCAGCGAGTCCTGGGTTCCGCACTCTGGGCCAGGGTTGGGGGTGATGCTCTCAGGTGTCCTTTGGAGCCGAGGATAATGTTCCAGAGGCCTCATACTCCTTTCTCCTGGCTCACGAGTCCGGGCATGAGGCCTGCTTCCCCAGGGCCCTCTGTGGTTTTCCTGCCCCCTCAGTCTTACCTCATCTTTTACCCACAAGTCTCTCGGGTTCTATTTGGGGCGATTCTCCTGCCTCTGACGTGGCGACAAGCAGTAACGAGACGCGGTAGGTCTGCGATGGGCGTGACCACTTTCCTGTGCGTAGGGAAAAGGCCTCCCCTTGAGAAAATCCAGACTGCTGCAGAGGGCGGCCCAGCTGACAAGCGAGCAGAAGGGCTTCCCACGTTCAGTTCCACTGAGTACAAGCGTCTTGAGAAATATTAATAGAGGTGCCACTGAAAAAGTGTCCCAAGGGCAAGTAAACCAGGGGAAATAGGGCTGAGCTGGTTTCTTTTCTTTTCTTTTTTTTTTTTTTAATATTTATTTATTCATTTGTTTGGCTGAGTTGGGTCTTAGTTGCGGCATGCTGGATCTTTTGTTGCGGCGCCTGGTCTCTTCGTTGTGGCTCGCGGGCTCTAGAGCGCACAGGTTTAGTTGTCCCATAGCATGTGGGATCTTAGTTCCCCGACCAGGGATCGAACCTGCGTCCCCTGCATTGGAAGGCGGATTCTTAACCACTGGACCACCAGGGAAGTCCCTGAGTCTGTTTCTTTATCACAAGATGCCTCCGGCACATTAAAGTGGGGTTACATCTGAGGACTCTCCAGGGGTGCTTGGTGTTTCTTAGAGTTCGTTGATCACACAGTTCTTCTCAAAGGACCACTATTCTGGGAAGTAATTTCTGGGGAAATGTAAGGGTAAGGTTTGGTGTTTCAGATCTCAGTAGGTGTTCATCATCAAAGCCTTGAAAAAGGGTTGTTGTCCTTTTAGGTGACCCGGGCTGGACCTAAGAAGGAAGAATCGACTGTGAGGGCTGGGCATGTTTGGAAAACTGAATGCGATGGGTGTGTCGGCCAGGAAGACAAGATGGCTCTGGGGCCACCTGGTCAGGGGAGGGTGGGAGGACCAGTAAGGAGGCCTCAGGAACTGCTCCAGGAACTTGGAGCAGTCTTTAGGGAAGAAGAGGAATTCTCCTAGGACCAGAAACCTCTGCTTCTGAAAACCCTTTTTTATTCTGGGCATGTCTTTTTTTTTTTTTTTTTGCGGTATGCGGGCCTCTCACTGTTGCGGCCTCTCCCGTTGCGGAGCACAGGCTCCGGACGCGCAGGCTCAGCGGCCATGGCTCACGGGCCCAGCCGCTCCGCGGCATGTGGGATCCTCCCGGACCGGGGCATGAACCCGTGTCCCCTGCATTGGCAGGTGGACTCTCAACCACTGCGCCACCAGGGAAGCCCTGGGCATGTCTTTTGTAACTTAGTCCTGTTCATTTTGAGTTAAGGGGACCAAAGAAAGGTGGTTTTGCATCTTCCTGAGCTGGAGGTGATTGGATAAAACTGAGCGAATCCCAAGGAGGACAGGGAGCCTGACCAGGTCCTCCTGGTTCAGCCACCCTCTCTCACCCGAACAGCCTTCCCAGAACTCATCTCTGCTACAGCCGTGCCTAGCTTTGTGTTTTGTTTTAACTGGGAAGGCTGTTCCTTTGTGACCTCAGAGGCCACATCCTGTTTCCGCCGCTGGGTCTTCCTTTGAGCCTTTGAGTTAGTGCAGCTCAGCCAGCAGTTCCTTTCTGTGTCACAGCCACACGGCTGGCTGGCCGTGGGTTGGTTTCCTCCCCCTTGGCAGAACTTAGAGAAATAGAATCTCAGAACTTCAGAGCTGGAAGGGACTTTAAGGATTATTTAGTCCAGCTTCCCATTTTATGGATGGGTAAACTGAGGCCCAGAGACATTATCTTGCTCAGGGGCATCTGAATACTTAGTAGCTGGGCTGGTTTCCTTGACTCAGCTCAGCCCTGCTTCTGGGACCTTGCCTTGCTCTTTGAGGGTATGGCAATGGAGGCAGCAAATCACCCAAACTGTAATAGACAACCTGTGGGAGAAGAAACCTTTATCTTTGCCCCTCTAGCTTATCCCCAGAATGTAGGAGCTCAGGAAAACCATGGCAAAGACTCTCTCATGAGCAGGCAGGGAGGATTATCAAGTCATGGGATCCAACCTTGTCTTTGTGTTTTAGGGGGTTCAGAGGGCAGAAGGGACATTTTTCAGGAAAGATGGTTCCTTATGTCTCAGATCCCAAGGGAAGCCCCTCACCCTCATCGGCCAAGCATTGGCTTAGCTGTCAGTTAGACACCCACTGGGCAGTGGGCTCCGGTTTGTCACAAAGGAGGCTGGTTTGGTCATGATGACCCTGTCACCCGCTTCTTTTTTTTAGGGAAGCAAGGGCCTTTGGTGTGTCTGATTGAAGACACATACACACATATACAGGCACACTCTCCTGCCTCAACTCATTTGGGGGCATAAATATAAAATCTGGAAACCAGCCTATTTTCTTTATAACTTTGCTCCTTTGGGAGATAAACTGTTGGTTGGCAATAGACTGAAAATCGTTTCTAATGAGTTATGTTTTCTTTCCTGAAAGGTGCAGATTCACTTTATAGGAACAGCTTCAGCTTCAGTGATGAAAAACTGAATTCTCCAACAGACAGCACTCCAGCTCTGCTCTCTCCCGCTGTCCCTCCTCGGAAAGGTAAGTTCATTAGTTGGATTGTGAGTATTTTTGCTTCCTTCCTCCCTCCTCCTGCTTCTCAGCCTCTTCTTTCTTCCCCCTTCCCCCTAACCAATCTTTCCCAAATGCGCAAAACAAGTAGAGAAGACTAGTATCTTAGTATAGTACAGCATGGAGTGGATTTTGTTATTTCTCAGGATTTTGATCAGCGTGAAAGTGAAATCAGATAACTGAGGGGGCAGGAAACCAAATTCACAGGGAGAAAAGACGTTTAGACTCTAGACTTTGCTTTCTGTCTTGTGGTGTCATCAAGACAGTGTCAGATGACAGTGCCCTCCCAAGACTGGCTGGTTCTAGAATGTGAAACTCAGCAGTTAGGCTTTGCAGAAAGTTGGGTTCTTTTTCTTGCATTAACTCTTTAACTAAAGCTTTCAGATGACCAATTTAGCAATTAAATGGGGTCATCATTATGAAACAAGTAATGATCTAACATAATTCAGAATGGCAGCTCCATCCTGCCTCTACTGTGATATTAATAGGCTGGGAAGGTTTTTAAAGACGCATGAGCAGTTTCTTATATTTTGGAACTAGTAAAGTGTCTCCAGCCAGAGAGCTGAATGTTCTTTTATATTGGGCAAGTGCCCTTTTGAAAACAAAAGCAGTTTTTTTCCCTTAAGAAACATTATACTTGCTGAAAATAGTTGCAGAATGCAATAAAAGTGGAACATAGTTAAAAAGAAATATGAAGATTCCATCATTTTCTCCCTCTGGCATGAAGGCAGAATTTCCCCCTTTTTCAAAAGGACATTTTAAAATTCTCTTCTCAACATAACAATGTTAGCAGCCACTGGGGACTCTGCCGTTGTCCAGCCCTTCATCTGTAATGGATCTATTGAATTGAGAGAGACAGAACAGTCTAGAAAGTGGCTTAAAATGGGCCCAGATTTGTTACCTGATCCTCAAGAGGTAGGAATTAAAGAGGAGAAGAAAGCCCTAGTGGCAAATTGACTTTAAGAGCTAAGAACAATGAGCTATTTGTGGCCAGCGGGGGCTAATTAATAAAAAATATCCAGTAGTGCATTCAGAGAGGGCATGAATGATGAACTCTAGAGAAAAAAGTAAGATACACAGAAAGAAGTACATGTCTCAGGATATAGAGGGAACAAAGTCATAATGAGGACTTGTTAGTCTGTGCTGGCACCTGGATGGGATGAGGCTGTCTAGACCCAGGAGCTTCCTGTCGCCTTCTCTGTACCATTTTGACAGGGAACTGTAGCGCTTAGTTCACTCCATCCTGGAGGTACCATGAGGGCTGAAGCATTGCCCTGGAGTGATAGCATGAACAAAATTGCGTCAGGGGAGACGTTTAGCAGGAATTAGGGAATCTGGGTGTCCATTCCACACAGTGCCGTGCTCCCCGAGTATTTTGACTAGCTCAAATCCTACACAATCAAAAAGTTCAAACTTTTAATCTTCCTTCCCTGTCCCTGTCTCCCCGCATCTCCCAACTTTTAAGGTAGTGAAGGGAGATACTTCTTCCAGGTTGCTGGGATAGGGGTGGGGTATGGGGGTGGGTGATGAACTACAAAAACCAGAAAGAAACATTTAGGCTAATCTTCAGAATAAGTTTCCGAGTTGACTATAAGTAAACACTGGAGCAGCCACTTAGGGTTGGTACAGGACACTTTTTAATAAAGTCTCTGAAGACAAAGAGATGGGGTCGCATAATTCTGGAAAAGTCGGAGTCATCAGCTGTCTTGGATATGGAAACTGAGCCCCAACTCTTGTTTTTCAGCCAAACTAGGAGACACGAAAGAGCTAGAAGACTTTATTGCTGATCTCGACAGAACCTTAGCAAGTGAGTACATGCCTGGTAGTAAAAAAAAAAAAAAATCAAACAGAAAACCCAACCAGCACCTCTGATAAAGTGCTGTAATGTTTACCAGCTTGCCTGGGGCAGGAAGTTACATCATAAGGCTTCGTTAGGCTCAGAAACAGGACCCCAGTGGCTCAGAAAGAAATTCTGAGGGTAAGCTTACATTGAAGTAGACCGTGTGCCTTTCCAAACAGTGAGAACTGACCACCAGCAAACAATGGCATTTTGTTTGAGAAATGGAGAGTAAAGTAGTAGTTAGAGCAAGATTGGAGCCTTACGAGCATGGTGGCCTGCCAGGCTTTTCAGAAAAAAAAATCAGCCTATTGACCATCAAGCATTATACCGACAAGCCAGGGGGTTCCATCTCAGGGGCCAGAGAAAATTTCACAAGTTAGGTCAGGGGTCTGGTGAGGTCTGACTTCTAGAGGGTTGGGTCCCCAAAGAGAGAATTGGCTTGGGGAGATCCTGTAACCAAAAACCCACGCCAATTACTAAAAGACCTGGATTAAGTACGCAGTACCTTGTTTCCCATTGGCAGTTACACTAATGGCACCCCATTTTCCGTGACCAAAAATTTTGAGACCTGAGGATGTTAGATCATAACTGCTACGGGAGCGCCTAGAAGAAGGGACCCTGAGAATCAGTCCACCCAGTCTATTTCCAAGGAACAGGATTGCAAGAGCCAGAAGGATCAGCTAGATTTTCCCGGATGACAGTTTCAGCAACTCTACCCTTGGGGGGCCTTGTTCGGTCACAGAACAGGCCTGGAGAATTGCATCCTAGCCCCTTTCATTTTACAATGAAAGAGTTGATTTTCCTTAAGAAATATCTTACGCTTTACTCTGCTACATAGCTGGGTAGAATCTGAAAAAATAGATCCAAAGCTGGTTATTTAAAAAGAGCTCTGTTCTTAAACATGGTTTCAGACAGACCTAAGTATTAGGTGGAAGGTTCCTGTGCTGTTTCTGTTTACTGGAAGATTTTGTTGCCCGTTTTCTTACGTGCTGTACCATCCTCCATCAGAAGACTGTTTTGACAGAGACGATTGTAATTGCAGCACACTTTGTATTAGACCCACGTGACCTGCCTGTGGACTTCATGGAAATTGCAGCAGGCTACCAGTCATACCAGTTAATCAGACATATACTACTTGGGAAGCCTGCCATTAAATTTGGTGCTTTGATGCCTGTCTGAGAGGTGTGCTCTGGCTAAGCATAGGAATTGTTGGCTTTTGTGAGTGGATCACCTTCTCTGTCTCCTGTTGACAGGTATGTGAAGCAAGAAGCTCTGGGTCCTTTCATCATAAGGGAGAAGCTTCAGAGAGCTCTGAGGACCTGATAAAATCAGCTACAGAATTTGCTGCTGGAGGGGCCAGAGATGCTGCTCATCTACCACCAGGCCATTCTCATTCTTGTCCTAAAAATGCCTTTGGGCTCATCTCTGGGCAAGTTAGAAACTGACTTTGTTTACCCGCTTGCAGCGTTTTAGAACAGATGACTCATGCTAATGTTGTATTTCCTCTTAAAACATAGCTTTTCTGTAATTTAAAGTGCTTTTATGAAAATATTTGTAATTAATTATATATAGTTGGAGACAGTACTATGCTTTTCCCATTATAATATATTTTTGTATGCAAATAAAGTTTGAACTGGAAGTCTGTCTTTTGTAAGCTTTCCTTTTTTTTTTTCTCTTGATTTCTTTCAATATATATCCATCCAACTAGTATTCAAGTGGAAATAACACGCTGCTTGACTTCTAATATGGACCCTGGGCGCTGCCGCATTGCACTAGGCACTAGGATGGTAAACGAGAGAAAGTGTTACTTTGCAGTTCATTCGGGGCTCTAAAGGGAAACACTGGCATATGATTGATGGGAAATTTTAATTTGACGGTTGCAGTTTTAATGAAAGTTGGGTTTCTCTTCTATCTCCATTCTCCTCCTTTCTTAGGTGCCATGGGTTCTTTCCTTCAATTAGGGGAAATACCAGGTGTACTCAAAATCCAGGGCAAGTTGGGGCAGCTGGAGGACTTATAAATGATGGTGCTCTCATAAAATCCGAGTGCCGAGGAAGATTTGATGTGCTGGCCTGGATGCTAATGTCCAGGTGGCTTCAGTGGAGCCGGAGGGTCCAGATGCAAGGTCTCCCATAAAGTAGGCTTCGCCTGTAGAGGCCAGTGACCCACCCACCCACACACACACACCCCACACACCTGCCTTCTGTGGAGGACGGGGAGAGGCATAAAAAACAGGAGCGTCCGTACTTTTCTTAGCTATGCTTTTCTATCCTTAAAACATCTAAAATAACCAGGCATTACTTTGATAATCAGAATCAAGTTATTAAAAAACTCCAATCCTTATGTTCCTGTAGAACACAAATCCAAAGCATAAGTACTTATAATTTTATTTATATTTTCAAAAGCTAACTACTAATTTGATCTGTTTTTCAGGGCATTGTGCATCTATTCAATAAGTGCCTTTTCTTTAACCTTTTTCTTTTCCCCAAATTTCTGGGAAAGCTTTTGGGTTGAACCCAGATATTTTCTTTATTGAGATGTAATTCACATACCCAAACGTTCATCATTTTGAAGTGTACATTTCAGCAGTTTTAATTAAAAGAAATTAAAAAACTTCTTTTGGCCACACCATGTGGCTTGCAGGATCTTAGTTCCCTGAACCAGGGATTGAACCCGCACCCTTGGCAGTGAAAGTGTGGAGTCCTAACCACTGGACTGCCAGGGAATTCCCCATTCAGTAGTTTTGAGTACCTATATTCACAGACTTGTGCAACCATCACTATCTAATTCTCTGCCTCTATGGTTTTGTCTATTCTGAGTATTTCTTATAAATGGAATCATACAACATGTGGTCTTTTGTGTCTGGATCCTTCCCCTTTGCATACTGTTTTCAAGGTTCATCCATGTTGTATGTGAATCGTTACTTCATTCCTTTTTATGACTGAATAGTCACTGTATGGCTATACCATTTTTGGTTTATCCTTTCCTTGGCTGAGGGACATTTGGGTTGTTTCTACTTTTTGGCTAACGAATATTGCTCTTATGAATATTCATGTATAAATTTTTGTGTGGATATATGTTTTAATTTCTCTTGGTATATAACTAGGAGTGGAATTTCTAGGCCGTATGATAACCCTACGTTCAACTTTTTTGAGGAATTGTCAAACTTTTCCATAGCAGCTGCGCCATTTTACATTCCCACCAGCAATGTATGAGGGCTCCAATTTCTCCACACCCTTGGTAACACTTGCTGTTGTTCATCTTTTTGAATATAACCATCCTAGTGGGTGTAAAGTGGTATCTTATTGCAGTTTTGATTTGCATTTTCCTGATGACTAATGATGTTGAACATCTATTTATGTGTTTACCGGCCATTTGTGTATCTTCTTTGGAGAAATGTCTATTCACAGCCTGTGCCCATTTTTAAATAAGTTGTCTTTATTATTGTTGAGTTGCAGGAGTTTTCTATGTATTCTGTATACAAGTTCTCTACCATACATCTTATTGGAAAATTTTTCTTCTATTTTGTCAGTTGTCTTTTCACTTTTTTGTTAGCATCCTTTGAAACACTAACTTTTAATGAAGTCCAATTTATCTATTTCTCTTTTGCCACCTGTGCTTTTGGTGTCATATCTAACCATTGCCTAATTAAAGGTCACGAAGAGTTATTTGTATATTTTCTTTTAAGAGTTCTATAGGATTATACAAATCTTACATTTACGTATTTGGTCAACTTTGAATTAATTTTTGTGTATGATGTGAGGTAGGGGTCCAACTCCATTCTTTTGCATGTTAATATCCAGTTGTCATATCAGTATTTGTTGAAAAGACTATTTTTTTCCCCCATTGAATTGTATTGACACCTTGTTGAAAATCAATTGACCCTATGTGTATGGGTTTATTTCTGGACTCAATTCTGTTGCAGGGATTTATATGTCTATCCTTATTCCTGTACAACACAGTCTTGATAACTATAGCTTTGCAGTAAGTTTTGAAATCAGAAAGTGTGAGTCTTTCACCTTTGTTCTCTTCACAATTATATTGGCTGTTCTGAATTCCGTGCATTTTCAGATAAATTTTAGGATGAGTTTGCCAATTTCTGCAATAAAGGCAGTGGGATTTTCATAGAAATTGTGTCAAATCTGTGTATCAGTTTGGGAAGTGTTGCCATCTTTGCAACATTATGTCTTCTTTCCAATTCATGAACATGAAATGTCCTTCAGTTTATTTATATCTTCTTAATTTCTTTCAACTATGTTTTGTAGTTTTCAGTGTATAAATCTTGCACTTCCTTTGTCAAATTTATTTCTAAGCATTCTTTTTGATACTATTGTAAAAGGAATTGTTTTATTAATTTTATTTTCAGATTGTTCCTTGCTAGTGTACAGAGAAGTACACTTGATTTTTGTATATTGATTTCGTATCCTGCAACCTTCTTATACTTATTTATTAGTTCTAATAGGGTTTTGCACGTGTGTGTGTGTGGTGGGGGCCAATTCTATATACAAAATCATGCCGTTTGCAAATGGAAATAGTTTTACTTCTTCCTTTCCAATCTGAATGCCTTTTAAATTCTTTTTGTTGCGTCATTGCCCTGGCTAGAACTTCCAGTACAATACTGAAAAGAAGTGGTGAGAGGGCACATCCTAGTCTTATTTCTGATCTTAGAGGAAAAGCTATCCGTCTTTCACCACTAAGTACGATGTGGGGATATTATCTTTTTTCATCAAATGAGCCCTTGACTTGTTTTCTAAACATAATTTTCCCACGACCTGGAACTGTTTTTTGTTCATGCTTAGGAACATTTATCTGCTTTGGATAAACCTTTTTTTCCACTGGGACACTATACCTTTTTATTAGTAGCCTCTTTAGGATTTGAGGATCTACCTCGTTTGGCAGCTCTTTCTTTATGGTCTCCTGGAACCTGGACTCCCAAAGTTAGATGTGCAGGGTATGGAGCTTTGTGGCCTGTTGTGAGGAGAAGGTCAGTGGTTTGGAGAAAAGAAGTGGATTCCTTTAGAAGAGTGTTGGGAGGAGGGTAGTTTGTGCTCTAACCTCTGTTGGATGAATAACTGGGGACAAGCAGGCTGTGGGCTGAGTCAGAGCTTGGGGTTCCGGGAATGTTGAAAAGAGTGTTTTCCATGTTTCCCAAGATGCATTTCAAGAGCACATTCCTAAGCTGTTTTGAAGACTAGGTATTAAGGTCATAGGTACTTGAAAAGTGCTGCATATACTTCACTTAGAGATTTATTGTGCACATTAGTACATAAATTACGTAGGATTCAGTCTAAGGTGATGGATCAGAGAACCCCAAATACAGTGGCTTAAAGAAGATGGGAGTTTCTTTCTCACTAACAGCCCAGAGGTGAGCAGTACAAGGATGGCTGAGTGACTCTCTGGTGCAAAGTGGCTGCTCCTGCTCCTGTCATCACATTTCATCCCAGCCAACACAAAGGAGAAAAAGCAAGTCAAGCACAGGCTTATTTCTTTCAGCGACATGACTAGAGGGGACACAAATTACTTCTGCTCACATTCTCTTGTCCAGATCTTAGTCAGATGGTCATTCCCAGCTGCAAGAGAGGCTGGGAGAAAAAGTCTCTTGCTGGGCAGATAAGCGCTCAACCAAAATTTGATGGTTCTGGAAATTCCCTGGCAGTCCGATGGTTAGGACTCCATGCTCTCACTGCCGAGGGCCTGGGTTCAATCCCTGGTCAGGGAACTAAGATCCCACAAGCTGCGTGGCACAGCCAAAAAAATAGATAAAAAAAAAAGTTTTAAAAATAATAATAAAAATAAAATTTGAGGTTTCTATTATTAAAGAAAGACAAAGAGAATGGGTATTGGAGGATAACTAGTCATCTCTGCCACAGAATGTTGAAGGCTTTGAGAAATCCTGTAGCCAAAAACCTGCCTTTTTTTGGGAAAAAATACCGGTAATCCACAGCGTATTAGTCTTCCTTGGAACGCACCTTGGGAAATGCCATTGTAGATAATCTCACCCCAATGAGATCTATTGAACTCCACCTCCTCCAAGACCTGAGTGCCCACAGCATGGCCTTTGCAAATTGCTTGATTGTTCCTTGGAGAGTGTCAGCCAGTGGGCTTTTCTGGAACAGAACAAGACCAGATTCTGAGCATGCAGGGCTGGTACGATGTGCATAGTATGCTGTTGCGTTGGGAATTTTCTGTTCAAACTCCTGGGAGGGAGAGCTAAAGCAAAACAAAACAAAAAATATGACACACACCCAAAATGAGAGGGTCAAGTGCCAGCCCACACATCCACACTCCAGCCAGCCTCTGGGCTGGGCCAGAGGAACCAATGGCATGTCTTCTTGAGGAATTAGGACCGAGGCGGGCTGTATCGGCACCTCGACCCCAAATGTGAGAAGGCACATCTGAGCTGAGGGGCAGTAGGTAGTGATGGGGGCTTTACTGACAACCAGCTGAGCTTGGGGACCCTGAGGAGGATTCTCCACAGAAATACCCCTCTGGGATGGGATGAAAGTATGGGCTTTCAAACCAGACCAGCTTAAAATCCCACCTTGGGCTTCCCTGGTGGTGCAGTGGTTGAGAGTCCGCCTGCTGGTGCAGGGGACATGGGTTCGTGCCCCGGTCCGGGAAGATCCCACATGCCGCGGAGCGGCTGGGCCCGTGAGCCATGGCCACTGAGCCTGCGCGTCCGGAGCCTGTGCTCCGCGACGGGAGAGGCCACAGCAGTGAGAGGCCCGAGTACCGCAAAGCAAAAAAAAAAAAAAAAAAATCCCACCTTGCCGCCCTGTATCTGGCTGACCTTGGGCACAGACGTTCTGTTTCCTCATTTATAAAATGGGGAGGTGAGTCCTTATCTCCCAGGGTCATTGTGAAAACCGAATATAGATGTAAAGCATCTAACCCTCTTCCTCCTCCACCTCATAACACAAGGACGTTGGGCTCCTGCACCCAAGGCAAAATTAAGCATCACCTAGGGTGGTCACAGAGGGCAGTTCCAACCCCACTATTCCTTGTCTGAGTGAAGAAAACCAACAGGTTTGGTCTGATGGGCCCAGAGGGAGTAAGGCAGGGAGGGAACACAGGACAAAGGGCCAGGAGATGGACTTCAAGCGTCAGCCCTGCCGGTGAGTGAATCCCGGCCCCTCTCCGGGCCTCAGCTTCCTCCAGGTTAAACACAGACCTAGGACTAAATGTCCACGAGTCTCTTTGGCCCCTACAGTTGAGTGGGCTCTGGCCTCTACCTCAGACTTGCAGCTCTTCTCAGAAAACCAGATGGAGTATGTTTGGCTTTTCAGTATGTGTTTCTTCCACACCCTTCTCCAAAATGTTTTCCTGTGCTAATTTATTTGGCTAAGGAGGTTTGTGGTGAGAGACACCAAACGGGAAGTAGCTGTCATAGCTGCTGTCTGCAGCTTTTGTTTTTTTAAGGCTTTCTCCTGCCCAGCTCACCTTTCTCTGTCACTCTGTATTGATTGAAGGGCAGGGGTAAGTGGAAGGGGAAAGGGAAAGGGAAGCACATTTTTAGAAAGGAATATTTTCCTTCAAGTTCAAAGTTGACTGAAGGGTAAGGATTATGCACAATGGCAGGATTGGGTGGTTCCTTTCCACCACAGGGCCTTTGCACACACGATTCCCTCTCCCTGGACTGCCTGCTCTTCTCTGTTTTTCTGGTTAATTCTGCTTCTTTAGGAGCAGCTCAAGCATCGCTTCCTCAGAAAGCCTTCCTGGCCCCCAGTCTAGGTTTGTCCTTGGTGCTATTCTTGTAGCACCTTCTTTAAGTGCACTCATCTTGGTTTGCAATGACATGTTCATTTGGGTGATTTTTTTGGGTTAATTTCTCCCCACTCTCCTGCAAGTGGACCATAAGCTCCACGAACGCAAGGACCATCTCTAGTTTGGCTTGCCATGTATCCCCAGTACTAGCCATGGTGCCCGGCACATAGTAAGCTCTCAGTTCATATTTGTTGACGGAATGACTGAAACGGCTCACTTCTTCCACAGCCCAGGCAGGCTGGGCATGACACTGTGTCTGGGGTGCTCGTTCACCTGGTTCCCTCTGCTCCCTCGTTGGGCTACCATCCTCTCGCAGGCCTTTTTGCTTTCCCTTCTCTAGGGCCTTGCTCCCATCCTGCCAAAGCAACTGAAAAATGAATCCAGGGCCAAGACTGGTGCTGGGGGCCCATAATAATCCTTTCCCCAGCTACTTATAGTTTACTGGGGGAGAAGAGAGCTCTGAAGACTGAGAGACCTTTGAGGTCAAAAGAAATGAATCTCTAATGGTGGAACTTCAGTTGCCATGACTGGCAGTAAGGGGAAGAGGTGGACTTCCTTGTCACTCCAGGGAGATGTCTGATGCTAGGCTGATCCTGACACAATATTGACCTTTTCCTAGAACTCAAGGCTTCTAAAGTCAGAGAAGTCTTCTGAGCCCCCTGGTGACAGAACATGGTGTCAGCACACCATGGGTGTGTTTGAGTAGATGTATGCATGTGTGCTTGTGTGTGTGCACTTGTATGTATATGTGTGCCTGTGTATGCATATGTGTGTGTTATGAATCAGACGGAAGGAGACAAAGATGTGGGCCCTGGTCTTGGAGACCTGGAGGAGGGGGCAGAGCCACAAGAGGGTCTGGTGTAGAGCTGGTAACAGCCTGGTCTGTCTGTTGGGCTGGAGTGGCCCTTCTTCCGCTGGGCTTGTCCTTGCTTGTCAACATTTCAAAACAGGATTACCTCTGTAATCGAGTTTTCATGCATCGCATGGGAAGGGACCATTTCCACGTGCTCCCAGGAGGCTTGTGACCTACTGTCCTGGGCTCAGGGCCAGAGACTGTTTTGGAACCAAAAGAGTCATGGCTTGGTTGTGGAGTCTAAGCCAAAGGAAGCCCCTGCCCAGCCAAGAACAGGTCTGGGAGGGGCAGGACCAGAGTGTGACCTCTCGCTTATCAAGGGTAACTGGAGGGCACGGCGTGGTGAAGAGAGCAGCAGAGTCACCCGGCTTATGGAAGGATTCTGAGTGAGGGGCTACCTGTCTAGGGAAACAGGAGTATGGAGTACGTCCTTGGGAGAACTCGGGTAGACAGAGAGGAACTTGGGAAACAGGATAAATTACGCAGTGAGGTTTTTGGTAGGTGTGTAGACTCAAAGGAAAGGAAACTTAAAAGGACGCAGAGTTCAGGATCATTCTGGAAGGAGGGTTGGCTGCACGTCTCCCAAACAGAAGAGGGGGCTGCATCTGATGCCCTGTCCCAGCTCTGCCCCGATGGGCAGCATTTCCTTGGGCTGAAACACAAAAAGCTCATCCAATCCAGGTGCCTCATTTTATTTTTTATTTTTTTTTAAGATTTTTTGATGTGGACCATTTTTAAAGTCTTTATTGAATTTGTTACAATATTGCTTCTGTTTTTATGTTTCCGTTCTTTGGCCGCCAGGCATAGAGGGATCTTAGCTCCCTGACCACGAATGGAACCCACACGCCCTCATTGGAAGGGGAAGTCTTAACCACTGGACCACCAGAGAAGTCCCTAGCTGCCTCATTTTAGACACAAGGAAACTGATGCTGTGGCTGAAGCTTTAAGTGACCAAACATTGTGTCTCCGACAAAAAAGTTTCAGGAAGGTGAAATCAGAGACATGAATGTACCCGGGGGAAAATGAGCTCCCCAAACCCGAAGTATAATTAACCATTATAATCTCAAGTGATTGAGGGCTGATGGGGAGATTAGCTGTGTCCAGAAGGACATTCACTTATCAATTGCTTGGGCGTGCAGATAAGAGAAGTTGCGTAACGCTAGCAGGCAAGGGAGCCAGCAAGCAGCAGCTGAGGAAAACATTTGGGAGAGAGGTCACCTTGATCTGAGGAAGCCCATTGTGCTTGGAGCTGGTCTTCAGAGAAGTTATGAAACAGGTTAGCGCCACGGCCCCATGGGTACCAGGGCACATGGCAAAATGACATCTGGATCCTTTTGTATTTTTTAAAAATTTATTTATATTTCATTTATGTATTTGTTTATTTAGGCTGCATTGGGTCTTCGTTGCTCTGCGTGGGTTTTCTCCAGTTGCGACGAGTGGGGGCTACTCTTCCTTGCGGTGCGCAGGCTTCTCATTGCGGTGGCTTCTCTCGTTGCGGAGCACGGGCTCTAGGGGATGCCAGCTTCAGTAGTTGTGGCACACGGGCTCAGTAGTTGTGGCACACGGGCTTAGTTGCTCCGTGGCATGTGGGATCTTCCTGGACCTGAGACCGAACCCATGTCCCCTGCATTGGCAGGTGGATTCTTAACCACTGAGCCACCAGGGAAGTCCCTGTATTTTTTTAAATTGAAATATAGTTGATTTACAATGTTGTGTTAACTTCTGCTGTACAGCAAAGTGATTCAGTTAGACATACACACACACATATATATATATATATAAATTCTTTTCCATTATGGTTTATCATAGAATATTGAATATAGTTCTCTGTGCTCTACAGTAGGATCTTGTTTATCCATTCTGTATATAATAGTTTGCAACTGCTAACCCCAAATTCCCAATCCATCCCTTTCCTATCCCCTCTCCCCCTTGGCAACCACAAGTCTATTCTCTATATCTGTGAGTCTGTTTCTGTTTCATAAAAGTTCGTCTGTGCCATATTTTAGATTCCTCTACTTTTTAATCTCGTTTGAGAAGGGGAAGAGATTGCTTCTCCTTGACCAGCTGCTGAATGGTGTTTTTAGACTGCACACAACTGTTTGTAATTTGTGATCTGAGATACCACAGTAGTCGCTCTTCCTTTGTGCGAATTCTGCCTTTCAGTCCTGCCACATCCTGATATCCAGGATTATTTTCATGTTGTATGAAGTCCCATTTTTAAAGGCAAAACTGTCCCCCCTCGCCCTCCCCGCAAGGAAGAGAAAGAGATAGATACACTAACATATCCGAAAGGTTGGATTAGCTTTTTCTCCTGATCATTAAGACTCTGCACTAGACAATCACTACTTTATCTCTCTTAAGATGATGGGCACCTGGTCCAGGTTTCTTTGCTGAGTCGAGATGGTTGTTTTCTGAATCTCTCGTTGGCTCCACGATCCAAGAGAGACATAGGGAACCTGGGGATGGTCTGAGGGGAGGTGGAGGGGTCGGGAAACACAAGCCCTCATTTCCATTGTCCTGCTTCCCTATAAGACTGAATGGCAATTGAAGCTGTCACCTCTTTCCATATCACCAGGATGGACAGGGATCCTGGCTAAGTTGGACACACTAATCTGACAGTGAGTGGGCAGGGAGGTTGACACTTTTTCATTTTTAAAGGATAGAGTATCATTTGTCTGAAGGGTACAGGGAAGACCCTTTGTGAAGGATGAAGGTGGGTCCTTGACCTCTTAAGGCTTTTCTGTCCTGTCCCATGGCTGTCCCTCCCAGGTCTCTGGTCCTCCCTGCGGGCCTCCTGAGCTGTTCTACTTTAGGGAACTGAATTCCACTTGCGTGGCTGGGCTGTCCACAGAGCCTGAAGGGCAGGCCCCACCTAAAGTTACCATTTCAGCTGCATCTCATCTGTGCCACAGAGTGAGGTGACTGTCACATGAACTGCACCCTTTCCAGGGATGCACAATGGCCTCTGAGGTCACCCTGGCGTTTCTGAAGTTGAAGACATCCTGTTCTGGGATTTAAATAGATAAGTCTAGCATTTAAGGAGTGTGAAGTAATCTTCAAAGAGGGATGTCTATGTGAATGAGATATTGAGTGAATCCTGGCCAGAACTTTTAAAGAGATGCTCTGAGAGTTCTCCTTATGGCTCGAATTCAGTGCCAGTTATAAGAGCACCACGTGTGAGGCCTTTGACAAAGGTGCTCTCATCACATTCTCAGGGCAGCTCCATGAGGCAGGTGTCATCATCCCCAGTCCGCAGACGCGGGACTGAGGCTTAGGTCCTGGCAGCACACAGAGCGGCAGAGTTGGACCACTTCTAGGTTCACCTGGGTTAAGCTCGTGTTCTTCCTATCACACCAGCTCCCTCGGGAAAAATCTGGGTTAGTTGGCCTCCTGCCCCTCAAGGGTCAGAGGTTGGCCTTCTTGGGACTTTGATCAGGCAGTGATTTCAGAGACTTTGCCCCTCGTCAGTAAAACCCAGTGTTTGCACCAACCTTCCAGGTGGCGCCTGACAATGTCAGAACTGAGGTCAGTGTTGCTATAGTAACATGCGGCTTCAGAGAAGGGGCTGATGAGTGAAGTTCGAGGCTCTCCTTGCTTCCCAGGCCAGGCCCAGAGAATATGTGGAAAAGAGGGAACAGGAATTACCTGGAGAAGTACATAGAACCAGCTTCTCCAGGAGCCAGCTTGGCAACTGCCCAGCTTGGTTCCCAAGACAGTCAAATTTATTGGGTATGAAATTAATGCCAACTGAAAACCATGGCGGCCTCATTTGCCGTCCCGTGGTCCTTTGTGTGTCTAGCGTAGCCCCTGTTTCATACTCTGCTTCGGCCATAACCAGGTGTGCACGACCTGTCTTCTCCACTAGCCCATGAGCTGTTGGAAGGTGTAGGTGATGCCCCCCAACTCCAGGTCCCCCAGGTGCTGGTTTGTGCCTGGTACAGGCTGGACCAAGGCTTGGCTGAACTGAGTTGAAAGGAGTTCATGTCAGAAGCAGCTAAGAGATGTTTCTTGGGCCTTCTTGGCACGACCTGTGGTTAGAACATGACATTAATAGCTCCCAGTTTTTAAACTAGCTTGGGTAACAGGAATATAGCTGAATTATGAGCTAGGAGAATTAATTCAAAACCTGGCTCTGCTACTTCCTAGTTGGGTGATTTTGAGCAAGTTATTTAATGCATTGGAGTTTAAGTTTCTGGCATAAAGTATGTGTCCTGAACAAACTGAGACTTATTCAGAGAAATAAATGAGATCACACAGATGAAAACACATGGAGGTCGGCGGACGGATAAATTAGGAGTTTGGGATTGAGAGATACACACTATTATATATAAAATAGATAAACAGCAAGGTCCTACTGTGTAGCACAGGGAACTGTATTCAATATCCTATGATAAACCATAATGGAAAAGAATCTGAAAAAGAATATATATTTTATACATATATATATATATATATATATATATAAAACCGAATCACTTTGCTATATTGCTATATACCTGAAACAAACACAGCATTGTAAATCAACTATACTTCAATTAAAAAAAAAAGAAAACACTTGTAAATAGTAACTACATAGTAAGTAATTTTTGTGCTATTAAAAAAATATAATGAATAATTCTAGTTATTGTAGTAGGCCAAAGGTTTCATTTTGTTCTTCAGTGTATTTTTTTTTTTTTTTTTTTTGCAGTACTCGGGCCTCTCACTGTTGTGACCTCTCGCATTGCAGAGCACAGGCTCTGGACACGCAGGCTCAGTGGCCATGGCTCACGGGCCCAGCCGCTCCGCGGCATGTGGGATCCTCCTGGACCGGGGCACGATCCCGTGTCCCCTGCATCGGCAGGCGGACTCTCAACCACTGCGCCACCAGGGAAGCCCCAGTGTATTCTTAAAGACTCTCTTTCTCTCTCTCTCCTCCAGTCATCACCCAAATCAAAATATAGAACATTTTCAGCAGCCTAGGACACTCTCTTGGGACCCTTCATAGTCAACAAACTCCCAAAGGCAACTATAGATTGGATTTTCCTGTTCTCTAGTCTTGGAATATTACCCGAAAAGTCTTCATGTTTGGTCCGTCTTTACAATCCCAGAAACACCCGCCACCCCCCCACTCCGCCTTTATTCTGTGTGCCCACTGAGTTTTCCCACCCAGGAAGTTACCCCATGAGTTGATGGATGCAAGACCAGCCTCAGGGCCCACAGATTGTGGAGTCCTCCCAGACTGGAAGTGTTCCTCTAGGAAGCCTCCTCCCATGACTACTCCCCACCCCGCGGGCTAGGTGCACACACATCCCTCCATCAGCGCACTTCCATAAACTCACAGCCATCTGCCTCAGAGTCATTCTCTCTCACCAGCCTATGAGCTTCCTAAGAACACAGATCATTTTCCTATCCACTCCGTATCACTTGGTCCCCGGCACACAGTAGGTGTTTGTGAAACCCAACTGAGTTGTAGCGTTTGGTGTAGGGCAGGGCATCAAATGTGGCAGGTACTGAATTTCTTGCCTGGATCACTTACCTACCAATTCGCAAAACATGACTCCCTGCTATTCCAAGGATATGCAAATGGCTTTCCGATATGTGCATTTACTTATTAATAGTTTAAAAGAGAAATGACCAAATGTCAACCACAGAGCCAGCAGCCAGAGTTGCACAACACAGATTGTCAGGGGTGAGAACCTTGGAAACTTGCTCCATGTTTTGGTGCTGAAAAGACAAACAGCCTGGGGGGTGAATTCCTGTGCCAGCAGCATGGGTGGCACAGCGACCCAGCAGCTCCTCAAATGTAAGGAGTAGAAGCATGCCTGGTACTTCTTGGGCTCTGAGCATTTTTTGTTTTGGCCGCTCATTGTGCAGCTTGGGGGATCTTAGTTCCTCGACCAGGGATCAAACCCAGGCTCATGGCAGTGAAAGCGCTGAGTCCTAACCACTGGACTGCCAGGGAAGCCCCTCTGTGCGTGTTTTGCTGGCACAACTTAGAAGATGTGGTTTTACAGGGAGAGCCGCAAAGCTGGTTCTGTGCTTTCTCCATTTTTTCTGTCCTTTGACCCAGTGTTAACTCACCTGGGGGCCGTTAATTCTGGGGCCTTAGTTCAGTTGCTTGTTACATTTCACGAGGGCCAGGCTCCATGCTCTGTTCTCCATCCTCTTCAATCCATTGTCGACGTAAGCACCAGTGTCATAACTTGACCACGTGATCATCACCTACTTGAAACTTTCATGGCTTCTTATTGTCCTAAGGATAGAATTTTAAAATAACAGCTTTATTAAGATATACTTCACGTATGACAGAGGCCACCCTTTTAAAGAGTAGGATTCCAGGCTTCCCTGGAGGTGCAGTGGTTGAGAGTCCGCCTGCCGATGCAGGGGACACGGGTTTGTGCCCCGATCCGGGAAGATCCCACATGCCGCGGAGCGGCTGGCATGGCCGCTGAGCCTTACGCGTCTGGAGCCTGTGCTCCGCAACGGGAGAGGCCACGACAGTGAGAGGCCCGCGTACCGCTAAAAAAAAAAAAAAAAAAAAAAGAAAGAAAAAAGAGTACGATTCTGTTGTCTTTAGTATATCCACAGAGTTGGGCAACCATTACCACTATCTGATTCCAGAACACTGTCATCTCCCCCCAAAGGAATCCTGTACCCATTAGTCCTCATGCCCCATTCCCCTTTCCTTTGAATCCCTGGCAACCACTAGTCTATTTCTGTCTCTTTGGATTTGTCTTTTCTGCATATTTCATATAAATGGACTCACAGTATGTGGTCTTTTGTGCCTGCCTTCTTTCACTTAGGTAATGATTTCAAGGTTCATCCAAGTTGTAGCACGAATCAGTCCTTCCTTCCTTTTTATGGCTGAGTACAATTTCATTGTATCGATTTATCACATCTTGTTTATCCATTCATTTATTGGGGGACATTTTGGTCGTCTCTACTTTTTGGCTATTGTGAACATTCTGTGTGGACATAATTTTCTTTTTTCTTTCCTTTTTTGGGGGAGTCTATACCTAGGAGTGGAATTTCTGAGTTGTGTGGTACTTAAGGATACATTTCAACTCCTTAGCCTGAGGCCAGGACCCTGCGCGTTCCGGGCCCTGCACTCAGGCTCCTGCTATGCCCTGACCCAGACCTCACACTTCTCTCTGGCCAGAGTAGGCAGATCCAGCTCTCCTAACACACCACGCCCTCATACTTCCTGCCTTTTCACGTGCCATCCACTCCTTGGATGGCCTTTCTCTGACCTCTCCACCTGGGCAACTCCTCCAAGTTTCAGTTCCGGCATCACCACCAGCTGGGGATTCTACAATGAACAAAGACAAATCCCTGCTCTTATGGAGCTCACGTCAGAGTGGGGGAAAGAGGCAAAATAATATAGCAATGTATGAACCTGCATACACATGGGTAGCTGGCTCCTTACCAAAAGTTTATGCTTTGGGGAATTATCGCTGTCCCAACAGGAAAGAGGATTCCGTGTGGTAGGATTCCCTACCCAGGAGTGGCCACGTGATTAATTCTTGCCAGTGGAATGTGAATAGGATGAATCTGTCGCTTCTGGGAGGGAGCGTTTAAGAAGTGGGCCCGTGAGCCATGGCCACTGAGCCTGCGCGTCCGGAGCCTGTGCTCCGCAACGGGAGAGGCCACAACAATGAGAGGCCTGCGTACCACAAAAAAAAAAAAAAAAAAAAAGAAGTGGGTGGGTTTTCTCCATGATCTTTTCCCTCTGCAGTTAGGGTGCAGGGGACTTTGAGGCCATAAGGAATGACAGGTCCACGAGAAGGAAGGAGCCTGGGTGCCTGAATCACTGCGTGGAAGGAAGCCATAGGCTGACCAGGAACATCGTACTGGGAGTGAGGAATCCACCTGTGTTGTTTTAGGTCATGGAAATGGCTTCATTTTTCTTACACGAAGCATTAGTATTTCCCGTTTTACCTTCTTACTCCTAGTCACACAAATGATCTTTCTCTGAATCTACCCTTCTTAAACAAAGTAGAGCAGGGGATTCATAAACACCCACAAGGTTGTTTAATCATAGCAAGAACTCGAAAAAAGCCTACTTTCATTCTTTCTCCATTTCAGATACCCACAGCCTCTGCCACAGTGCAAACACTCCACACATCTTTATCAAATTGAATCAAGGGTGCTAGGAAATACCACCAGAAACTAACACAACATTGTAAATCAACTATACTTCAATTTAAAAAAACAAACCAAACCAAAAAAAAAAAAAAAGAACCCACAAAAGCAAACAACAAAAAAAAGTGAAGTTGTGATGACAACTAGTATCTTAATCAGTCCCATGAAAAAGTTTGTCGATCCACCCAGTGATGCAGGAGGAAAGAGCTGGTTTGTGCCCTGCGGTGGCATCTAACAGACACCAACATGTGTTCCTGGCTTGTTGCTGGGTGACTGTTGCTTCATGTTTAAGTTCACTGGCCACAGACACCTGTGTTTTTGCATCTATTGCTCAGACCACAAAAATCCCCGTTGTAACATCTGAGTACCCAGGAGTGGTTAACTCCAAATTGGCCCAAACGCTGTCCTTTTACCTCCGCAATGGGAACCAGTATTTTAAGTGTTCCAAATCTTGTGTAGACACAAGATTCACGGTTTGGGGTTCCTGTTCCTCGGAGTTCACCAGGGTTGAGTGTCTTCCCACTGGAGGTTATGGTTTCCACATCAAGTTATTACAGCTGCACTTGACTGAGTGTGGACCACGTGGCAGGCACAGTTCTAAGCACTTTCATGTTTTATCTCACCATATCCACGATAGTCCTATGAGTTTGCCACTGTTATTGGCCCCATTCTACCCATGAGGAACCTGTGGGGTTAAGCAATTTGCCTAAGGTCACGTGGTAGGTGAGAAGAGGAGACAGGTGTCCGTGCAGGTCTGTCTGAACCTGGAGTCAAATCCTCTTAACAACCATGTTTCAGAGGAGCTTGTAGAACTGCTGACTGTTGTGAGCGATGCGAGTATAACGTGGGAATGCAAATCATTACTATGGTGCCTCTCTGGGCCCCAAGCTGTGTGGCTGGATTGGTTCAGAGCCTTTGCTGGAGATTCAGGTCAGCTTTGGAAGTGGGCTTGAAAGGAAGAAAGAGAAAGAGAGGAGAAGGGAGGGGGAGAGAATGGTGGAGAGGGAGAAGGAGAAATTTTCATTAAGCATATTCTAATGGCATTAAGGCATGCTCCTTTTTCTGTTTTAGATAAATGGTGGTCCCCTTGTAATGAGAGAATCCCCAAAGCTCCCATTTAGAAGGAGCCTAATAGCACGTAGCTCGGGCTTCAGCCTTTAGCCTCCAGGAAAGATTGAAGAAATGATCCTCTAGACCTGTTTCCTCATCACTTTGATGGGGCTTTGGGGTGCAGGGCCGACTGGATGGCCTTGAGGCTGGCTTACAGGGCTGGAAGAGGGTTTAGTGTCTGATATTCCTGGGACAGAGAAAAGCCAAGGTTTGCATTTCTTCTCTAGGATGGTGTCCATTAACCCGCTGACCCACTGAGGCTGTATCTCTGGCTCCCATCTCTCCTCTGGAGGAGATAGGGATGAGAAATGCTCAAGGACTGAATATTGGGGCTTTGGGGGTTGGGTTTCAACAGAGGTGTTGAAAAAGTAGGAATAGGAACTGTCCATGATTAGATTTTGACTGAAGAATTTACTCTCTTTAAATTAGTTTCCACATTTCATGTTTGCATTTTCTCTGTTTTTCTTTCTTTCCTGGTTATAGTAGATTGATTTATTGGCTTATTCTTCACTTCTCCCTGATTTCACACCCTTTTCTGTGTGATTCTGTGGTTCCTTCCACTAGAGAGACAGTGTTTATTTGTTCTTGTCTTTGTGCTTGCCAAGTGACTTGTTTTAGCCAATGGATTGTTAACAGACATACAAGCAAGGACTTGACATGTACTTGCATGGTTGGGCTTATTTTTTCATGCATTTGCCATTGTCATGAGAACATGCCAAGCTAGCCCACTAGTCCTAGGAGGATAAGAGACACATGGAGCAGATTTGGTCTCAACTTGTGGTTTAGAGCTGCCCAGTAAGCTCAGCCGGTATCATATTGGCTTCAGCCAATACACACAAGTACATGAGTGAAATGCATGCTTATTATTGTATGCCATTGAAATTCTGCGGTTGTTTGTTATGTAGTGATAGCTGACTGATACATGAGTAGAAGTTCCTTTTGAGGCACTTCTTTGTTATATTTATAAGTAAAAGAATTTTATTTCTTTTGCCTTGGGAGATTGACCTAAGAAAATATTGCTAGGATTTATGTCAGAAAATATTTTGTCTATGTTCTCTTGTAGGAGTTTTATGGTGTCATGTCTTGTATTTAGGTCTTTAAACCAATTTTTTAAATATATATCTTTTTTTTTTTGTTTTGGCTCTTTTGGGTCTTTGTTGCTGTGTGCAGGCTTTCTCTAAGTTGCGTTGACTGGGGGCTACTCTTCGTTGCAGTGCATGGACTTCTCATTGCGGTGGCTTCTCCTGTTGCAGAGCACAGGCTCTAGGCGTGCAGGCTTCAGTAGTTGTGGCATGAGGGCTCAGTAGTTGTGGCTTGCAGGCTCTAAAGTGCAGGCTCAGTAGTTGTGGCTCACGGGTTTAGTTGCTCTGTGGCATGTGGGAACTTCCTTGACCAGGGATCTAACCTGTGTCCCCTGCATTGGCAGGAGGATTCTTAACCACTGCACCACCAGGGAAGTCCCCATTAAACCATTTTGAGTTTATTTTTCTATCTGGTGTGAGGGAGTGTTCTAATTACTATATATATAAAATAGATAAGCAAAAAGGATTTATTGTATGGCACGGGGAACTATATTCAATATATTTAAATAACCTATAATAGAAAAAATATGAAGAAATTTATAACTGAATCACTTTGCTGTACACCTGAAACTAAAGCAATATTGTAAGTCAACTATATTTCAATTAAAAAAAAAAAAGAATTTTACAAACCTTAGTTAGGATATCTGCTGGAGTCTAAAGTTCCTGAGTCCAGAAGGCCATCTTCAAATTCTGAGAAGGGCTGAGGCAAGTCTAGAAAAAAAAAGAGTTAGGAGACACTAATCATTCTAGAACAAGAATCTGTTATTATACCTTGAATAAATAGTTCATTGTAAATGAATTATTACATTTTATCTTCAGGTTAAAGCTTTAGAATGTTCAACTCTGATGAGGTAAACTGAGACTGCTTGGGAGGGAATCTTTGGATGTACTTGGAATTTGCACAGTTTGAAATGTGAGACTGTGAGGATACCACGTGACTAGAAAGAACCCCAATGCCTTCAAATCCATCCAATCCTTTAAGGATGGACCATATTTTTAAACATAGCATTTTTGTTCTGATTATGACAGAAGTACCCATTTTGGAAAAGGCAGAAAGCAATAATGAAGAAAATGAAAGTCAGCTATAATCCTACTACTCAGAGATGATTACAATGAACATTTTGGTGTTTTCCCAGTGACTTTTAAAAATGCATTTTAGGGGCTTCCCTGGTGGCGCAGTGGTTGAGAGTCCGCCTGCCAATGCAGGGGACACAGGTTCGTGCCCCGGTCCGGGAAGATCCCACATGCCGCAGAGAAGCTGGGCCCGTGAGCCATGGCTGCTGAGCCTGCGCGTCCGGAGGCTGTGCTCCGCAACGGGAGAGGCCACAACAGTGAGAGGCCCGCATACCGCAAAAAAAAAAAAAAAATCATAAAAATGCATTTTATCTTGACTATTTTTAGTGCCATAACTTTATATCTTAAGGATTTTTTCATGTTGTTAAAGACTCTTGGTAAACATCAATTTCAATGAATGTTGCTATTTCATAGATGGTTATCCTGTTATTTTTGTTACTCCTCCCCTAATGTTAGTAATTTAATTATTTCCAATTTTTTCCAAGTATAAATAATAATTACATAAATATCCTTGTGTGCATTTTTTTTTTAGTTTTTATTGTCTTCTTAAAATAGATTCCTAAAAGTGCAAAATGAGTATTTCTAAGAGTCAGGGAATGATTTCTGAAGTTAATTGTACCAATTTATACTCTTACCAGATATGCGTGAGAGTTTTAATTTCACTCTTCCCTAGTATGCTTTGAGGATACTTTAAACATCTTTGCTGTTAAAGTGAATTTTTTTAAAACGGCATTTTTGTCTTGGGATTTCCCTGGCAGTCCAGTGGTTAAGACTCTGCGCTTCCAATACAGGGGGCGTGGGTTCGATCCCTGGTGGGGGAACGAAGATCCCACATGTCACGCCACGCGCAGCATGGCCAAAAAAGGGGAAAAACGGCATTTTATCTTAATTTGCGTTTCTTTGAAGTCAATGTCTCTACTCCATGTCTGCCCTGGGGTCGCCGAAGAGACTGGAGAAGCGCACACCCTTGCTGCCTGGTTTCATTTAACGCCATAACTCAAGTGGGCCTTTGGTTTGCCCCGCAATCTGACTCTATTTCCCTTTCTCCTAAACTGCTATTTCACACCTTCTCTTCTTTCTTCCTCCCTCCTCCCTCTCCGCTGGTGACCTCACTCTGTATTTCATTGGGAAAATGAATAGAACTTCCACGTTCTCCCTCCACCATCCTGCTTGTACTGGTGCCCGCTTACTCTGCCCTCCTTCCTGTAATTAGACCATCATGGGACCTGCCCCTTTGAGGTTCACTAGATCTACTCCTTTCTTGACCACCTAAGCGCTTCACTCTGGCATTTCTCTCCACTCTGTCCTGCATTATTCCAATTAACATGCACAGATGTCTCCTACCTGAAAAACAAACACAACCAAACTCCAAACCTCCATTGCCTCCAGCTACCACCTCTCTTTTCTCCTTTAGAGCAAAAGTCCTCAAAAGATTTGTCTCACTGTCTCTGCTTCCTCTCCTCCCATTCTCTCTTGGCCACACTTAAATCAGTCTTCACTGTTCTGCCAAAATTGTCATTGCCAAGGTCACAAATGACCCCCATGTTGCCAGTGGTCAATGCAACTTCTTGATCTCGGTAGCATTTGAAACAACTGGCCATTCCTGAAGACTTACTTCATCCTGGCTTCTGGGACACCGCTGGTTCTCCTCCTAATGGCTGTTCTCAGTCTCTGCTGTTTCTCTGTATCTCCATATCTGAAGGTTGGAGGCCCTGTGGCTTAGCCCTTGGACTTCTCCTCTTTATTCACTTTCATTCCCATTTGATCAACTCAGTTGCATGACTTTAAATGACATCTAATATGCTGATGATTCCAAGATTTATGTCTCTAGGCGGATCCCAGAGTCATGCCCCTAGCTGCCTGCTTGACTTTGCCAATTGGCTATCTAACATTATCTCCAAATTAATCTGTCCAAACAAACTCCTGATTCCATCTTTATCTCAAATATGCCATCTTCCTCAGGCAAACCCCTCCTTGCACTTGTTAACGCCCAAACTTTGGAGTCAACTTTGATTCTATTCTTTCTTTCACATTCCTGATCCAATCCTTCATGGATGATATTGACTCAGTCTTCAAAATATACCCCATTCGCCTCCCACTGCCTCCAGCACTTCCACCCTGGTCCAGGTCATCATCTTTTCTCACTTGGATTATTGCAAGTCCTCCCAGTTAATCTCCAAATGTTCAGTCTTTCCCACTTTCCCTTTCTCCCAAAACTATTCTCCACACAGGGGCTGAGTGATCCTTTCAAAGCCAGAGGTAGATCATGTCACTCCTCCCATCAACACTCATGACTTCCCATTCACCCCACCCAGAGTACCGTCAGGGTCCTGGTCTAGGAGGCCCCACGGACTCCAGTCCCCGCTATCCTCTGCCCTCATCTCCTCCCGCTTATGCCCCTACTTCCTGTGCTTCAGTCAAATGGGCCTCTTCTGTTCCTTGGACGTGAACCGTGTGCGCCCATTTCAGGACCTTTGTGCTCACCGTTCCCTCCATCTGGGGTGTTTTCTTCTTCTAGATCAACTAAACGATGGATGTACATGTTCTTGTCAAGGGGACTGCAAGAGAGTCCCGCTGATAGGGGGCATGTACTAAGAACCCATGCCTACCCCATGAGACAAAGACAGCTTTCAACACCTTCTCCTTCCAGAGGGAGCAAAGTCAGCTCATGACAGGACCCGACAAGGAGGAACTTTCCTTCTTCTAAAGCCCCACTTCTCCCTCCTCCCTGTCTCCCCACCCACTGACCCAGGAGGGCTCAGAAATGATGGTTAGCAAAATGGTAAGGATGAGTAAGTGGAGTAAAATTGGAAAAAAGATGAGGAAAAGAGAAAAGGTAATTATATCTCCCTTCTGTGCTATAGGCTTTCTGCCTACAGTAAGGCTGAGCTGTGGGGGAAGGCTAGTCATTGGGCTTTTAAAAAAAGTTGGGCTTTGACTATTATAAGGTACTGGGAATTCTAATTTCTCATTGGACGGCCAGAAGAATCCTGAGACCTGCCTGAGTTTTCAGCCAGGGCAGGAGAAAAACTGGCCCAACAGGATGGTCATGAAGGGAGGTCGGTTTATGATTTCGTTCCATGATGCTTGCACATTCTATGTAACACCAGGCACACAATATGCCATCCACAATGGCTATTAAACTTTCTTCTCTCTGCTAGAGGTTGATTTTTCAACCTGAGCTAAAATAATGTGCTAGTATATTAAAAGTAAAAACACCAGCAATCTAATTAAAGGTGAGTTTTAATTTTCTTTGTTTTTTGTTTTGGCTGGTAAGGTGGAGTCCAAAGCTGTCTGGCAACTCTGAGCTGAGGTTTGAGTGTGTCTGTTCCTGTGAGTGCACTCAGGGTTCTCTGAGGATTAGGCAGGAGAGAAGAAAGAACCAGGAAGAAAGCAGAGGAGACCAGCGAGGAGCAGAAGGGAGCACAGGGAAACAGAATAAGAACTGAAAAACCAAATGCAAAACATATCTGATATGGAATTGTAATAGGCACTGATATTGCCTCAGGATGGACTATTTAAAATGTATATTTTATCCATATTTATTCTATGTGTGTGTATTATTTGTTATTTATTTAGTTTAGATTTATATTCCTGTAGGGAAACACTGCAGGTGCTAGGCTGAGGTTTGGTTATAGCAGCTAGTCTTCTTAACAGCTATGACTCTCCCTTGGAATTTGAATAGAGTTTTGATAAAGGAAAGGAAAGGAACCATTAGAAGGTTTTAGAACCTCCAGAGAAGGCAATTTTACCACATTCTTTAGATACACCAGCGTGGACAACTTCTCTCTGCAAAATGGCAACACGTTCCTGGAAAGCGAGAGTGACGTGAATTTCAACGTTTATAGTGACTATTTCCTTCCAACTTTCTAGACTTGGAACTTCATTAGAAAATTGATCTTCCAGAGGAGATTGGCCTCCTTATACTTACTCTCAAAATCTAGCAGTCAATTTAAAAAACTCACTTGAACTGCCACTTCTAGCCAAAATGCAGTAACAGCAACAGGAATTACTCTCTTTTGAGCCTGAAATAACAGAAAACAGACAAATTACGTGAAACAATGGTTTTTAAGATATTGGCAATCAGATCAGGCAAGGAAGTACGGGTGATCCCTGAGATGTGGCAAATAAACAAGGTGAGCCCTACGATTGCTCCAGTTTATTGTCTCAAGAGAGTTTCCAGGCTGCAGCATAGGGAGGGGAACTGAGGCAGAGCCTGCTGGTCTCCCTGAGTTGAGGAGTTGGATCTGAGAGTTTGGGGAGACCAAGAGGAGAGAAGAATGCACAGAAAAAGAATTCTATTTAAAATGAATAACCAGCAAGAACCTACTGTATAGCACTGGGAACTTTGCTCAATATTCTGTGACAACCTTTTGAAAAACAATAGATTCATGCATATGTATAACTGAATCACTGCTGTACACCTGAAACTAACACAACATTGTTAATCAACTATCCTCCAATATAAAACAAAAAGTTTAAAAAAAAAAAAGGAAAAAGAAAAGTCTAGTTGCAAGAAAAAAAAAAGAATTCTAGTTCTTTCACTGAGTACTGAAGTATTGAATACAGAAGCATGTATGTGAGGAAACTAGCTGAGGGTGGGAAAAGAGCCAGCTGAAAGTATTAGAGAGACAGCCTTTCCAACAAATTGTGTGGGAACAATTGGATATGCATGTGTACAAAGTAAGACCTGAATGTAAAACTATAAAACTCCTGGAAGAAAACATAGGGTTTTTTGGGTTTTTTAAAATAAATTTATTTATTGATTTATTTTTGGTTGCATTGGGTCTTTGTTGCTGCGCGTGGGCTTTCTCTAGTTGAGCCAGAGCTACTAGTGAAACAGTGCTACTCTTCGTTGCGGTGCATGGGCTTCTCATGGCAGTGGCTTCTCTTGTTGTGGAGCATGGGCTCTGGGTGCACAGGTTTCAGTAGTTGTGGCATATGGGCTCAGTAGTTGTGGCTTGCGGGCTCTGGAGTGCAGGTTCAGTAGTTGTGGAGCACAGGATTAGTTGCTCCGCAGCCTGTGGGATCTTCCCGGACCAGGGATTGAACCTGTGTTCCCTGCATTGGCAGGTGGATTCTTTTTTTTTTTTTTTTTTGCAGGTGGATTCTTAACCACTGCACCACCAGGGGAAGTCCCAACATAGGGTTTTTGTGATCTTTGATTTCTTAGATTTCCATGATAAATCAAAGATTTTTTAGAAAAAGTACTGAAAGCAAGATCCTTAAAAGAAAAAAAAATGGATAAATCAGACCCGTTCAAAATTAAAAACGTTTGCTCTTTGAAAGACACTGCTAGGAGAGATTTGTATACAAATGTTCATACCAGCTTTGTTTGATGGTAAAAAAGTGGCTACAACTTACTATCCATTTTCTCCCCATCCTTGCCAATAGGTGTTATTGTCTTTTTTTTCTTATAGCCATCCTAGTGGGTCTAAAGTGATATCTTATTTCCCTAATCACTAATAATATAAAACATACTTTTATGTGCTTATTGGCCATCTATGTATCTTCTTTGGAGAAATGTCTTTTCAAATGTGCTCATTTTAAATTTGGGTGGTTGTTTTATTGTTTAAATATGAAAGGTCTTGGTATATTCTGGATACAACTTCCTCTTAAAATGTATGATTTGCAAATATTCTCTCTCATTGTGTGGGTCTTTTCACTTTCTTATAGTGTTCTTTGAAATGCAAAACCTTTAAAGTTTGGTGAAATTTATATATTTTTTTCTTTTGTTGCTTGTGTTTTTGGTGTCATATCTAGGAAACAATTGCCTAATCCAAGGTCATGAAGATTTACATCTATTCTTTCTTCTAAGTGTTTTTATAATTTTAGCTTTACATTTAGGCCTTTGATACATTTTGAGTAAATTTTTGTGTATGGTGTGAGGTAGAGAAGATATATTGTTTATCTTGATTATGGTGATGGTTTCACAGGTGTATATACATGCCAACATGTATCAAATTGTACACATAAATGTGTGCAGTTTTTGTATGTCAAAAATACCCCAAGTCTTTTTTTTAAGTGATTTTTAAAATGATATAACAATATTATTTATGGTCGAATTTTTAGTAAAAATAGAAAGGTATGAAATTTAAAAAAAAGTCACCTAGAGCCCCATCATTGACTGTTAGCATTTTGCTAGTTTTCTATTTTATTTCAGTCTTTTGTCAGTCTTATTTTTAAAACCTTTATCATGTTTTAATATTTTTCAAGGAGAATGAACATTTTTATTATTTGACATTTGTTTAATCAATTAACTCATTTTAAAATATGTAAATAAAATAAAATAAAATTAGCATTTAGTAAAAATAGTCCAGTCAATAGCTATGTAATATCTTTGTATGGTGGCACATTGTAACTAGACTTGTGGTCATCATTTTGAAATGATGAAACCATTTTTTGAAATGATGAAACTATTTCATTTGAAACTAAGTTGTGTAACAGGAACTTACATGGTCAATAATACTTCAAAAACAAACAAGCCCATACAAAAATAGATCAGGTTTGTGGTTACCAGAGGTGAGGGGTGGGGGGAAGGGGAATTAGATGAAGACAATCAAAAGGTACAAACCTCCAATTATAAGATAAATAAGTATGAGGGATGTAAGGTCCAAACGAGAAACGGAATTAACACTGCTGTATATTATACATGAAAGTTAAGAGAGTAAATCCTAAGAGCTCTCATCCCAAGAAAAAAAGAGGTTTTTTTCTAGTTCTTTAATTTTATATCTATATGAGGTGATGGATGTTCATTAAACTTATTGTGATAATCATTTCACGATGTATGTTAAGTCAAGTCATGATGCTGTACACCTTAAACCTATACAGTGCTGTAAGCCAATTGTATCTCAGTAATACTGAAAGGAAAAAAAATTTTTTAAGTCCATTTAAAAATTTAAAAATATATAAAATGAAGATGAAACGAGATGACATATTTGAAAGAGCCCGGAACGAGAGGGGGCTAGAGTCTTGGAAGATCCCATGTGGGAAGAGATTTCTTCTCCCTAAATTTTGTACTACTTGATTTTTTTTTTCACAATGTGCATGGATCACCTTTAAAAATATATATTAAAAAGATATTTTATCGGCTTGGTGCTTTGTGACCGCCTGGAGGGGTGGGATAGGGAGGGTGGGAGGGAGGGAGATGCAAGAGGGAAGAGATATGAGAACATATGTATATGTATAACTGATTCACTTTGTTATAAAGCAGAAACTAACACACCATTGTAAAGCAATTATACCCCAATAAAGATATTAAATATATATATATATATTTAACTTTTTTTCTGTCTGGTCTCAGACAGACTACGTTTAACTCAGACATGCTGGCTTCTCACGGCTACAGTTCAAGGAGCTCTTCTCTCTCTCCTTGTCTCTTCAGGGAACGTTGCTGGCTTCTCCCCAGTAGAGTAAGTGAGGACAACCCCTGCACGAGGCAGGATCTGTCATGTATCCACACAGTGCAAGGCCTTCTCGAGCTGTTTACCAATGGTTGGCATCCCGGTACGCCACGTGTGGCCAAGTGAGATGCAGGGAATTCCTCTGAGAGGACCCGTCCTTCATCCCCACGTCGTCCAAGAAGATATTTAATTTAAGGCTAGGAACCGTCCCACCAAACCGCAACCTGACAAGTGTGTGAGGACGTGGTTGCCGCCTGCCCCAGCCGGAAGAGTTCAGCCCAACCCACTGTGGATTATTTCCACTGCCTAGAAGTCTCTCAGGCGGCAGCTGGCTGTGGAGGAGAGTCTGTGGGCAGAGCCTGGGAGCTGCAGGTAGCACGACACAGGGGAAATTCCTCCTGTTTTCCCCTTAAGTTCTTCACTTTCTCATGTTTCACGGAAATCAATTTTTTAAGCAATATTCAGCGGCTGAATTTCCAACCAGAAGCAAAGAAACACATCGTCTGAGTATTTAAATACATTTTAGGTTAACAGCTCAACACTTAGTAACCAGAAGCTCGATCCCTGCTGGGCCCTGTGCTTGGTGATGGAGAGAGCATCTTACATGGGTAAGATGCTGTGGCCCTGCTCTCGGGGGTTCAGACAGGGAACCAGGTGACTAGGATGCTGCGTGAGTAGGAGCCTGGGCAGGAGGCATAAGAAGGGGATCCTGCCCAGACTTGTCCTGTCAGGGAGGGCTTCCTGGAGGAAGTGGATCTATACAGATTTGAAGACACAGACTGTGAGTGAACGTAGGCAGGAGAAGGAGAGAGGGAGGAGTGTTCCAGCTGAAGGGAATCAGAACATGTCACCACAAATATACTGCTTTGGCATCTTGATTATTTTGAGCTGAGGACACTTGAGAAATAGCAGATGCAGGAAGGGTTCCCTGACGGCCCTCTTTCACCTAAAAGCAGGTCATAAAATTTCCCCTGAGAAAGGGGCCCTCCTCTTACCAGAGAACATTCTTACCACTGGAGACCAGGAGGTAATGCCTAAATGGATCTGTACAAACCAGCCCACTAAAGCAACTCACCTTTCATTAGTTTTCCCCCTTATATTTCCTAGTCACTGCCCCACACTGTACTGCCCCAAACCCAAGCTCCTATGTCGTCACAACCCCACAATTTATCATTCTTTGTGTAAAAAGGTATATAAGCTTTGGGGATGAACGTCTTCTTCAGGTCTTTATTTTCCTTTTGAAGACTCCCAGGTACATGTGAAAATATTAAATCAAATGTGTATGCTTTTCTCCTGTCAATCTGTCTTATGTCAGTTTGATTCTCAGGCCCAGGTACAGAACGTAAGAGGACGGAGGGAAGTTCTTTATCCCCCTACCCAGCTGAGGTTGCAGCATGAAAGTGGCACTGAGGAAAGGAGACACTAATTGTCCTTTTTTTTTTTTTTTTAAATTAATCCTCGCAACCACTGTATGGGTAGCTTCTTCTTTTTTTCGGCCGCGTTATGCAGCATGTGATATGTGGGATCTTAGTTCCCCGACCAGGGATCAAACCCGAGCCCACAGCACTGGAAGCGCAGGGTCTTAACCACTGGACCGCCAGGGAAGTCCTCTGATCATCCTGGAGCCTTAGGAAAGTCAATAGATGTTCTAACCTTCCTCCACTGTCTTGTAGGGAAACAGGGACAGTCCTGTGCCTGTACTTGGGCCAGTCCCTCTGAGGCCATGTGTGATGACAGAGGTCATTATGGAGAGGTCCCCAGCGGAAGGAGCTCTTGAGGACACGGGGCTGGGCCTTCAGCTGACCCTACTTATGCTGAGCTTTTCACTCCACTGCCCACTTGGGAGGGTCCAGGGACTATTTTTTTTCTTAAAAATTATCTATCTTTCTATTTTAATTAAGATATAATTGACATATAACATCATATTCATTTCAGGTGTACAACGTAATGATTTGACGGCTGCCCACATTTTGAAATGATCAGCACAATAAGTTTAGTTAACATCCGTCACTACACACAGTTTCCAGAAAATTCTTTTTCGTGAGATGAAAACTTTTAAGATCTACTCTCTTAGCAGCTCTCAAATATGTAATACAATATTATTAACTATATGTCATCATGCTGTACATGACATCCCCAGGACTTATGTATTTTATAGGTGGAAGTTGGTACATTTGACCCCTTTCACCCATTTCTCCCACTGCCCACCCCCTGCCTCTGGCCACCACTCTATCTGTGAGCTTGTATTTTTTGTTTTCTGTTTTTAATTGAAGTATAATTAACTTAGTATTATATTGGTTTCAGGTGTACAACATAGTGATTCAATTTTTATTTTTTTTAATTTATTTTTGGCTGCGTTGGGTCTTCATTGCTGAGCACGGGCTTTCTCTAGTTGCGCCTAGCGGGGGCTACTCTTCGTTGTGGTGCGCGGGTTTCTCATTGCGGTGGCTTCTCTTGTGGAGCACAGGCTCTAGGTGTGCGGGCTTCAGTAGTTGCAGCACGTGGTCTCAGTAGTTGTGGTGCACAGGCTTAGTTGCTCTGCGGCATGCGGGATCTTCCCAGACCAGGGCTCGAACCTGTGTGCCCTGCATAGACAGGCGGATTCTTAACCACTGTGCCACCAGGGAAGTCCAATGATTCAATATGTTTATATGTTACAAAATGATCATCACCGTAATTCTAGTTATCGTCTGTCCAGGAACTATTTGTCAGGGGAGATAGCAGGTTTGTATGCATACTTTGATGCAGCTTGGTTGCCCAGGTCTTTTGGTTCCCAGGCAATGGGTTGGAGAGTGTTAGGTGGAGAAATGAAGTGTTGGAGCTGGAGGCTCATTCTAGAGCATGTGCACGGCCCTGGAAGGTGCTCCGGGCTCGTGTGCAGTGGGAGGCTCTCAGAAGCTGGGGAGATTTAAGAACGCCAGGCACCTCCATCAGATGGGGCTGAAAATGAGAAGAGACCAGACCAGCAACAGTGAGGGTGAGGATGGGATTTGGAGACAAACAGTTTTGCCTGGGATTGGCCCTGACTCAATAATTATAACTACTGCTTCTTGAGTCATTTATATGCTAGAATCTATCCTGAGTACTTCACATATGTTAACTCAATGGATGGGAGGAGAGAGGGTCCATTATCAGACTCCGGTGGTTACATGGGGAAACTGAAGCACAGGAGGGTTAAATCACTTGCCTACCAGGCAGCTAGTTAGCAGCAGGGCTGGAGTTTGAACTCAAGCTCTCCAGCACAACCCGCCTTTCAGTGAGGATGGAAGCTAATGACGATGGCATTAACCTACAACACATGTATTTTGTTCCCACTCATGCCGGGCGTCGTTCCAGGTTCTGGAGGGTCTGCAGCTAACAAGAGCCCACAGAGTCCCTGCTCTCGTGGGGCTCACATTCCAGGGGGCAGACAGACCAAAAAAAAAAAAAAAGAACCAATAGATAAAAAATAATTTCAGAGTGACAAGTGCTATGAAAAAAAATTAAAACGGGAATGTGACAGAGGAGAGTTCAGTAAGTGATCTCTGAATGGATGGCAGATGAATGAGCTCTAGGGGAGTGGCTGTCGCTAATCAATTAAGACAAGCACTCAGCACCTGCCATTCAGCAAGTCTGCGGCCTGAGGGCTCTGCCTTGGCTCACTAGATGCTGTGAGGTGAATTACCTTGGGAGTCATTTCATCCAAGTTTTTATTCCTTAGACACCTGGGCGGCCACCTCAAAGTTGTAGCAGTCTTAGAGTTTAATGTTTAATAAATACATACATTTTACAAAATCTTTTCCCCATTTGTTCAGTGATGTCAGACTTTCAGTGTGGTTACTCATTTTGCATTTATTTTAACATTAAATCAGTTACTAGTCATCCTTGAAAACAGATTCCCTTGGGAACAAAGAATCATAAGTTTTGAATTATAATGTTCCTGCTGTTAAGCTCCCAAAGCTACTGGTTTTTCTTGAGGTGTTTATCGTTCTGAGATGGGCTGTGAATAAAATGGGAAAATATCCCAATTTTATTGCAATTCAAAGTAAGTGGCAGAGAAAGGTCAGTGTCTGTCTGGGACCTTCCTTTGCAAAGTAAACCTGTGGAGCGTAAAAGCATTTCAGAGACCAATTGGTCTCATTTCTTTGAGACCAATGCCACTGGCTCACAGATTGTAGAGTGTCACCCTGGGTCTGTGCTCACGAGCTCCCTGAGCTTTGAAATCTGCAGGACAGGGTTCGGCCAGGACCCCTAGTTAGCAGCTGGGTCACTTGAAGGGGAGCAGCAAGTAAGGAAGGTTCAGTGGCCAGGTATAGTGAACACCCCATGCCTGTGACAGTTCCCAGTGACAAGGGTAGGCAGGTCACTGGGGCTGGGGACGCCAGGCCCCGCACTGGGTTCTCAACGTCCTTTCACTCTCTGCTAGACCCATCACAGACGTCTGGCACGGAAGCGACCCTTCCTTCTGCTTCTCCCCCCCAGCCCCCGCCCATCCCACCCCTCCCGCCTTCCCCTCCTTCTCGTCTGGGCTGGGGTTTGGGAGACGGCAGATGAACTGCAGCCAGGGGGGCCCGACCGTGGGCAGCAAATCCAGCCACGGCTGTGGGAACAGGAAGGACAAGGTAAGGGGGGCAGTTGGCAGTCAGCAAAGCCACAAAGTTACAGCGAGTACTGGCCCTGGACAGAGCAGGGGACTGCAGGATGGGGAGGGTGAACCAGGCGATGAAGGTACAAAGGGCCCAGCATGAGCTTCCTCCGGGAGCTGGTTGGTGTTGGAGGAAATCGGACAGGCGAGTAAGGCACAGGCTCACCAGCAGCCGCAGGTGAGCCTCAGCAAACGATTCCATCTCTCCGGGCCTCAGTTTCCTCATCTGCAAAAGCATGGCTCTGTCTTTCCTCACATGACTGGGCTCTGATTTAAACAAGGTGATTGCATCACCGAGGACCTGGGTTCTCAGCAAGCTGTTCACACGCAGTGAGACGCAGACCCATTTCTTAGACTGAGGTGCCCAGCTGGACTCCAAAACCAAGAGGCCGCTGCTCTGTTCCTCATCCATTCTGGACACTCGGCCATGTTTGTGGTGGGGAGAATTCAGAAGAATTGCAGAGTCAGCTTTTGGGAGTTTTCCAGCCATTTTTCTCCTTTATGCTACATGCTGGGCTTCAGGCTGGGCCAAAGAGCCCCATGTATGAATCCCAAGCGTGTTCCCCATGTCACACCCCAGAACACACCTTTGCTTGACCTTCTGCCTCTGTCTTTGCAACATGTCTGAAGCAAGGTCACCTTGACTGCCAAATGAGGCATTGGGGACAGTCTCAGAGCCCTACAGCTTTGACATGCCATGGCTTGTGATTGGGGAAGGGACATGGAAGAGACGTTTGTGGAGTCAGAAACAATGAGGCCAGAGCATTCCAGAACCTCCCATCCTTACCTCCAACCCCAGGAGAGGAGGTGGAGGGAGTCTGGGGTGACCATCTCCCACAGCTCCGCCTGGGTAGTGTTTTTCTGTCCTCATGGGTGACTCCAGCGTACCCCTACTCCCCAAGCCCTACCCTCTGTCTAGCCTCCTTTAGGGCAGCCCCATGGGTGGGAAGATGTCCCGGCTTTGGAGTAGACCAGTCCCACCAGGGGAAGCAGATCAGTGGCCCAGGAGATGATGAACCGAGCAACACAAATCTGGTTTGAAGAATAAGTCACTTTTGGATGCAACTAGAGATGATCATACTAAGTGAAGTAAGTCAGAAAGAGAACGACAAATACCATATGATATCACTTATATGTGGAATGTAACTTATCTACGAAACAGAAACAGACTCACAGACATAGAGAACAGACTAGTGGTTGCCAAGGGGGAGGGTGTGTGGGGGAGGGATGGACTGGGAGTTTGGGGTTGAAAAAAAAGAGAATAAGTCCCTCTTCCTTGGGGGCAAAGCTACACCATCTTTTTGTTGGTCTAGATTTTAGGAATCATAACTTAGCTTTGGTGGATCCCTAGGGAATGATGTGCTTCCAAAGAATGCTTCAGTTAATGGCTGAAAGAGGAATAAGAAAGGGAGGAAATGGGAGGCTTTATCCACCAAAGGCTAGGCATAGTGGATGATGCCATCAAGAGTGGATGTGGACAGACCAGAACTGGCATCGGGCATGGTTCTGCCACACTGGAAGTCCCTCCCGCTCTCTCTATGCCCCACCTTTCCCAGCTGGATGACAAAATCGATACCCTCTCCACCTCAAGGGAAGTTGCAGTACATCAATGGGATAAGGCACGTGACAAAAGAGTCCTTTGGAAAAGACGAGAATGTTGCCCCGGGAATCCTATGCCCACAGGAGCAGGGCAAGCACAGAGTCTTCTGCCATCTGGTGCTGACTGCCCCCAAGCTCCAAAGGCGGCATGAGACTCCCTCAGAGACCACACGTGCAATTAGTGTGGGGAGGCTTCTGAGGAGGTGTCGGGCTTCTCAGACACAGTCATATGTGAAGGAAAAGACCCACCATATGGAGAATCAGTGGACTGAGGAGGTGGCGCCAGTGCATGGTTTTGGCATTTGTCAGTGTCGTGGTTAGAAATCCATCCTGGCTGCTCTGTTCAGTTGCTTTGGGCTCTGTGCCACGTGTGGCTGGGGAGACCACTGAGGATTCCCTACATCTACAGGGTCTGATTCATCCTGCGTCAGCCCAGGGTGATGACAGGCATGGTCTGATTTCAGGCAGAGAACAGCAAACCAGTCTTCATAAGAGACAAACTTACGAGATGCTTCTGGAAGCATTTCAGCCTTGTGTTCTTCCCTTATCTCCTTTCCCACACTCAACAGGGAAGTAGCTAGAAAACCACAGGCTCCGAGGAGTCCCTGGAGAAGAAATGGTGGTGGCGAGAGCTGAATGTTTAGAAAGCCAAGATAAAGTGGGGGGTAGGCACACACGTCCACATTGGGGCATTTCACTCCAGTGGTAATGAGGTCTTGAGACACTGGAGGTCTTAGGTATCAGGGCTGAGGAATATCTTCAGAGGGGTACCACTGGGAGGCCATTCTGTCCACAGTGACTGTTGGCCAAGGACACTGGATACTTGAGATACTCTCGAGAGGCAGAATTTGGGCAAGACAGCGTAACGGAATCCCCTCCTTCGCCAAGAAAATGCAACATCCTCTTTCAGTGGTTCATAGTGGCAAGCAAAAGAAACTGGCCCTGACTGATTACGCAGAGAGAGAGAGAGTTTATTAAGACATGGGGCAGCTTGTAGCATTCCAACAGCATTGGGGCACCTGGTTTGGAAGCTTCACGGCCAGGTAGAACACCCCAACTCCTTCCATAGGACCCGAATGGTGTAGACACATTTGCTCTGCTGTAGGGCTCACTGCCACCTCAATACTGGCCTCTGGGTGCTGACTGGAAACAGAGCCCCTGTTGCCTGTAGGAACGGGAGGTCTTACCAGCTTGATCACCATTGCCCTTTGCCAGGATATATTCTGAGCTCTCCAAGCTCTTCTTGTAAGTGACAGAGCCCAGGTCGCTTACCTGGTCTACCGGCCAGGGAGCTGGGGTAACCAGCCTCTGGCACTTTGGGTTTCTATACGTGAGAGGTGGACTCTGCCTCACAGGGTAGGTGCAGGGCACAAGCATAGAAGATACAGATCCTTAGTGACCAGACAGATGACAATTGTCCCCTATAAGGCACGAAGTGATAGGAACTGACTACAACAGCTTCTGACACTGCTCTATTTCTTTACCTTGCACTTCATTGAAACTGTTCTTGTTAATGTCTCCCGTGACCTCCATCTTGCTGAATCCAGTGGTCATATCTCTGTTTACATTCTTAGACAACCTCTTAACAACAATTGTCACAGTTAGTCACTCTTTCCTCTTGAAATACTGTCTTTTCTTGGTTTCCATGACACCTCACCCCTCTGGTTTCCTTTCACCCACTTCTTCCTCTGCTTTTTTCTCTGTCTGATTCCTGAACACCAGTGTTTCCTGGTCACAGTCCTGGCCCTTCTCTTCCTCTTTGACTTTCTCCTCCAGTAGCTCTCATCTGTTTTCATGCCTTTAAATACCACCTATGTCCTGATGGCTCCTGTATTTGTCTCTAGTCCCATTCTCTCCTTGGAACTCCAGACTTGTATATTCAATTGCAATTTAAAAAAAAAACAAACCTTTTTATTTGGAGATAATTTCAAATTTATAGGAAGGTTGCAAAAATAAAAGTAGCATCAAAACACTTGTATCTCCTTTACCCAGATTCACTAATGTGAATGTTACATCATTTGTATGTATGTACCTGCGTGTGTGTGTGTCACATAAACACACACATTTTTTTTTCTGAATCATTTGATGGAAAGTTAGTACGTCATGGCCCCTTCGATGTTTTTAAGGGGTGAAGTGTATTCTCTTACAAAACCACAGCACAGTTATCAATCTCAGTAAGTTTAACATTGCTACAATACCACCATTCACATTTCAATTTTGGCACTTGAAAATGTTCTTTACGGCATTTTTTTTTTTTTTTTTTTTTTTACCTGCAGTACAAGATCTAGTCTAGGGTCGCATTACATTTGATTGTCAGGTCTCTTTGGTCTCCTTTAATCTAAAACATTTCTATAGCCTTCCTTTGTGTTTTATGACATTGATATTTTTGAAGAATACAGTCCCCTCCTCCTTTTTTTTAAAAAAATAGAACATTTCTCATTTGGGGTTTGTTTGCTGATTTCTCATGATTAGATCCGGGTTATTTATACTCTGCTGGACTACAACCTCGGTTAGGTACCATCCTCAGAGTATCACATCCGGAAACACACAGTGTCCCTCACTGGTGATGTTAATTTTGATCCCTTTGTTAAAGTGCTGTCTGATTTCTCCACTATAGAGTTACTGTTTCCTCTTCTTTCTTTTCCTTGTAACTAACACAGGGTTTGTGGGGAGACGCACTAAGACCACGCAAATATCTAATTCCTCATCAAAATTTACTTTAGTATACATTGAAGACTCTTGCCTGGTCCAACGTTTACTAGGATGGTTGGAAAATGATGCTTTTCCAACTCCAGTGCCCCCTACATATTGACTGGCCAACTCTTGACACTCTGCTATAAGTAAGAGCCCTCCTCTCCCATCCCTTCCCATCCCTTCCCTTCTCTTCCCTTCCCTTCCCTTTTCCTCCCTCTCTCCCTCCCTCCCTTCCTTCCTTGACTTTCTTATTTTTAGAATAGTTTTAAGTTCACAGCCAAATTGAGAGGAAGGTATGGATTCTCCATTTACCCCACATCCCCAACCTACACAGCCTCCTGTATCATCTCCCACCAGAGTGGTACATTCGTCACGACTGACGAATCTACACTGACACATCATATTCACCCAAAGTCCATAGTTTGCATTAGGGTTCACTCTTGGTGTTGTACATTCTATGGATATGGACAAATGTATAATGACTTGTATCCACCATCATGTTATCATACAGAGTATTTTCACTGCCCTGAAAATCCTCTGTGTTCCACTTATTTATCCCCCAGTCCCTGGCAACCACTGATTTTTACTGTCTCCATAGTTTTGCCTTTTCCAGAATGTCATATAGTTATAGTTGGAATCATACACTATGTTGTCTTTTCAGATGGGCATTTTTCACTTAGTAATATGCTTTTAAGTTTCCTCCATGTCTTTTTTGTCTTAATAGCTCTTTCTTTCTTTTTTTTTTTTTTTAGTGCTGAATAATATTCCATTGTCTGGATATCTGGTTGTACTACAGTGTATCCATTTACCTACTGAAGGACATCTTGGTTGCTTCCAAATCTTGGCGATTACCAATAATGCTGCTATAAACACCTGTGTGCAGGCATTTTTGTGGACACAGTTTTCAACTCCTTTGAAATACCAGGGACCACAATTGCTGGATTGTATAGTAAGAGTGTTTAGTTTTGTAAGAAATAGCAAAACTGTCTTCCAGAATGGCTGTACCATTTTTAATTCCCACCCACAATGAATGAGAGTTCTTGTTTGTTCCACAACCTCACCAGCATTTGGCATTGTCAGTATTCTGGATTTTGGCCATTCTAATTGGTATGTAGTGGTATCTCGTTTTAATTTGAATTTCCCTGATGACATATGATGCAGAGCATCTTTTCACATGCATATCTGCCATTTGTAATAGTTAATGAGGTTTCTGTTAAAGTCTTTGGCCTGTTTTTCAATTAGGTTGTTTGTTTTCCTATTGTTGAGTTTTAAGTGTTCTTTGTATATTTGGAATAACGGTCATTTATCATATGTGTCTTATGCAATATTTTCTCCCAGCCTGTGGCTTGTCTTCTTATTCTCTTGACATTCTTTCAAATAGCAGAAGTTTTTCATTTTAAAGAAGTCTAGATTATCAATTCTTTCTTTCATGGATTGTACTTTGGTAATATATCTAAAAAGTCATTGCCACACCTAAGGTCATCTAGGTTTTCTTGTATGTTATCTTCTAAGAGTTTTATAGTTTTGCATTTTACATTTAGGTCTATGATCCATTTTGATTTAATTTTTGTAAAGAGTATAATGTTTGCATCTAGATTTTTTTTTTTTTTAACATGTGGATGTCCAGTTGTTCCAGCACCATTTGTTGAAAAGACTACTTTGCTCCATTGAATTTCCTTTGCTCCTTTGTCAAAGATCCACTGACTATATTCATGGGTCTATTTACGGGTTTTCTATTCTGTTCCATTGATCTATTTGTCTACTGGGTTAACCTCTTTTTTTAATCATTATACACCAGAATTCTAAACAATGTCCATGATAAAGCACTCTTTCTCCTACAAATTGTTTATTTGTCTAAGTTCTAAACGACTGTGGCTGTTAGTGGTGCCTTTGCACGATACATAACTAAGCTTCAAGTGTACACATTTTTATTTCTTAAATTTAATAGACATTGCATTCTACGTGGAAGTTAATTTGGAAACCCTCCAGTGACACAGGCACCCTGGATACCTGCAGAGTCAGTCACATGATTTGTTTCAAGTCAGTTTGTAAGTGTGACAATTCAGAATTGTTGGAGTTTGCTTTCGGTGCATTCCATTTCAACACCCGTGGTACTACATCTTCTTGCGCTGAAACAGGAGGTTGGAAATAAACAACAATAGCACGTGAACTTGATTTGCTTCAATTCTGTCTGTCCAGATTTGAGTCATTTTCTGAACTCTTTTAGAAGTGTTTCTTCATGCATGCCCCTACCTTAAAAAATACATTAGTGTAATTTAAAGTGTTAATCCAGGACTTAAAATTTTTGTACTATAATACTTGCTTTACTTTTTATTTAAAAATTGTTTAAAAATTTACTTATTAATTTATTGCTATTGATGTATAATTGACATATAACATTATATGTTTCAGGTGTACAATGTAATGATTCAATATTTGTATATATTGGGAAACGATCACCACAATAAGTTTAGTTAACATCCGTCACCACACATGGTTAAAACATTTTTTTTCTCTTGTGATGAGAACCTTTAAGATTTACCCTTAGCAACGTTCAAATATGCAATACAGTATTATAACCATAGTCAACCATACATCCCCATGACTTATTTTCTAACCAGAAATTTGTACTTTTTGACCACCTTCACTCATTTTGCTCACACCCCAGGCTCCACCTCTGGTAACCACCAATCTGTTCTTTGAAACTTTGTGTTTGGTGGGTGTTTTTGTTTTTAGATTCCACATAAAAGTGAGATCATATGGTATTTGTCTTTCTCTGTCTGACTTATTTCACTTAGCATAATGTCCTCCTCGAGGTCCAACCATGTTGTCACAAATGGAAAGATTTCATTCTTTTTAATGGATGAACAATATTCCACTGTATATATATATATACACACACCACATTTTCTTTATCCATTCATCTGTTGGTGGACACTGAGGTTGTTTCCATGTCTTAGCTATTGTAAATTATGCTGCAATGAACATAGGGGTGCATATAGCTTTTTGAGTTATTGTTTTTGTTTCCTTTGGATAAATATCCAGAAGTGGAATTGCTGGATCATATGGTAGCTCTATTTTTAATTTTTTTGAGGAAACTCCATACTGTTTCCCAAAATGCCTGTACCAATTTACATTTCCACCAACAGTGCACAAGAGTTCCCTTTTCTCTACACATTCACCAACACTTATCTCTTGTCCTTTTGATGACTGCCATTCTAACAGGCGTGAGGTGATATCTCATTGTGGTTTTGATTTGCATTTCCCTGATGATTAGTGATGTCGACCAGTTTTTCATTACCTGTTGGCCATCTGTATGTCTTCTCTCTGGAAAAAATGTCTATTCAGATCCTCTGCCCCAAATGGAATTGTTTTTTTTTTTTTTTGGCTATTGAGTCGTATGAGTTCTTTACATATTTCAGATATTATCTCCTTATCAGACATATGATTTGCAAATATTTTCTCCTATTCAGTGAGTCGCTTTTCATTTAAGAATGGCAAAATGACGTATGCAAAGTTCAATACTGTCTGCTGTTTCTTCTCTGGCCATTTTTATTCATTTCATTATTATAATGCAAATAATTTCATCATATGGAGGGATGTTAAAAACGATCTGCTCCGGAGTCCAGTAGAGCAGGTTTGTCACTGCGGGCACATTCCTCGGCTTTCACCCTGGGGCCTCCTCACTCTTAAGGTGAGCGGGCAGGTGGCAGGTGTGGTTGTGAAGATGGCCCAGAGACAACCAGCAAGAGAGGCTGGTTTGTCATCAGGCAGCTTTCCATCCAACGCAGCTCAGTTCCCCTGAAGGTCATCCTGGGCGATGGCTCAGACTAGCTTTGACCGTGCCTATCTTGTTGTGGTGATAACGCACTGAATCAATGAGTTCACTCTGGGTGTTGCCCTGCTGGCCCCCACTTGTTGTTTGCTTTTAGTTCCAGGCTTGTTGCCTTATTACTGCTGTTGGACTGGGTCCCCTCCCACGGTCTGGAGACCAGATGCATTGGTGGCTTCTCCACGCTGTCAGGGCTTCCTCCAGCTTCTCCTAATCTCGCAGAAATGTGAGATGTGGCCAGCCTTGGGCGGGGTGGTACCGATGTCTTGGCCACACTCTCTGAGGGGAGCAACGATCCTGAAATAACATTTTGACGCGGTCTGGAGTAACTGAGCCAGCCTCATAAAGGCCCCAACACCAGACATGCAGCACAGGTGGGAGGGAGGACTTTGGGTCAGGTGCCTTGGTTTAGTGTTGGTTCAGTTTTGAGTTCCACCAGTGATTTCAGGTGGGTCAGCCCAAGGTCATTATCCCTGCCAAGCTCATTATCCCTCGGGGGCTGCCCACTTTCAGAAAGAGACCACTCTTTATTGGAGCTAATCACAAAGACACTCAGAGTCAAGGGGATTGTATTGTTTATATGCAAGGCTGCTGACATGATTCCAACTAGCCAGTCCTCAGCTCTTCATTCTGCCCTGCTTTGCCTTTCCTGTAGAAACCCCAGTAAAGGTCACAACCTAAGCTCTCCCTTCGCCCTGTTGTCTCCTGGCTGCCTCCTGGTACTGCTGCTTCCCCATGACCCCCTCTCTGGGGCACATATTTTCTCGAGTCTCTTCCGTGTCTCCTGTTGCTGTTGTTATTGTTTTCTTTGCCACGCTGTGTGGCATGTGGGATCTTAGTTCCCTGACCAGGGATTGATCCGGCGTCCCCTGCATTGGAAGCGTGGAGTCTTAACCACTGGACCTCCCCATGTCTCCTCTTGTGACTGAACCTGACTGACCATCACCCAAATAACACAGAACAAAGAGGCTGAAGAACATTTTTTCATTGTTGGCCTTGGGTCCATACCTGTTCTCCTGAGGTGTCCCTTTCTGTCTCTCTACCCCCCAAGGTGCTGGGTGACCCACTCCTGCCTAGTGTCCTACCCTGGACCACCTGTTCCCACCCCCACCCCCCGAGCCTGGAAGGTGATGGTGGTTACATCATCATAGCGGAGATTGGGCAGGCCAACGCATTCTCTCTCACGCATGTGACTCTTTCTTGGCCCAACTTTGATGTAACATAATTTTAAAATGTCCCCTTGCCCACCAGAGGTGAGTCTTCAGAAGAAAAACTTGAAAGGACAGAAAACTCCTCCTGCCGCAGCATAGTTTTTGCCTAAGTAAAGGCCTGTTGAATGAGGACTTGTTTGTCTCTTAACTGGTTTTTCTCTCTCTGTGTGTGTGTGTGTGTGTGTGTGTGTGTGTGGTGTGTGTGTGTGTGTGTGTGTGTGTGTGTGTGTGAGGGGGGTGGGAGGGAGAGAGAGAGAGAGAGAGAGAGAGAGGGAGGGAGGGAGGGAGAGGGAGGGAAAGAAGTGGATACACACACACTTTCCACACATATGGCATTTCCATTAGAGCCGGGCCACCCTGCGTGGGTTCCGCTTTAGAGAAAGCTTCTCTGACTCTCCTCCAGCTGCGCTCTGACCCACAGGAGGAAAAACTGGAGGGCTAAGGAGCCTTGCTCCTTGGAAAGCGAGCCCGCCCTCCTAGGCTGCATTCCGGGGACTGGGGCCCTGAGATACCCTGCCTAGCTGGCCTGAGCCTGCTTCCAGGACGTGCCTTGGCCTCCCTCCTGGGCTCTTGTTTTCCTGGGTCAGTCTCCTGGGAGGGATCCTCATTATGGTGCATCCCCAGGATCTAGGGGGTGACCGAGGGAGGCTGCTCTAGGGAACAAAGGAAGCGGTGGGAGGACAGAACTGGGGAGTCGGCCGAAGAGCGCTAGCGGCTGGAGCTCCAGGCCCTGCGGGTGGTGGAGGGGGACCTGGACACTCGTCTGCAGCCCAGGTCCAAGAGCATTGTGCTCAGCTGGCCTCTCCAGAGTGGCTGGTTGCTCAATGGAGCCCAGATGCTGGGGATATTTTTCCTCTGGATTTTCTCATTATTGAGAAGCTCTTCCTGCCCACGGGACCATCCTCCCAGCGCTTGGGTTCTCAGGTGGTTTGCGGGGATGACTCACGTGGGGCTTCACGAGCGAGAAAGTCATGGTTTACGGTTTGGTTTTTTCTGTCAAGCAAAGCGGGAGACGGTGAGAAATTAAAAAAAGTTCTCACCAGTGTCTCCGATGAACCAAGGCCCCCCTCTGAGCCCCATCTTGAAGTGGAGGAGGGGCGGCACCACAAGCCACAGGTTCTCGGGTGCCACCTGGCTCTCCCCGGGGAGGGGCGTGGGGTCCGGGGATTGTTGACGGTGGTAGCGCCCCTGCCCTTTTCCTGACCCATTACAGCTGCTGACCTGGGTTAATATGTTGCACTTTGTTTTCTGGTTTCACCCCTGGATTGTTGCTCTTTTGAGATGTTGGGTCACTGTCTCCTAATCTCACTGGTCTAATAAGCAAAACCAAATGATGACCTTCTCCTTTTGGGTTCAGATGGAGCTTCTGTTCAACATTCACTCCACCCATGTACACCCAAGTCACACTCATCTCACAGGCTGGGCAGACGCTCTCGCTGGGAGAGCTCCACCTGCATCCAACCAGCACTTCCTCTGACTCAGTCTCCCGCCCCGGGTCCCTGGTCGCACTCACAGTGCACGTGCTCCAGGCTGGAGACCTTGGAGCTGACCTTGGGTCCCCCCAAGCCCTATCATTTGACCAGTGAGAGCAAGTGTCTTTTTTTGTTTGTTTGTTGTTTTGTGGTACGCGGATCTTTCACCGTTGTGGCCTCTCCCGTCGTGGAGCACAGGCTCTAGACGCGCAGGCCCAGCGGCCATGGCTCATGGGCCCAACCGCTCCGCGGCATGTGGGATCTTCCCGGACCGGGGCACGAACCCGCGTCCCCTGCATTGGCAGGCGGACTGTCAACCACTGCGCCACCAGGGAAGCCCCAGCAAGTGTCTTAATCAACTTCACACAGCTGGTGAGAGGGGTCTAGGGTTGGGCTGTTCGACTCCCTGTCCAAGCTCTTTCCTCCATTCCTCTAAGGCCACGGCCTGGGGCACTGGCTATACACATGTTACAGTCCTGCTTAAGTCGATTTTGGAAGCATCTGGTCAGGACTGGTCTTTCTGGCAACGTGACTTTCTGGATCCTCAGGACCCAGCCCGGCAGGATGGGCTTAGACAACCCCAGCATGTCTGGGGCAGCGGGAGGGCGGAAACCGAGTCAGCAGTGTTTGCCTCCTCTGAAGGCATGGCTTAAACTCCTGAAAGGATCAGCCTCTGATCGTGAAGATCAGGCCGGGGCTCTGCAAACAGCCCGACCCCCAGAGGGGCTCCTGGGTCTCTACCACAGGCTCCTGACGGGCCACCCAGGGCCTCTGCAAGCTGAGGGCTGCCTCGGGGGGAGCAGGCTTTGGGCATCTCTGACGCTGTCACCTCAGCTCTACCACTTACCCCCTGAGTGGCCTTGGCCAAGTTCCTTAGTCCTCTCTGTAAAATTAGGAATCGGGAGGATTAAGTGAGCTTATATATGCCCAGCACACCACGGGTTCTTAATAATTGGTGGTTATCATTGTGGCTGCTACCACTTACCCATCCCTTTTGTCATTATTTGTTTACTTTCTGCCTTCCCCAGCAGCTCCTTACTCCACATCTGTCCTGTTTTCTTCTCTGACCCCAGAGCCTGGCCATCGATAAGTATTGTTGGATGAATGAATGAATGCATGACTCAGTGAATGAACTTGTTGTCATGAAGATTAACTGAGATACCGGGAAAGCTCCAGGAACAGAGACTCCTCCTCTGGGGAGGGAAGGGATGGAGGTCAGCAGCTCAGGCTGGGGGAGGCCCTGGGTGGGCTGAGGGCCTGGTCTGAGCATCGGGGCCCAGCGGGAGGGAGAGCCCAGGTGACGCTGCGGCAAAGTCTCCTGTTGCTTCCAGAACCAGGGTGCAGCTCACTCCTGACCTCAGGGTGCAGTTTCCGCCGCTGCTCTGTGTGGGTCTCCCAGGTCTCCTCCTCCGAGAAGAACAGGGTCCACCATGCCTGCTTCCTGGCACCTCGGACCCTCTGCGGGGAGATGCCTGCCTGGTCTGAGCAGCGTGTAATGGCCCGCAGAGAAAACGCCATCTATTTTCTGTCGGCGTGAACTCTCACGTTTACAGTTTTGCCAAGCTGAAAATAACAATAATATAAACTCCCTTCAGTAGCCCTGTCCCCAGCCCAGTCCAGGAAACAAAGCCCCCTCTGTGGGCAGCATGGGCTTCTGTACAAGTCCCCAGGGCCCCCGCGGTGGCAATGGAATGAGCTGGGCTCAGCAAGCGGGTTTACTGGACAGTCTGGGCAGCCCCCCAAGGCTGGCCTTGTTTCCCACTGTGGGAGAGAGGCAGCCCCCGGCCAGGCTGGGGCGCCCATTGAGGTGCTTGGGACCCCAGGGGCCTGAATGCATCCTCTGTGCCAGAGGGTCAGTGCTCCCCACCCCCTGCCCTGTGAGCCCTGGCCAAGGGCACTCGAGTCCCGAAGCCCAGTGTGTGCCCGGAGTCCCCATCCTTTGAACAGTCTCCCTTTTCACCGCCCTGCTCAGGAAGTAGAAAAGGTTGAAATTTCCATCTTCTGTCTTAAGGAGATTCCTGCTGTGACTCAGTCTCTGACAAGAGTCCTTTTTTTCCCCCTTCCTGGGCGGGGTTTGGGCTGGAGCCTCAGAGCAGAGAGGCTGACAGTGTGCGGCCAGTTTGGCTGTGCCCCTGGAGAAGGCCATTCTGCCACCTCCACCCCATGTGGCCATGGGGACGGGCAGCCCTGGGCCCGGGGGGCCGAGAGAGGCATCCGGTCTCAGGCACAGACCCGGAGGCAGCTTAGCCTCCGAGCTGATGGGCATCCCTGTCCTGGCCTCCCTGCTTCCCTGCAGGGGCCACAGACATTCACGGTCCCTCGTTCTGTTTCTTCATCAGCCCGGCCTGTTCTCAGTCAATTACCTAATGGCCCTGCTCTCTGCTTTCTAAAGTGACAGCTCATTTATGAAGGAACCCTTGCCCTGCAGCTGGGGACATGTTGGGGTCCAAGACCTTTACCCTACAAGGCTCTGCGGCCTCCCAGGCATTGAGGAGGCCACCCCAGAGTCCCGGAACCCCCCGGCCATGTGCTTCTCACTCACTCTGGATTCCTTGGGAAACAAGGACCTTCCTCCAAGCAGGGTCCTCAGATCAGATTTTCCTTCCTTTAATTTTTTGGATTAAGAGGCTTCTCACAGGGCCTCTGTGACACCCGTTTTGACATGAGCCCAGGGTTCTGGCATAGCTACTTGCAAGCTACTTGCCAGCCCTACAGCGGCTGAGCTGCCCCTCAGGGCACGAGGCCTTCAGGGGCTGGGGAAAATGAGTGGGTTGGAACCTTCGGCAGGGTGTTTCTATAGCGACCCAGGCCGGCGGCCTTTGGCCGACCACCGTTACCCTGGGGACCTTCTCTGGCGCCAGTGTCTGTGGGTTCAAATAAGACATTTTACATTTCTGATGGTAGATTGGAGTGAAATCGTGATCAACTGGAATCAGCAGCAGAAGTGAGACACGAGCAAGACTGGCAGGTCCAGGAAAGGCTCAACGACCTGGTTGTAAATCATTCCACAGCTGTTATAGTTTTTGCTCAATGTGGACATCCTGAAGGGTGTTTTGCCTCTTCTGGGAATGCAAAAAAAGAAATAATAATTGGGCTTCCCTGGTGGCGCAGTGGTTGAGAGTCCGCCTGCCGATGCGGGGGACACGGGTTCGTGCCCCGGTCCAGAAAGATCCCACATGCTGCGGAGCGGCTGGGCCCATGAGCCATGGTCGCTGAGCCTGTGCATCTGGAGCCTGGGCTCCGCAACGGGACAGGCCACAACAGTGAGAGGCCCGCGTACCGCAAAAAAAAAAAAAAAAAAAAAAAAAAAGAAAAAATAATGGAATAAGAAGGTGATTGGAATCTCTAGTCAAGGTCTGCAAAACAGACCTCAGTTCTCAGAGACTCCACGGGAAAAATGTCACGACATGTAGGCTTATTCCTATCCCCAACTCAGGACGATCTCTTGTTTTTTAACTGCAAAAATAAAAATTTGAAAAACAGAAAAAAAATTTACACAGAACCCAGTCACTCAACATACCACAATTATTTGCTTTGATGGCTTAGTTTTTATTTACTTGAGCTGCTTCTGGTTTAAATTTAATCCGCGTATTTGAACACTTAATAACAATTATGATTGCAAAACTGCTGGAAAATTTGATCAAAACCCTTAAGACAGACAAATTGAGGCTTTTGAGGAGAATTTCCCCAATCAGTCCTTCATTTCTAATTTATCTAACACAGTAAGTCACCATGTCTTTCAGAAGGAATTTAAGACAGATTAGAAGAATAAATAAATAAAGATACTAATAGTTGAGTATAGATCAGTGGCTCGCAACCTGAGGGTAGTTTTGCTTCCCAGGGGACATTTGGCAACACCTGCAGACGGTTCTGGTTGTGACAACTTGGAGGAGAAAGGCTGCTACCGGCCCCCGGGGTGGGGTGGTGGGTAGAGGCTAGGGGTGCTGTTCAGTGTCCTTCGATGCTCAGACTAGGCCCCCTCCTCCACTCCCCAAAATGATCTGGTTTAAAATTCAATAGCACTGAGGTTGGGAAACCCTGGTATGGAAACAATAAGTGAATACAAAGAGGCACAAGGCACAGTTACAGTTTTTTAGGAACTTGCAAGATTCAAATGTTCAAAATGCTACCTAACGGAAACAGCACTGAATCTTCCACACCTCTTTTCCCTGTTTTGGCCCAGCCTTCAGATTTATGGAAAGGATAGGAGTCCCGCCATGCTCCTGGGTTAGGCATTCTGGGAGGGGCTGGAAGGGCAGAATGGGGGTGAGGGTGGGGGTCTGAGGCCATGGGCTGTGGCCCTTTCCATGGGTGGATAATCACTGGACTCTGTGCTATTCTCAGGGTGATGGTGGACCACTAGACGCACTTTTACCTCCAGGTCGTCCATAGTTCTGAGACCACCCGAGGTGGCCTGGGCCTCACAGGTGGCTCTGGTGGAGGACGGTGACAAGAGGGGGAATGGCTGCAAGTCCAGACAGCTCTGGAGTCTCCTTCCTGTCTGTCTGTGGTTTTCACTGTGTTCTGGCTCCCCGCCCCACCGTGTCCCGTCTGGCGCCCAGAACTGGTAGGAACTAAGCCCGCCTGGCGCTCTCATCGCTGTGCCACATTCCACACGTGGGCCTTACCTGGCAGTCCGGGCAGGGCCTGGCCCAGATGAGATTTCTCAAAACCTATGAACTATGGTATTGTGGTTGAAAAGGATAGTCCTTTCTTCTAGAGATACATGCTGCAATATTTAGAGATGAAAGAATGTGATGTCTGGGATTGGCTTCAGAACAACCTGGAGGGTGGGTATTGGGGGAGAGCGGGTGAGGTGATAGAAAACAAGATCTGCTGTGTGCCCCGGGGATGGTCCGTGGGTGTTTATTCTGGTTCTCTCTCTGCTTATGTTGTTTTTTCCCAGGTTTATTGAGGTGTAACTGACAAATAAAAATAGTATATATTTAAGGTGTACAGCATGGCCTTTGATATACGTCGTAAAATTCTTACCACGATCAAGTTTATTAACATGTTTGTCACCTTACATGGTTACCTTGTGTGTGTTGAGAACATTGAGGATCTACTCTTTTTCTGCTTATGTTTATGTTTGGAATTTTCCATAAAATATCCATAAGTCACACTTGGCCCTCAAAGCAGAGTAGGGAGGCTTCCCTTGTGGCGCAGTGGTTGAGAGTCCGCCTGCCGATGCAGGGGACGCGGGTTCGTGCCCCGGTCCCGGAAGATCCCACATGGCGCGGAGCGGCTGGGCCCGTGAGCCATGGCCGCTGAGCCTGCGCGTCCAGAGCCTGTGCTCCACAACAGGAGAGGCCGCAGCAGTGAGAGGCCCGCGTACCGCAAAAAAAAAAAGCAGAGTAGGGCACAGGGCAGGTACTAAGTCGAGTGAAGGGGCCTCCTAGTTTCCTTCTGGGGAGCGTTATTTGATTTCATTTCTGAGTGCAGGCCCAGGTGCGGAATGAGGGGTTTTTTGTTTGTTTTTGTTTGTTGTTTTTTTTTTTGCAGTACGCGCGTCCCTCACTGTTGTGGCCTCTCCCGTTGCGGAGCACAGGCTCCGGACGCGCAGGCTCAGCGGCCATGGCTCCCGGGCACAGCCGCTCCACGGCATGTGGGATCTTCCCAGACCGGAGCACGAACCCGTGTCCCCTGCATCGGCAGGCGGACTCTCAACCACTGCGCCACCAGGGAAGCCCGGAATGAGGGTTTCTAATATCCTCCTGTTTATCTGGAAGACGGGGCCTCCTGTCAGGTGGGTGCGCGGGGAGAGCCGGTGGGAGAGGTGGGGGAGGAGGGTCTGGAATGCTCTGGGGAGGAGGTTGCTGAGTCTACCCCTTAGAGCTGTCCTGAAGCGGGAGGCTGTGGAGGGAACCCACGAGGCAGAGCCTGGGCTTAGGGCTGGGAGAACGCTGCCCGACCTGGAGGTGGGCCCTGAGGGGCGGGGGAGTGCAGACCAGGTGAAGGGCAGTGAGTGGGAAGGATGGATGCTGGTTGTGAGGCTCTGAATTGGGGGACGACTTAGGTGGGTGGAGGAGGGCAGAAGGGGAGTGGAAAGTTTTCTAGTGGTTTAAACCTGTCTGCAAAGACTACAGTCTCGCAACCCCGTGTGTGTCCCATCCTGGAGGCCTCTGCACTTACACACTGTGTGACACAGAGCAAGGCTGAGGTGAGCTAAAGAGCACGTGCAGCCGAGGGGCTCTGTGGATGGGGGAAGGGGGGTGATTCTGACTGTAGGATCTGACTCTTACGTGGGGCGGTAGGGGGACTTTTGCAGAGTCATCTTTTGCTGCAGAACAAACCACCCTCGGACTTGATGGCTTTAAACAGCGACCATCTTGTTGCCTCCTGCGGGTTACCTAGGCTCATCTGGGCAGTTCTTGTGCTGGTCTCACCTGGGGTTTCCCATGCAGTTGCGATGACATGCCACCTGGGGCTGGAGTCAGCTGGGGTCTCCTGGGGCCTGAGGACAGGTGGCTTCTCCAGGTTGTCTCAAGGCCCCGCTTCCCACGTGGCCTTCCCTGCACGCTGTCTCCATGCAATTTCCTGGCAGAGGAGCCAGGCTTTCTACATGAAGACTCAGGGCTCCCCAAAGTGCCACAGCAGGAGTCTTTCCAGGGCCTAGCAGGCGGCTGGCCCAGCATCACTTCTACCACCTTCCGACGGTTAGGCGGTCACCAGCCAGCCCAGGCTCAAGGCGGAGAGAGATAAACTCCACCTCCCGATTAGAGAACAGCAAAGAATTGGGGCCATTTAATCCACTACAGGGCTCCTATCTGGAGTCAGCTTGGAAGGAGGAGGGAGCTGCAGCCATATTAAGTAATGCCATCTCGTAGACGTGGGACATCCGGAACTGCCGTCCCTTGCTCCTTCCCTGTCTTGTCACTGCCTCGGACAGGCCAAGGGTGACGGTAACATCCTTAGATGCTTCTCCAGACCTCCTGTCATTGCCTGTGAATGGCAACACAGGGATCTTTCTGGGACCAGTTGTCAGTCACCTCACTGGGTGCCATTCTTTAGTCATACACATGACCTGACTCTGAAGCCACACCTGTCCCCACGTGTCCTCTATGAGGTCAGGCTTTGGCCCCATCCTGGCCTATCTTTGCCTTTGGGGGCTCCTATAACGATGATACCATAGACTGGGTGCTTAGACAAAAAACATTTATTTCCCTCAGTTCTGGAGCCTGGGAGTCCAAGGCCAAGGTGCCAGCGGATTCGATGTCTGGGGAGAGCCCTCTTCCTGGTTCACTGTCGGCCGTCTTCTCCTTGTGTCCTCACCTGGCGGAGGCGTAGACAGAGTGCTCTTTTATAAAGATACTAATCACCTGATCACTTCCTAAAGTCCCCACCACCAAATACCATCATACTGGGGATAGAATTTCAATATATGAATTTTGGGGGGGACTCAAATATTCTGATTACAACCAGGTCCTTTCACTCTCCTCTTTCTGGACCCACAGAAAGGAGGTCTTTGGGGTGTGGGAATGAGAGCCTGACTCAGCTATAAGTGAGTCTATCAAACAATGGGTCCACGGGCAGGTGAGAGGAGGCTGGAGGGAGACTTAAGGGAACGGAAGATGTTCCCGTGTCGGCTCTGCTCACAGAATCCGCAGGACGCTCTGGACAAGACTGGGAGGAAACAGCGTCTCAAGAGCGCATGCAGAGTCACGGCAGCGTCGAGGTTCAAGCCCAGCTGGGCTGATGAGGACCCTCTTCTCTCCCCGCTGGCCCTGCATCACAGTTCGCGGCTCCTGTGGGCGGGCTGGGAGGTGGGTGTGGAGGGAGCAGCCGCGATCCCCCTCCCAAGCTCCTTGGGAACCCCCTTCCCTTAGTTACAAAAAGCCTTTGCTCTGGTGTGCTGGCCAGGCCAGATGTTAGCAATTTTCAAGGAGCAAACGTTTCTCGTTTCATCTTACCTTAATCAAGTTATTTGAGTTCTGTCCACAAAAGTGTCTGGGGAGCCAGATGACCGGAGAGGGGGTCCCAGTTGCCCGCAGGCCTGGGGGGAGCTTCTGTGGGATGAATGGCTCTTCTGTCTGCTGGCTGTGGAATGGCTGACCCTGGGCTTTGCAGGGGAGCAGGTCTCCGGGCTCCTGGGTCTGCAATTGAAATCTGACCTGTTTCCATCAATTCCCTGCCATCACCCCTTCTGTCCCAGCGCCCAGGTGGGAATGAACACCCAACGCCCGGCTCAACCTTAAGCTCTCTCACATCTCAGCCACATTCCACATACAGGAGGGCTTGGCTGGGAGACATTCACGGGCAGAGCTTGGCCAGACTGCCTTAAAAGAAGAGACAAGGAAAGAAATATGCTGACTTTCACAGCAGGGCTAGAGGTGGAGATGTGGAGTGGGGTTGGGTGAGCCTCAGTGTTTTCCTGTAGAGATGGATTTGGTTTCAGTTCTGAGCAAAAGGGTGTTCGGCAGCCCCTGCCTGGTTCCCCTGACTTTGTAAGGACAGGGGTGCTTCCATCCTCCCACAGAGCTCGCCCCTGGCTCAGCACAGCTGGATCAGGAAACACCAGGAGGCCCTGGAGAAGTACTTGTTGATCCAAGGTGGTGGTGCTCAACCTTGGCTGAATATTGGGATCATGTGGGAAACTGAGACTCATAGACTCCAGGCTCCACCTCATGGCCCCCCGCCCTGGCCCGGCAGACTTTGTGATGAACTAGCCTGGGGTGTGGCCTGCCCCGTGTGACACCCGTATGCAGACCAGGCAGAGAACTGCTGTTCGGATGTCCTGTCTTCCTCCCCTGCCAGTCTTGTGGAGTCTCAGCTCAGGGTCTGCCCATGTGGGAGTCCAGGGCGTTGCCTCTTGTCAGCCACTGGCACCCGGACAAACTCTGTTGGTTCCCAGCGTACTCAGACAATGTGACCCGAGGAAAGAGGATCTTAGTTGGAGATGGCCAAAGTGCCTCCAGTCCACAGCCATGGAGAGTGGAAAGATAAAACTTGCCGATGTCTGTAAGATGGCTCAGGAACCCCCCGCAGAAGGGATGTCTCGCCACAGCTGGGTCTTTGTGCTCTGAGGGAGGAGCCCGGCCTCGGAGGCAGAAGGTGGCGACTCCAGCTTCACCCCTTCTACTTTATCTGCTTGGCTTCCTTATCTCAGTAAGTGGCAACTTTCTGCTTTCAGTTCTGCAGACCCAAAGCCTTAATATCATCTTAGAGTCCTCTCTCTCTCTCATATTCCACATCTAATCCATCAGCAAATCCTGCTGGCTCCACCATCAGAATATATCCAGATTCTGATCACCTCTCACCACCTCCATTGTTCCCCTGGGGCCCTGCCACCATCGTGCCATGTGTGAATCATTGCCATGACCTCCTAACCAGTCTCTCTGATTCCACCCTTGACCCTCCACCATCTATGCTCAATATGGCAGCCTAAGTGATCCTTTCAAAATGCAATTCAGAGTATGTCACTGTTCTGCTCAGAACCCTCATTGACAACCAGACTTACATCATGTAAAATCCAAACTTTTTACCGTGAACTGTAGGGTCCCGCATAGTTTAGGGCTGGCTATCTCTCTGACCTCATTGTCTGACACTCTCCCCCTTGTTAACTCCAGTCCAGCCACACTGGCCTCCCTGCTGTTCTTCAAGCTTGTAAAACACGCTTCCACCTCAGGGCCTTTGCACTTACTGTTCCCTCTGGCTAAAATGCTTTTCTCTTTGATATTTGAGCAGCCCACTACCTTACTTCCTTCAGGTTTCTGCTCAATTGTTATCTTATCAGAGAGGCTTCCCCGTGCACCTTATTTAAAATAGTGCCCCCAATACAACACTTACCCTCTTATTTTTATTCTCAGAGCTTATCACTGCCTACATATTTCCTGTTTCTTTTTTGGCTTTTGCCACTAGAATGTATGTTCCACAAGAGCAAGTTCACTGTTGTATCCCCAACCCAGGAGAGTGCCTGAAACATAGCAGCTGCTCAGTAAATATGTGCTGGGCAAATTTATGAGGTAGAGCAGTAGCGAGAAGATTCTGTGGAAATTCTTCTCTCAGAAGGTCACGTGAGTTAGGCCTTGAAGGACTAGGGGCAAGTAGATGGGGGAGGGGGTGGGAGGGCAGGTCCAGCAAAGGGGCAGCCGATGTGAGGTCAGTCAGAGGCTGTGGTGGCCTGGAGACGGGGCTGGGGGAGCATCACATCCTCCAGGGGCTGGGCGCCCAGCTAACTGACTAATCCTCAGGGCTGTTGTGAGGCCGAGGGGGCCGAGATGCAAGGAAGGCCTGCAGGGCCTCGAGGTTTATCGTGAGCACTCAGCTGCTCTCTCTGGTTGAAAACCTCCAGGTTTAGGCTTCTTAGTATGACTCATAAACCACGGAAGTCCTCCTCTCCAGGTTGGGCCTGAGGTCAAGGTGGATGGAGCTGGTGTGGTTTGAAATCTGCCTCTTTCTGCCTCTCCCAAGCTGGCCGTGGCTGCCGTCAGGCTTGGTGAACCTCACTCAGACCTGTGAGCATAGCTCGGTTCGGACCCTCAGTTACCCGGCTGGCTGGCTTATGAGTCATTGGCACGTCACCGCCTGGCAGAGATCAGACACTGACGACGCACAGCTTGGGAAAGGTAGGCTCTGACAGGGAGACAGGAATGAAAGGGAGGGTTTGCTATGCAAGGAGTTGAGTATAAGCCCAGGCTGGGTTTAGGGGGCGGGTTATTTGTGTATAAGCGTGGTGGTTTTCAGGATTGCATTGTTGTGCGATGGTGAACAAGGCTAGGCGGCCGCTGCCTTCACAGCCACTTCCTTCCTCTTTCTCCAGTGATAGGAGCCTTCCTGAGTACTTGCTAGTGCCAGGTGGTATGTGCTTTACCACATTATCTTATTTTTCTTAAACTGAAGTATATTTGATTGAGAATGTTGTGACGACATTATCTTATTGATCATTTCCCCCAAACTGTGAAACAATAACAAAACATTTTACAGTTGAGGAAATGGAGGTATGAAACGCTTCCTTAAGAGGGGTGATGTCAGTAAAGCTGGTGGGTAAGGACCTCGGAAAAATCCTCTCTTCCATAAAAGTGACGAGAACACTGGAAAAATAGTCAGAATCAACTTTTCAGAACTCTGGAAATTAACCAAAGGCCTGCAAGAATTGGGAGCATTTATTAAGAAAAATGGCTGGAGCTTAGTAAGAACAGTGAGCTTTGTGGTGTTTTCACTTGCATCAGAACTAGTAAACAAGTTCAGCAAGGTTTCCATATACAAGATCAATATACAAAACTCAATTGTACTTCTGTACATGAGCGATGAACAATCTGAAAATAAAATTAAGAAAATAATTTCACATACAATAGAGTCCAAAAGAATAAAATACTTAGGAATAAAAAAAGAAGCGCAAGTCTTATACACTGAAGACTACAAAACATTGCTGAAAGAAATGAAAGAAGTCCTCCTGAAAGGATAGAAACGCATCTTTTGTTCACGAAGACCTAATTTTATTAGATGGCAGTACTCCCCAAAGTGATCTACAGATTTAGTGCAATCCCTTCCAAAATCCCAGATGGCCTTTTCTTTGTTCTAGAAATGACAACAAGCGGATCCTAAAATTCAGATGGAAATGTAAGGGACGTAGAACAGCAAAAATAATCTAAAAAATAAGAACAAAGTTGGAGCACTCATATTTTTCATTTTCAAGACTTACTACAAAGCTATAGTAATCAAAACTATGTAGTAGTAACACAAGGATAGTCATGTATGGATCATTGGAATAGGACTGATAGTCCAGAAATAAACCCATACATTTATGGTCAATTACTTTTTGACAAGGATGCCAAGACAATTCAATTGGGAAAGAATTCTCTTTTCAACAAGCAGTGCCAGGAAAACTGAATATCCACGTGTAAAAGAGTGAAGTTGTATGTCCACCTCACATCCTACTCAAAATTTAACTCAAAATGGATCAAAGATCTAAATGTAAGAGCTAAAACTGTAAAACTCTTAGAAGACAACATAAGCATAAATCTTCACAACCTTGGATAAAGCAATGGCTTCTTAGATATGACACCCAAAGCACAAATAACTAAAGAAAAAATTAGGTAAATTGGACTTCATCAAAGTTAAAAAACTTTTTTTGCTTCAAACAACACTATTAAGAAAGTGCAGATGACCCACAGAATGAGGGAAATAATTGCAAATCATATTCCTCTGATAATGGTCCAGTATCCAGAATTTTTAAAGAATTCTTACAACTCAACAATAGACAAAGAGCCAGTTAAAAAATAGGAAAAGGGTTTGAATAGATATTTCTCCAAAGAAGATACACAAATGGCCAATAAGCACATGAAAATGTCCTCAATATCATTAGTCACGAGGAAAATGCAAATCAAAACCACAATGAGATACCACTTCACATCCACTAGGATGGCAATAGTTAAAAAGACCGAAAATAGCAAGTGTTGGAAAGGATGTGGAGAAATTGGAGCCCTCATCTTGCTGGTGAGAATATAAAATGGTAGGTACAGCTATTCTGGAAAACAGTGGACAACTTCTCAAAAGTTAAACACAGAGTTACTGTATGACCTAGCAATTCCACTCTTAGTTACATATCTAAGAGAAATGAAAACATATGTCCACACAAAAGGTTGTACAGGAATGTTCACAGCAGTATTATTCATATTGGCCCAAAACTGGAACAGCCAAAATGTCCATCAACTGGTGAACGGATAGACAAAATATGGTATATTTGTACAGCTGAATATTATTTGGGCATAAAATGGGAGTGAAGTAGTGATCCATGATGCAACGTTGATAAGTCTTAAAAACATTGTGGTAAGTGAAAGAAGCAAAAAAAGGTGCCATATTGTATGAATCCGTTTGTAGGAAACGTCCAGTAGGAGACTCCATTGAGATAGAAAGTATAGATTAGTGGTGCTAAGGACTAGGGAGAACACTGGGGAATGACTACTAATGAACATGGGATTTCCTTCTGGGGTGATGAGAATATTCTGGAATTAGGTAGTGATGATGTTTGCCCCCCTGTCTGAATATACTCCAAAGCACAGAAGTGCATGCCTTAAAAGGGTGAATTTTGGGCTTCCCTGGTGGCACAGTGGTTGAGAGTCCGCTTGCCGATGCAGGGGACACAGGTTCGTGCCCTGGTCCGGGAAGATCCCACATGCTGTGGAGCAGCTGGGCCCATGAGCCATGGCCGCTGAGCCTGTGCATCCAGAGCATGTGCTCCGTAACGGGAGAGGCCACAACAGTCAGAGGCCTGCGTACTGCAAAAAAAAAAAAAAAAAAGGGTGAATTTTATGGTATATGAATTATATCTTAATAGAAATATATTTTTATTTTTTATAAATTTATTTTATTTTATTTATTTTTGGCTGCATTGGGTCTTTGTTGCTGCACGCGGGCTTTCTCTAGTTGTGGCAAGCAGGGGCTACTCTTTGTTGCCGTGCACAGGCCTCTCATTGCGGTGGCTTCTCCTGTTGAGGAGCATGGGCTCTAGGCGCACGGGCTTCAGTAGTTGTGGCACACGGGCTCAGTAGTTGTGGTGCACAGGCTTAGTTGCTCCGCAGCATGTGGGATCTTCCCAGACCAGGGCTCGAACCCGTGTCCCCTGCATTGGCAGGCAGATTCTTAACCACTGCACCACCAAGGAAGTCCCAGAGATATACTTTTAAAAAGTTCCCTAGGACAGAAAGCTGGTTAGTACAGGAGTCATGATTCGAATCTGATGCCCATGAGCTTGAGGACATTTTCTTTTGTCAAGGCCTCTGTGCCTTGCTAAGCAGTATGTGGTCCCTTGGAGCTTTCTCAGGTGCCTGCTGGATGTCACTGTGTCTTCTGCACACAGCTGCCTGGATGTCTGCTTGTCACCAGGGGCTGACCTGGACAAGTGTTGGAAAGGATGTGGAGAAATTGGAATACCCCCCTGCATCCTTGTCCTTCCCACTACTAAGATTTTGTTATAGGGTCAAGCTTATGTGTCTGATTTGCTATTTTCTTGGGATGAAATCCTCTTCATGAGGTCCCTCATCTTTCATATAAAGGGGATTAGAAGTGGTCCTATGTTGCCATGCTGGCAGATGTGACAGAATTCCAGCTTAGGCTAAAGCTGAATCTCTACCTCTGCTACACTATTACTATTGTGGGTACTAACAAGAGACTTGGGAATCTCCTTTCTCTGAGGTATTTTCAATAGGGTAGACTTTCTCCCCTTCAATCCATCCACCCCCTCATCTACCCACTGAGTTACCCCACTAATTCATCCATCCATCCATCCATCCCATTGACTAATCCATCTTTTGTCAGGCCCTTTGCAAAACGACTTGCTGAAGCATGGTTTTGCCTGGGTTTGGGAACATGGGCCGACTGATTTTTTCCTAAGCCTTCTAGAGATTTATGAATCTAGAGGTCTTACTGGGTTGTGTGTAGGACTGAAATGTTTGGCAGCCATGATGATTAGCCAGGGATCTCGGGCAGCCTCACAGAGGCCAAGATGATTCGGATCCTCCCAGCTAATTTCCCTTTTTTTTCCACAGAGCAAGCTATTTTCAACAAAAGGGCTTGCAAATGTGAACGCTCTTCCCCGAGGGCTCCTTGGGCAAGGCACAGACCTTTCATCACCCGCCCAACTTGTAATCTTGGGTAAAAGGTTCTCAGCTCATTTTCAAGGAGAAACAAACATGCGAAGCACCACAGAGCAGCCACATCACGAAGTCCCTCCATGGAAGGAGGCGTGCTCTGTGGTGCTGTCATGACTCTGGGCTCCCGGAGGGCCTGGGCTGCCCACTGGCCTCCCCCCGCGCCCCCTGGCCGGTCGAGGCCGGAATTGGCAGCTGGGCAGCCCAGAAGGCCGCCCTGGAGGCTCTGAGGAGGAGGCTGCTTCTCAGGGCGGGACAGTGCCCCCGCCTCCCCGCAGGCCTCCCTGACTGCTCACCCTTGAGAGGCAGCCCACATCCCGCTTCCCAGGACCACGGTGCCCCTGTAGCCCACAGCTCCTTATTCAAGTTTCCTGACTGCTTTTTCGAGGCCAGGCTGAAGGCAAACGAGTCTTGATACCTGTTCTTCCCCGCGACAGGGAAGTCAGACCTGGGAACAGTGACGACACGACGCACTCAGTTCCTGAGACTGTTCTCACTGTGATCAGGGTGCCTGCCGTGTGTACCTCTCTCTCCCTCAGTCTGCAAGTCGGCTTTTTCTTTTCTCTTTTGGAGTAGACTGGTTGTCTTTTTTTTTTTTTTAATGAAAACAAAATTTTTTTTTTTTTTTTTTTTTTTTTTTGAGGTACGTGGGCCTCTCACTGTTGTGGCCTCTCCCGCTGCGGAGCACAGGCTCCGGACGCGCAGGCTCAGCGGCCCAGCCGCTCCGCGGCATGTGGGATCTTCCCGGACCGGGGCACGAACCCCTGTCCACTGCATTGGCAGGCGGACTCCCAACCACCGCGCCACCAGGGAAGCCCCGAAAACAAAATTTTTTAGTTGAGTGATTCTTTAAATCTTACAGTGCTTTATAATTTTCAAAAGTTGCACACACATGACTTCATATAATCCCATAATAACCCTTTGCCCCGTCTACCCCTGTATGTTGCTCCTTCCACCTTTCCTCTCCCCACTGGTAACCACTACTTTGTTCTCCGTATCTGTGAGTCTGCATCTTTTTTGTTTTATTCACTCGTTTGTTGTATGTTTTAGATGGTTGTCTTTGCTTTTTAAATAAAATGGGAGTAAGAACCATTAGCTGTCTCATGAAATTGTTGTAAGGATTTAATGAGTTTATCTATGTAAAGTGCTTAGGAAGTGCCTGGCACGTGGGACATTCTAAATAAAAGCCAGCTATTATTATTTTGTTTAATAATAATAATTTTTATTATTCTCCCAGCATATAGAACACGGCAACCCAGAACTAACCTTCTAAGGCTCCTCAGTTGCCTCCCCCTCAAGGGACTCACTAAAGGGACCAATTCTTTCAAGGAATATCTGAATACCTGGCTGAGTCAGGTCTTCTCCCATGGGTTTGAGGAAGGGGCACAGGCCAGGAAGACATCCCAGATGGACTCTATTATCGTCTTTATTTTAAAAACAGCTCCAGTGCTAACAGCTCCCAAAGGGGAGCCTGTGGCTGCCTTGCAAACTATTGGGGAGCCCTCCTGAGAAAGGCCATTTCAACTCCCCTCAGCCAGAGACAGAAACAAAGTTCTGACCAGGAAACACGTCATGATCACAACCACGTCTGTAAGTGTAAGTAAGTGTAAGTAAGGCAGGGGGCATGGGAGGGATCAGAGTCCTAGGGCTGAGTGGCTGCCCATCATCTGCCCTGCGCCCCCAGCTGCTCCGCCCTCCATTTTCCTTTATTTGGTCCCCACTTCATTCCTCCTGAGGGACGGGCCACTCTAGGCCCTGCATCCATTCTGAACTGTCTGACCAGGCCTAAGGTCCCCAAACAAAATTAGTCAAGGAGACCCTCACCTTCCAAGGGGCCACATCCCTCTATGGACCTAAAACCAAAGGCCTGTTGATCTGGACTCACTTTCTGTTTATGAGGTGCTTTCATTACTTTACTTCCATCTTCACATGAACCCTGAGATACGGAATTATCGTCCTCATCTCAGAAGGCAGAAAAGTGATGCTCAGAGAGACCAGGAAACTTGCCTAAAGTCACAGAGCTGATAGGGGCGGGTCCAGAAATCCACTGTGACCTCACGGATGCTGAGTCTGCACCACACAGAGCTGAGTGTGGGTTTCTCGGGTGCTACGGTGTGGCAGGGATGGGTCTGGCTACAGAAAGCAGGGTGACTCTTCTCATAACAAACGTCAACCCCTCCCTGCCTTCTGTGCTTGTCCCTGTCCTGACTCATATAATATTTTCAGGGCGCCAGCCATGTGGCCTCTTCACAAGAGACCTGGGTGGGGCAGGCTGATTCAGTGATGTCCCAACAACGGGACAAGTGAGATCATCACAGGGCAGAGCTGAAGTGGTTTTAAGAGGGAAATTGATGTCATGGTCTTTATTTGTAAGCACTCGGGGAGGGCAGTGATGAAGGGGAGGGAGGTCGTTGGCAGAGCAAGGATCAGGAAATGTGCAACAGGTCCTCCCTATACGTGTGGCGATGGATGTTAACTAGACTTATTATGGTGATCATTTTGCAATATATACATATATTGAATCATTATGTGGTGCACCTGAAACTAATATAATGCTATATGTCAATTACACCTAAAAACACAAACAAAGAAAGAACCCTTGATCTTCCTTAGAAGAGGAAAAAAGAGCTATTTTTCTTTAAGGGGTCACATTCCTTTTTCAGAGGCACTAGATTTTTTTGTGCTGAGGCAGTAATACTTAAGGGCTTTTATTTTAATTAGCTAATTAATTAATTTAACATCTTTATTGGAGTATAACTGCTTTACAATGGTGTGTTAGTTTCTGCTGTATAACAAAGTGAATCAGCTATACATATACATATATCCCCATATCTCTTCCCTCTTGCGTCTCCCTCCCACCCTCCCTATGCCACCCCTCTAGGTGGTCACAAAGCACCGAGCTGATCTCCCTGTGCTATGTGGCTGCTTCCCACTAGCTATCTATTTTACATCTGGTAGTGTATGTATGTCCATGCCACTCTCTCTCTGTGTCCCAGCTTACCCTTCCCTCTCCCCGTGTCCTCAAGTCCATTCTCTATGTCTGCGTTTTTATTCCTGTCCTGCCTCTAGGTTCTTCAAAACCATTTCTTTCTTTTTTTCTTTTTTTTTAGATTCCATATATATGTGTTAGCATACAGTATTTGTTTTTCCCTTTCTGACTTCGCTCTGTATGACAGACTCTAGGTCCATCCACCTCACTACAAATAATTCAGTTTCATTCCTTTTGATGGCTGAGTCATATTCCATTGTATATGTGTGCCACATCTTCTTTATCCATTCATCTGTTGATGGACGCTTAGGCTGCTTCCATATCCTGGCTATTGTAAATAGAGCTGCAATGAATATTGTGGTACATGACTATTTTTGAATTACGGTTTCTTAGGGTATATGCCCAGGAGTGGGATTGCTGAGTCATATGGTAGTTCTATTTTTAGTGTTTTTTTTTTTTTTTTTGCGTTATGCAGGCCTCTCACTGTTGTGGCCTCTCCCGTTGCGGAGCACAGGCTCCAGACGCGCAGGTTCAGCAGCCATGGCTCACGGGCCCAGCCGCTCCATGGCATGTGGGATCTTCCCGGACCCGGGCACGAACCCGCGTCCCCTGCATCGGCAGGCGGACCCTCAACAACTGCACCATCAGAGAAGCCCTCTATTTTTAGTTTTTTAAGGAACCTCCATACTGTTCTCCATAGTGGCTGTATCAATTTTCATTCCCACCAACAGTGCAAGAGGATCCCCTTTTCTCCACACCCTCTCCAGCATTTATTGTTTGTAGATTTTTTGATGATGCCCATTCTGACTGGTGTGAGGTGATACCTTATTGTAGCTTTGATTTGCATTTCTCTAATGATTAGTGATGTTGAGCATCTTTTCATGTGTTTGTTGGCAATCTGTATATCTTCTTTGGAGAAATGTCTATTTAGGTCTTCTGCCCATTTTTGGATTCGGTTGTTTGTTTTCTTGATATTGAGCTGCATGGGGTGCTTGTCAATTTTGGAGATTAATCCTTTGTCAGTTGTTTCATTTGCAAATAACTTCTCCCATTCTGAGGGTTGTCTTTTCATCTTGTTTGTGGTTTCCTTTGCTGTGCAAAAGCTTTTAAGTTTCATTAGGTCCCATTTGTTTATTTTGTGTTCATTTCCATTTCTCTAGGAGGTGGGTCAAAAAGGATCTTGCTGTGATTTATGTCATAGAGTGTTCTTCCTATATTTTCCTCTAAGAGTTTGATAGTTTCGGGCCTTACATTTAGGTCTTTAATCCATTTTAAGTTTATTTTTGTGTATGGTGTTAGGGAGTGTTCTAATTTCATTCTTTTACATGTAGCTGTCCAGTTTTCCCAGCACCACTTATTGAAGAGGCTGTCTTTTCTCCATTGTGTATTCTTGCCTCCTTTATCAAAAATAAGGTGACCATATGTATGTGGGTTTATCTCTGGGCTTTCTATCCTGTCCCATTGATCTATATTTCTGTTTTCATGCCAGTACAATACTGTCTTGCTACTGTAGCTTTGTAGTATAGTCTAAAGTCTGGGACCCTGATTCCTCCAGCTTCCTCTCAAGATTGCTTTGGCTATTTGCGGTCTTTTGTGCTTCCATACAAATTGTGAAATTTTTTGTTCTAGTTCTGTGAAAAATGCCATTGGTATTTTGATAGGGATTGCATTGAATCTGTAGATTGCTTTGAGTAGTATAGTCATTTTCACAATGTTGATTCTTCCAATCCAAGAACATGGTATATCTCTCCATCTGTTTGTATCTTTTTTTTTTTTTTTTTTTTTTTTTTTTGGCACGTGGGCCTCTCACTGTTGTGGCCTCTCCCCTTGCGGAGCACAGGCTCCGGACACACAGGCTCAGTGGCCATGGCTCACGGGCCCAGCCACTCCGTGGGATGTGGGATCTTCCCGGACCAGGGCACAAACCTGTGTCCCCTGCATCGGCAGGCAGACTCTCAACCACTGCGCCACCAGGGAAGGCCATGTTTGTATCATCTTTAATTTCTTTCATCAGTGTCTTATAGTTTTCTGCATACAGGTCTTTTGTCTCCTTAGGTAGGTTTATTCCTAGGTATTTTATTCTTTTTGTCACAATGGTACATGGGAGTGTTTCCCTAATTTCTCTTTCAGATTTTTCTTCATTAGTGTATAGGAATGCAAGAGATTTCTGTGCATTAATTTTGTATCCTGCTACTTTACCAAATTCATTGATTAGCTCTAGTAGTTTTCTGGTAGCATCTTTAGGATTCTCTATGTATAATATCATGTCATCTGTAAACAGTGACAGCTTTACTTCTTCTTTTACAATTTGGATTCCTTTTATTTCTTTTTCTTCTCTGATTGCTGTGGCTAAAACTTCCAAAACTATGTTGAATAATAGTGGTGAGAGTGGACAACCTTGTCTTGCTCCAGAGCTTAGAGGAAATGCTTTCAGTTTTTCACCATGGAGAACGATGTTGGCTGGGGGTTTGTCATATATGGTGTTTACTATGTTGAGGTAAGTTCCCTCTATGCCTACTTTATGGAGGGTGTTTATCATAATTTGGTGTTGAATTTTGTCGAAAGCTTTTTCTGCATCTATTGAGATGATTGTATGGTTTTTCTCCTTCAATTTGTTAATATGGTTTATCACGTTGATTCATTTGCATATATTGAAGAATCCTTGCATTCCTGGGATAAACCCCACTGGATCATGGTGTATGATCCTTTTAATGTGCTGTTGGATTCTGTTTGCTAGAGTTTTGTTGAGGATTTTTGCATCTATGTTCACCAGTAATATTCTATTTTTGTGACATCTTTGTCTGGTTTTGGTATCAGGGTTATGGTGGCCTCATAGAATGGGTTTGGGAGTGTTCCTCCCTCTGCTATATTTTGGAAGAGTTTGAGAAGGATAGGTGTTAGCTCTTCTCTAAATGTTTGATAGAATTTGCCTGTGAAGCCATCTGGTCCTGGGCTTTCGTTTGTTGGAAGAGTCTTAATCACAGTCTCAATTTCAGTGCTTGTGATTGGTCTGTTTATATTTTCTATTTCTTCCTAGTTCAGTCTCAGAAGGTTGTATTTTTCCAAGAATTTGTCCATTTCTTCCAGGTTGTCCATTTTATTGGCATAGAGTTGCTTGTAGTAATGCCTCATGATCCTTTTTATTTCTGCAGTGTCAGTTGTTACTTCTTTTTCATTTCTAATTCTGTTGATTTGAGTCTTTTGCCTCTTTTCTTGATGAGTCTGGCTAATGGTTTATTAATTTTGTTCATCTTCTCAAAGAACCAGCTTTTAGTTTTATTGATCTTTGCTATTGTTTCCTTCATTTCTTTGTCATTTATTTCTCATCTGATCTTTATGATTTCTTTTCTTCTACTAACTTTGGGGCTTTTTTTGGTTCTTCTTTCTCTAATTGCGTTAGGTGTAAGGTTAGGTTGTTTATTTGAGATGTTTCTTGTTTCTTGAGGTAGGATTGTATTGCTATAAACTTCCCTCTTAGAACTGCTTTTGCTGCATCCCATACGTTTTGGGTTGTGTTTTCATTGTCATTTGTTTCTAGGTGTTTTTTGATTTCCTCTTTGATTTCATCAGTGATCTCTTGGTTATTTAGTAGTGTATTGTTTAACTTCCATGTATTTGTATTTTTTACAGATTTTTTTCTGTAATTAATATCTAGTCTCATAGCGTTGTGGTCGGAAGAGATACCTGATACAATTTCAATTTTTAAAAATTTTCCAAAGCTTGATTTGTGACCCAAGATATGATCTATCCTGGAGAATGTTCCGTGAGCACTTGAGAAGAAAGTGTATTCTGTTGTTTTTGGATGGAATGTCTTACAAATATCAATTAAGTCCATCTTGTTTAACGTATCATTTAAAGCTTGTGTTTCCTTATTTATTTTCATTTTGGATGATCTGTCCATTGGCGAAAGTGGGAGGTTAAAGTCCCCTACTATTGTGTTACTGTCGATTTCCCCTTTTATGGCTGTTAGCATTTGTCTTATGTATTGAGGTGCTCCTATGTTGGGTGCATAAATATTTACAATTGTTATATCTTCTTCTTGGATTGATCCCTTGATCATTATGTAGTGTCTTTCTTTGGCTTTTGTAATAGTCTTTATTTTAAAGTCATTTTGTCTGATATGAGAGCTGCTACTCCAGCTTTCTTTTGATTTCCATTTGCATGGAATCTCTTTTTCCATCCCCTCACTTTCAGTCTATATGTGTCCCTAGGTCTGAAGTAGGTCTCCTCTAGACAGTAAATATACAGGTCTTGTTCTTGTATACATTCAGCCAGTCTATGTCTTTTGGTTGAAACATTTAATCCATTTACCTTTAAGGTAATTATCCATATGTATGTTCCTATTACCATGTTCTTAATTATTTGGAGTTTGTTATTGTAGGTCTTTTCCTTCTCTTGTGTTTCCTGCCTAGAGAAGTTCCTTTAGCATTTGTTGTAAAGTTGGTTTGGTGGTGCTGAATTCTCTTAGTTTTTGCTTGTCTGTAAAGGTTTTAATTTCTCCATCAAATCTGAATGAGATCCTTGCTGGGTAGAGTAATCTTGGTTGTAGGTTTTTCCCTTTCATCACTTTAAATATGTCCTGCCACTCCCTTCTGGCTTGCAGAGTTTCTGCTGAAAGATCAGCTGTTAATCATATGGGGATTCCCTTGTATGTTATTTTTGCCTTGCTGCTTGTGATATTCTTTCTTTGTATTTAATTTTTGATAGTTTGATTAATATGTGTCTTGGCATGTTTCTCCTTGGATTTATCCTGTATGGGACTCTCTGTGCTTCCTGGAATTGACTGACTCTTTCCTTTCCCATATTAGGGAAGTTTTCACCTATAATCTCTTCAAATATTTTCTCAGTCCTTTTCTTTTTCTCTTCTTCTTCTGGAACCCCTATAATTCAAATGTTGGTGTGTTTAATGTTGTCCCAGAGGTCTCTGAGACTGTCCTCAATTCTTTTCATTCTTTTTTCTTTATTCTGCTCTGTGGTAGTTATTTCCACTATTTTATCTTCCAGGTCCCTTATCTGTTCTTCCGCCTCAGTTATTCTGCTATTGATTCCTTCTAGAGAATTTTTAATTTCATTTATTGTGTTGTTCATTATTGTTTGTTTGCTCTTTAGTTCTTCTAGGTCCTTGTTAAACATTTCTTATATTTTCTCCATTGTATTTCTAAGATTTTGGATCATCTTACTATCATTACTCTGAATTCTTTTTCAGGTAGACTGACTATTTCCTCTTCATTTGTTTGGTCTGGTGGGTTTTTTCCTTGCTCCTTCATCTGCTGTGTGTTTCTCTGTCTTCTCATTTTGCTTAAGTTACTGTGTTTGGTGTCTCCTATTCACAGGCTACAGGTTTGTAGTTCCTGTTGTTTTTGGTGTCTGGTCCCAGCGGCTAAAGTTGGTCAGTGGTTTGTGTAGGCATCCTGGTGGAGGGAACTGGTGCCTGTGTTCTGGTGGATGAGGCTGGATCTTGTGTTTCTGGTGGACAGGACCACGTCCAGTGGTGTGTTTTGGTGTGTCTGTGACCTTATGATTTTAGGCAGCCTCTCTGCTAATGGATGGGGTTGTGTTCCTGTCTTGCTAGTTGTTTGGCTTAGGGTGTCCAGCACTGTAGCTTGCTGGTCATTGAGTGGAGCTGGGTTTTAGCATTGAGATGGAGATCTCTGGGGGAGCTTTTGCCATTTAATATTACATGGAGCCCGGAGGTCTCTGGTAGACCAATGTCCTGAACTTGGCTCTTTCATCTTAGAGGCACAGGCTTGACTCCCAGCCGAAGCACAAAGACCCTGTCAGCCACACGGCTGTGCTCATTTGTTGCTGGGTGCTGCTTAATTACCGGAGAGTTTCTGTTGAGGATTTTTAGCCCTCTTTGAGTCCAGACCTGTCTGAAGCAAGGTCCTGGAGTAACACCCCACCGTATGCAGCAGACAGCAGTCAGGACATCCTTAAGGGCTTTTAGAAACTGTTACATAACATCTTCTTCCTAAAGGCTGAATTACAGACACTTCAGAAAACTTTCTAGTAAACGTGTGCCCAGAACTCATTCCACAAAAGGAATGTTCTGAGTTGAAGAGGCTCACGCTGATCTCATTTCAGGCCTCACCAGGATGGAGCTTGGGAATTCCACAGCTCTTAGCACTAGAACTTCCCCATGGCTTGCTGGGCTGTCCTGTGGGGCGCAGACCAGCTCTGCCTCTGCAAGGAGAAAAGTGGCTTCCAATAAATGCTGCAGCCTGTCAGAGGTGCAAGTTCTCTTTTGAAAGGTCCCCAGCTCAGGGAAAGGGTTCTTCTCTTAGCAAACTGAACAGGGCATAAAAAAGAATCCGATTTGTTCACTTCACCAGAGACATGGTTCAGGGGCTGTGGAGTAGGTTTCCAAAGTTGAAAGGCCTTGCCCTTGGGCTGAAGGCTCTTAATCATGGCTAGGGTATTCCCTCCCAGACGTGTCTGCTGCGCCTGCATCTGTAACCCAGATGTCAGAAAGGTAGAGCCTCCATAAGACGGAGGGCAAAATACAGGTGGAAATCTGATGTCTCTAAAAAAGCAAGATGAGTTCAATTTGTACCTATTTTTTAGATTCCACATATAACAGAAATAAAGTCACAGATGTAGAAAACAAACTTACGGTTACCAAGGGGGCAAGGGGTGGGGATTAACTAGGAGATTGGGATTGACATATACACACTAGTATATATAAAATAGATAACTAATAAGGAGCTACTGTATGACACAGGGAACTCTACTCAGTACTCTGTAATGATATATGGGAAAGAATCCAAAAAAAGAGTGGAGATACGTATATGTATAACTGATTCACTTTGCTGTACAGCAGAAAGTAACACAACATTGTAAATCAACTATACTCTAATAAAAAGTAATTTAAAAAAAGGACTTAAACTCCTTTAAAAAATTAAGAAATTAAAAACAAGATGGAAGAGAACCAAGCCACCACCAATGCACACCCATGGAAGCCTTCAGTGAGTGCTCTCAGGAGGACCAAATACACAGCCCGCCATGTGCCCATGTCTCATGCCCTCCTGCTGTGTCCCAGGCCCATTCCTCTGCTTGAGTGCTGCTCCTAGTGGCAAACGTCCCTCACCCCCTTCTTCTCCTCCCCCCCAGTCGCAGTCCTGTCTGAGGACCTTCATCTCAGCTGGGCTAGGAGGAAAGCCTGTGAATGAGGGATTCAAACCAAGGTGTGTGTGATGGATGGCCTCCCAGAGCTGTTTGCATTTTAAAAGAGGGGAGCCCCTCTCGCTGAGAAACCCCTCTCTAAAGATAGACTTCAGATGTGAGGGGGCAAGGCGCCAGGCCAGCTGTGCAGGCCTGTATTCCTGCCAAGTGACTGAATGTCTGCTTTCAGGAGGTTTTGTGGAGCTGTGACAACCTTCCACCTCTGCAGAGAGTTCCCTCCAGTTTGTAGGAAATGTCAGAGAGAGAAGAAGAGATGCTTTAGTTCAGGCACCACACATTGAATATCACATCTTTGTACTCAAGCCTGCCATGTATGGACATGCATATTCTATCCGCCTGGAAAATAGTTGTTCAAAAGCATCTGGGTCCTAAGGGATGCTTTTCAGATAACAGACCATTTCTTTGTTCACTGCAAAACAAATAGCTATATTTCCCCAGTGCCTGTGTCCATTAACTAAGCCTTAGGCCTTCCCAGGTAGTCCATCATCTGTCCTTTTAACTGTGTGTGCATACACCCTGGAATCTGGGCATCCTGGCCTGCTACAGAGACCCTTGGATTCCTTACCAGCTCTGGGATCTATGGGGACACGCCCATCCCCCATCCCACGTGCCGGGAGGCAAGGCCAACGGTGGTCAACAGGCCGCTTCCCCAGTGTTGCCACTTATTTCCACTGGTCCCTAAGTGCTCCTTTCTGGGCCAGCGTTTTCAGCGCTGAATTTCATATGGGCCAGAAAACCTTTGTAAAAGGAAACGGACCACCTAGCTTTGTTGAGACTCACTCTATTCCTGGAGCCTGATGGTGGACGATTTCTTAATTATTAGTTCCGAAATGAAGAAATGGTCAGTCTCAATAAATTAGCATTGGTATTTATTAATATAAATGTTACATCTGAAAGTCCAACTTGAATGTCCTGTCTGAGTAAATACACTTTATTTTTCTTCAAGTTTCAATGAATAAGGCTTCAAGTATGGTATCATGAGACCAATTACACAAAGGACTCTTGACAGGTTCATTACTTTCTCTCCACATTCCAGCCGGCATGACAGACACTCACTTTGGGAAATTCAGACAGACAGTTTCCTTCCATTTCCAGGTCAAGCTCCAGTTACTGTTACTAATGCTTCAGAGTTGCACGTAATTTCAATAAATCCTTATATTCTGGAACTCCTCTGGGGTCATACCTACCGTCTTTGGAGTCAGGATTTATTGACAAATCGTTCAGTTGTTCCTATAGGGGAAGAGCTGGCAGCTCCAAACCCTTTCACTGAAGCCCGTGAGAAGAACGAAGGGTCAGGGTGCCTTTGGTGCCTGCTGAGGGCGGGATGGGGGGACCATGCGTGGTGGTCCATGCTCTTTAGAGCTGACAGGTCCCTTGCTGAGATTTCTTAGAGCAGAACACGATGTTCTCGCCACCGTTTAAGGACCCAAGCCACCTTAAAAGAGTGTTATACTTTGCTCTGAGTGACCAAATACCACAAGTGCCACTCAATTTTAAAATTATGTAACCCTGGCATTCTAAAGCAAATGTGCACGGCTGGGCCAGAAGAGACGCTGTCTCTGTTTGAAGGTGAAAGCCCCAGATAGCGCTTAGTCTCAAAAAAAAAAAAAAAAAAAGAGTGTCAAATCGCTCTCATCTTGAGAGTTTGCTTGGCAAGCATTTTTTTTCTCCTCTGGAGGAGATTTTTGTTTACGGGATCTAACAATTAAAAAAAAAAAAAACCACACACACAAGTGCACATTGTTCAGCTGTGGCACAAAGGTCAGCTCTCAGCTCACAGTAGTTTTCCAATTCCTGATCCTTTTTGATCGCACTGTGCCGATCAGCAGATACGGGATTTTCTTTTATGGCTGCAAAATGCAAAGCTAGAGACAATGGGCAGAAATCTTGTGAATCACGATCCAACAGAAACATCTGTGCAGCTGCTGGGGGGAAAAAGCCCTCTTGACCAATTCTAATGAAGCTTATGTAGCTTTTAGAATGCATATTCATTCAATAACACACTTTTGTTAGGGCGATTGATAGACGTGCCAAAATTCTCTGTACAGTAGGGGCTAAAATGCGTGTGAGGTTGGGACAAAAATACACTGAGATGATGTGGCTCTCTAAGACATACAAGGGACAGAGTCAGTTCTGTAGGAGTTAAAGGAACATGGGACTTCAGTGTTAGAGATCATTTTGTCCAAGCCTTTTAATTCAGAGATGAAGCAGTTGAGGCCCACGAGTGACTAGCCCAAGTCTGCACAGTTAACAGCCGAGCAGCATTGAGAACTTCCTTCCTACTGACTAATTCTACCCAGAGTTTGGAAATCCTCCCACTACAAGATGGAACTTCGGAATTCCTTTCCTTTACCTGTAGTACTTTGGCCACAGCAAGTCTTAGAAAAAAGGTAAAGGAAAAGCAACAGATAAGAACTTTATGATATAACCCGGACCAGAAATTGGTAGTGAATTAGACTCTTCAATTAGTATTTTAAAAAGCCATCTATGTTAGTGGTTGGAATGATTTTTAAAAAGGGGACATTTTATTTCTTAATAATTTGAAGAAGTGACGTACAGTTTACTAAATACGAATGGACGTTTGACTATTCCTTAGATGCAATTCCAGAAAAAAATGCCTGTCTAGGCACATGAGGTATCAGCTTAGACTTGTGAAATATCTAATCGTGATGGGAGGAAACAAATAGAAACGCAACAAATAAGCGAGGATGCCTCTTGCTCCCTGGTCCCATATCTCTTTCCTCTGTTCCCCGAGGAATTTCATTTTGGCTGAGCTGACAGGCACGAGAAGGCACCAGGTGGAGGGAGGGTTTGGAGCCTCCGGAGCTGCCTCCAGGGACGCCGACAATGCTCCCCACGTAAAACCACTTCTGCATGGCTCTCAAAGCCTGGAAGTTTGTTTAGAGTAAACCTTTCTGGCATTGATGGATTTCTCCTGATGGCTCACAGGAAAGGGTGTAATGTAAAGAATTAAATGATTCATTCCAAACATGTGCTGGGCTCTGGTATTCCTGCTCTCACCCTCTTCTTGTGGCTGTGCTTGAGCTGCCTGTATGTGATGAGGTCATTTTGCTGGAGCACACAAAGAACTCCAGGGGGAAAACGCATCCTCTACTGAGACGATTCATGGCATTCATTCCTCCTGGCTGCTGGGGATCACAATGAACCCTCTCAGCATTACACGGGCTCCCTGAGGACGGATTTAGCTGCCTTTCTCTGGAACCACCCCCTGAGGCACACAATGCGTTTATTATAACGTCCTGGCCCTAAGAAGGGCCTGGGAATAGCTTGGAGTGGCCTATAATTAAGTGCATTTAATAATAAAGGCACAACTTCTTAGGTATTGCAAGAAGTGAAAAGAAGCCCTTCATTTTCTCACTCTCTACTCCCCTTCCCCATCATCCTTCCCTCTTACAAATCAGAAAAGCCAGGAGTTACATATTTTAAAAAAATAACTTTTGCAAAGGATGTCTGGCCGGTGGGGAAAGGGAAATTAAATTACTTGAGAACATTCTTTCCATGTTATAAAAAAAAAAAAAAAAAAGCCTTCTACTTACTCAGGTAGTTACCCATAGGGAGGATTCATTAAAAGGCTGTTCCGTCAATCACTCTTGGATTCAACTTCCAAAGGCTTTCAGGGGCTGTGACCCTCTAGCAAAGGGGCACCCCTAGGGGTTAAGCTGCCCCTTGGATGGACACTTCCTCAATTCGCTGTGGGCCCAAGAAGGAGCAGTTGGAAGTGTCCCTCCAGCAGAGTCCCATGTCCTTGGTCCCCACTCCCTCCTCTAAGTGCTCAAATTGTGCAGATAGTTTCTGAGTACCGCGGAGAGGGAGCTCTAGGAAATGTGGTCGTTTTGCAAGAAGAGAAACTGCACTGGGAGAAAGGAGAAAAAGGCACCAAAAGCTCGACACCTAGGTTTGCAAGAATAAAGCATGAGAGGGGACAGTCCAGGGTCACAGCTCTGCCCCTTCCCCTATTTTCTTGAAATTCCCTAAGCCTCAGTTTCCCTCTTTGTAAAATGAGGATGCTAATAGTACAATGAGTAGTTAGTCAATAGTCTAGAAATGGGAATCTTGGAAAAGTGATTTAAGTTCTCTGAGCCTCACTTTCCTTATCTGTAAATGAGGTTAAAACATATGTATATGTATAACTGATTCACTTTGTTATAAAGCAGAAACTAACACACCATTGTAAAGCAATTATACTCCAATAAAGATGTTTAAAAAAAACCTATTTTAAATGCACTGTTGTGAGGATTGAATGGAATAATGTATGAAATCACTTAGCATACCTGGTACACAGTAATCAGTAAATGCTAGCTGCCATTCTTATCATTATTGTTGTTATTAATGCAACTGCATTTTTTTAAAATTAATTTTTATTTTATTTCTTTTTGGCTGAGCTGGGTCTTTGTTGCTGCGCATGGGCTTTCTCTAGTTGGGGCGAGTGGGCGCTACTCTTCGCTGTGGTGCAGGGGCTTCTCATTGCGGTGGCTTCTCTTGTTGCAGAGCATAGGCTCTAGGCGCGTGGGCTTCAGTAGCTGTGGCTCGCAGGCTCTAGAGCGCAGGCTCAGTAGCTGTGGCGCACGGGCTTAGTTGCTCCGCGGCATGTGGGATCTTCCCGGAACAGGGCTCGAACCCATGTCCCCTGCGTTGGCAGGCGGATTCTTAACCACTGTGCCACCAGGGAAGCCCTGCAATTGCATTTTTAAAGATACTACTTGGATTGAAGTTGTTTGCATCATTGGATGATTCAGTACACAAAGCAAGCGTCTGTCTAGAGAAACAAGACAAGCCACGCAAACTTGCTGGGCAATACTGCACTGGAAATCTGATTGCTTTTATTTCTTTGATAGGGAGATGGATTGGTGAAACAAATGCGTGTCATCTATTTTTCTTTCCTATAATGAAAGTAAAATGAATCGTACAGTTCCCACTATGTATGGGTGAATAACTTACCATTATTAACAAGACTAATTTTTCCAACTTGTCTTATGAAAGTACAGACACAATGGTGCCCCTAGCATTTCGGACTTTACCATCAAAGGTGAAGAGAAAAAAAAAAAAAAAGGTGAAGAGAAACTTTTATTATATGGTTGGAAAGAGACTGACTTCTGCTGGAGCATTTGATTAAAAAAAAACAACTGACATTGAGTCTATTGATAAGTAAAGGTCAGTCCAAGAGAGAATGGGAATAAAAAAAAGAATGAGGCTTAAATATATATATATATATTTATAGCTAAAGAAGTCTCATTACCATTCAGTTCAAACATACTGCCTTGTTTTCACTTTGCTTTATGTAAAAACATAAGCATTTGTTATTTTGGGCATTACATTTTGGACACCAAAACGGGGGAGTGTGAAACTTCTGAGGAGCATTAAAGGAGAAGAAACAGGAAACTCAAGGCAAGACAACCATCCAATCCCAGCAGCACGGAGAATAGGACATTTGCTCCTTATTATTTAAAAAGCCTTTTAAAAGTCACGTGGGAAAGGAAGCAATCCAAGGCTCTTTTGATTCCTTTCGGTTTTGGCTAAGAAAATGAAATTATTGAGAAAACCCAACCTTTTATAGAATATTGCTGTTGAAAGGACTTTTCAGTGGGTTAAATACTGTAAAGTCATTGTTTGTTGGGCAGTACAGAGTGGAGGAGAAAATAAAAATAATTATTGAAGAGGAGCTGGTTGGGTGAGTTTGCACAGACTTGTATTCCAGTGCCAGAATGTAGCATCAAAGGCTTAGTTTGCTGGGGTCACTTTTGTTATCCTAGGGGACCAGGTGCTGTGTTAAGGCAAAAGCAAGGTACTCTTTCCGTCAGGTTTTTGGAAACAGACCACGCACCATGGTTCTCAAACCACCTTCCCTTAACCCTGACCTTTTGTATAATGCAGGTCAACTCGCTTCCCCTAATGATTTGTAAACCCATCAATGGTTGTAGATTTCCATGCACAGGCCTCGCTCTGGTTGCTTCGCTGAACTCTGATTACTTAGCAAGCACAGGAAAGCCCGGGAATGCCAGAATTATGCAGTCATCACTCAGGGGCACTTTATAGACCTCTTCTTTTCTTCAGAATACTCTTTCTTCCTAGCTTATTTAAAATCCCAGGGTCATCGGGATGATAAAGGGCACTTCTTAAACACTGGACAGCATGGTGGAGGTGAAAATCTGTTGTAAAATCTGAGGGATGTCCTTGGTATCCATGGCAACGAAAGACCGGCCAGCTGGTAGAGTTCTCTGAAGCCTGTCAGGATGGATGGGGAAAGAAAATTACCATTGCAAATCAGGGCTCCCCTTCCACCTCCTGCCCCTGCAAACCTCAGCATCCGAATGGTTTCTTAGGAAGGGAAGTTTTCACTTTTTAATACCTTGCTCCTGCCTGCGGTGGAACCCGCTGTCACTAGGCAACAACAGCTACAGGGAGAGGCACACTGAAAGCACTGAACCGAAAGAAAGGTCTTTTCAGTGACAGAATCAGTGAATTTGCAAAGAAAAATTCTCTCCCTTTTATTACTGTAGTTTCCTGGTACTTTTATGTTCCCTGGACAGAACGGAGCCCTAGGGACCAATCTGGGACTAGCTCACCTGGATCCACTGAACGTGTTGGCCTCACCCTGTACTTCTAACTGCTTTTCCTGCCTTAGAAAACAGGTCTTGAAAAACGTTGCCCAGCCAAACCCCAAGTGGTTCTTTCTCTCTTCCTCTCTCTCACACGTTCTCTTTCTCTCTCTTTTTTGCCCCACATCATACAATGTGGAATGTAATCTGACTTATGCAATTGCTGTTTTGATGACACTGAGGTTATACAGGCTTATGATAATATTTTAAAATGCCAATTTATCATTTGGAACAAAGGGACATTTTTGGAGGCAATATAAGTGCAAGACACACTTCTACCCAAAAGAACGCCTCCTTTTACTGTGCCAACAAAGTTTGGTTTTGGAATGACATTTAATAAAAGTCCACCATCCTGTGTAGTATCATACATTTGGCATGCCCAGTAGACCAGCTAATTCTGCAACGTATCTTTTGCCAGTGGATGTTGGATCATTTCCCTAGGAAACCACAAGGGTATTATTGTGTTTTCTTAAGTATTCAAACAGGATCTGTTCACTAGAAAGACAAAATAGCTCTTTCAGCTCAACCAATATTTGTTGAGCTTGCCGTTTGATTCATCCTGGGCTGGTCCCGAAGACAACCTGAGTGGAAAGGCATGGTTTACGTTTGAGGACACGGAAGTCCTTGAAGAGGCTAACACATACAACTGAGAAAAAATGCAAATTCAGTTGTAATAGAGTGACTGTAATTACGTGATATTAAGTCTGTTCTTAGCCGTACTCTGCAATCCTGCAGCAAGGCGAAGGGAAGAGAAAAATATGTCAGCACTTCGGACACTAAAACATCTCCTAGTCTGTAGGACTCTGTACCACGGGGGGTGACAGGTAAAAGAGGTGGAGTAACAAAAGGGTACGTGGCCTTTTGTGTGGAGGCTGGATTTTTTGTTGTTGCTGAGGAGATATACTTTCAATTGTGTTTTCTGCTTCTCACAAGTACTTTAAGCAGAGAAAAACCATGAGTCTTCCTGTTTATAATTCAAGAAGATAAATGTTAGTGTGTTTAAGAAATAAAAGTGTTTCCAGATCTCTCCTTTCAGACCATCCACAGTGGTGTTTATTATCTGACCATAAATTTCTGCCTAGTCAGTGCAGCATCTTACTATAATTACAGACACACATGAAGGAGAAATGTAAGAAAGAAGACGATCTATCTATGTCTATAAATATGGAGACACACATATTATGTATTATTTACATATATGTGTGTGTCTGTCTACATACAATGTAGAGACGCAGACACCCAATCTCTGATGCTAGGAAAATAGTAGATGTTTGCTATTTTGAATATGATTTGAGCATGAACTGAATAGAACTGCGCTTAGCACCTTGATGTAAAAGGCAGAATGTATAAAGTGCTGTTTAATTTACTGGTGGACAAATCAACTTGCTATTTATTTCATTGTTGGTCAGTATAAATGTAAACTGAAAGATAAATAACTTAAAGGGTATTGCTCATCCAAATATAAGCTAGAACGTCCCATCCCCTCACCTAGACGCTCAGCTGCTTGAGGGCAGCAACTCTGGTTTCTGTTTCTCCTCCATTCCCATCCTCCCCCGCCACTGCCCCTCACGATGGGAAGCCCATGAAACGGCATGTGTCAGGTACTCAAGTATCTCCATCCCTGCCCCCCTGCTGCATCCTGGGATGACACTTACCTGGCTGCTTGATCACCTAAAGATCCAATAAAAATGGCAAAAGCATTTACTTGAGGGTTGCTTGTCAGGATCTGGGCAAACTTGGCAGGATGTATTCCATAGCGTGACAGGTTGGCATCACTTAAGACAATGACAAAGTACTCGTCAGCTTCTTCTTTGACGATTTCCTTGATGGCGTGTTCTGTCCCCTCTAATGTGTGGTCCCCACTCATGCAGAACTGAGCGTGGGCGTGCATCGTCTGGGGGGAAGAGACATCGTACAAAGGCCATGAATGAGAAGCTCCTTTTTTTAACAAACGTGATGATTTTTCTGTTGACAATGAGAAAGCACAAATACTCTGAGCGAGTTCTATTTAATTTGCACCTTAGTGTGAGAACAATACACAGTGATATTGGAATGTGGTTAAGACTTTCATTAAAAACAGGAAATGTTCCAAAACTATCCCATTTGGCACTGATTTTTAAGGCTCAAGCTGCCATTTAAAGTGAGAAAATGTAAGAAAATATGAAACTTGGTATCACACTGGAGAATGGAGATGACACAGAAGAAAAATAAGGAATGGGCTGAGTTTCCAATAAACAAAGTTACAACACTAAACACTGTACTTACATCAATAGCAAGGGAGGAAATTTACTTGAGAATCATGGTGAGTGTGTTTCTATTGTATATCTAAGTACGTGAAACTGAATTTATTGTTAGAAAATAGTAAGAAATACATAAAATTTGGGTTAGAGAGTACTCTAGAAGGAGTCATTCTTTTCCTTCTGAAATATAGGGGGCTGAATAGAATCCCAATACAATCCTGAGTACCCTAAAAATATGTAGGGAACAAAGTTTAAGTTTTGTATGGCGTAAAAAAGGAATTTAGGCACGATCAGTGCTTTCTCAGTTTAACGCTTAAATGTTTGTGAAACAGAAAGTCTTCTTCTTTCCTGTAACTGCTGCTTCTTCAGTGAATCTTTTCAGTGACCAGAAGATACTTTACTGAATCTGGTGCAAGTTTTCATGATATAGAGGTAACTGAATGTACTTACCCTGAGAATTTCTAGTCTTTGCTTATCGTCCTTGGGGATTTTGTTAATTGGAACTAGAGCAATGTTGTAGCCATCTCCAGAGTGTCCAGCGATGTCATACTATAGGCAAGAGAATCAGAGAGTTAGAAGCCTCTGTCCACTAAAGAACTGTCGTTAGACCTATAAGCCTCCAACTCCTCGGTTTGTTATTGCCCAGAATTGCTCAACATATGGCCATGGAGAAAAGCAGAGAGATGGATGTGTGTTTATCAACAAGGCAAAACAATTCCAGGCCCCTTCACTTCTGGTCAGTCCTTGTGTGATCTTTGCTTTCCAGCAGGAGGTAGAAAGTATGATGAGGGCTACAGGGGCTACCAAGAATTCCATTCTTAACTTTTAGGGGAGAGTTAAAAAAAATTACACACACACACACACACACACACACACACACACACACACACACACACAGAGTAGTACGCAGAATTCTAAGGTGGTCTCCAAGATTCCTGCCCCCTGGTATACACAGCCTATACAATCCTCTCCCCTTAAGTGTGGGCAGGACCTGTGAATATGATATCACTCATGATTATGTTATGTAACATTCTGTGGATGTGATTAAGGTTGCTAATCAGTTGGCTCTGAGTTGATCAGAACAGGTTATCTGGGTACGCCTAATTTAATCACATGAGCCCTTAAAAAGTAAGAGTTTTCTCTGGCTATTAGTAGGAGGGAAAGACAGGGAGATTTGAAGTGTGTGGGGGATTTGACATGTGGGAGTTATCTGTGGCTGAGATGGTGGGGACCACAGAGCAAGACCCCAAGCAACACATCTAGGAACAACCCTGCCTGAGGGCCAGTACAGAAACAGGAACCTCAGTTCTACAACTGCAAAGAACCAAATTCTGCCAACAATCTGAATGGGCGTGGAAGCAGATTCCTCCCCAGAGCCTTCAGGTGAGAGCCCAGCCTGGCTGACATCCTGATTTCAGCCTTATGAGACCCTAAGCAGAGAACTCAGCTGAGCCTGGCCGGACTTCTGAACTACAGAACTATGACTTAATAAGCAGGTATTGCTTTAAGAAGCTATGTTTATGGTAATATGTTACACAGCAATAGAAAACTAATACACATACTTTTTTCCTGAACACAAAAGTGAAATGTTCGCTGCAGAAATTATAGAAAAACACAACAAAAGAAAGTAAAAATTATCCATGATCCCATTACTCAAAGATAACCTCTGTTAATGTTTCCTTGTATAAGTTCTTAAGCTTGAATTTCCTTTCAATATATGTGTAAGGGGTTGCACATTTACACACATGCTTGTCTGAATCAACATTATTTTTAACTAATGGATAATGTTGACCATGTGATTTTATAATTTGCTTTTCTATTTAATAGTGCATGACACAGATATTTCAGTTTAGGAAATACCTTTTAAATTCCCTCTCTCACAATACACAAGTGAAAGTCCTGTCTGTTGAGAAAAGGCTGGAGCTGAGAGAAAGGTGCAGCATTTTTATAGAATCTGGAAAGAAATTTGGGATCTGAGGCAACTATAACTGGGGCAAGGTGATTCTCTCCAATCATGGGGTTTGCCCCCAAATTCCCTCTTCTCCTCCCATCTCCCTCTAAGAATTGTTTTTTTTTTTTTTTTTTTTTTTGCGGTACGCGGGCCTCTCACTGTTGTGGCCTCTTCCGTTGCGGAGCACAGGCTCTGAACGCACAGGCTCAGCGGCCATGGCTCACGGGCCCCGCCGCTCCGCGTTATGTGGGATCTTCCCGGACCAGGGCACAAGCCCGTGTCCCCTGCATTGGCAGGTGGACTCTCAACCACTGCTCCACCAGGGAAGCCCTCCCTCTAAGAATTTTTGTGATGCTGATATAAAGACTGGAATAGACCTTAGGGTATTTGAGCAACTGGGGGATCTGCAAAGAAAATTCTGGGTATGGGTCTGGGGCAAAATATTTTAGGGATTACTTGGAGTGTTATGGGTCAAAATGCTTAAGAATTACTACTGTCTATTCACCATCTGACCATCAATAAACAGCAGTCTTTTGAACACCTACCATGTACAAAACACTACTTAAGGTGTTGAGGGCAATGCAATGATTCCTTTTCATGTCTGTTCTTTTTTAACTGGTGAGGTTTTTGAAGGCAAGGCTGTATCTTATTCATCTTAACACATTTTAGTATCTATGAGTGGGCCTGGTCTGTTAATTGCTGAAATATTTTGAGAGAGTTTGCAATCAAGTTGGGGCATTAAGAAGCTTTCCTTTCCCATGTGGGCTACATTCTTTTACAAATAAGCTCTTTGGAAGCTGGAATGCATTTTTTTTCTCCCAGCACTCACGTGATAAATGGTGGTTAGCCCAAGCTAGCTGGAAAAAAAAAAAACAACCCATAACATAACTGAAACCGTTGTATGAAAAATGAAAAGTAGAAAAATTTCTGCTGAAATAATTTTTATGTAAAAGTAAGAATTCAGAAGGCAGTTGGGTTACTTGGGGAAGATGAGTTCCATTCTAGACACACTGGTATCGTGCGTTCAGGGAGATATCAGAGAAGAAACTTATTTCTTGTCGTCTGAAACTTGGCTGTCATCCCTAGGAGGGAGAGGTGCAGCTGTCAAGGGGAAATGCATAGAGAGAGAAGAGCAAAGCACCCCCTCAACTGAGTCTTGGGGAGTATCCTTGTTGGGGTGGAAGAAAGACACAGGGCAGAGTGAAGAAGGGCAATGGCAGATGCGGGTAACCGGGATGGCCCTGGAAATCAGTGTGTAGCGTTTTGGAAGCAGCTGTGCAACCGTGCTGACTTACACTAACCATAACCATCAAGGAGAATGGTGACTGATGACTTCTGGGCATCAGAATCCATGGTGACCTTTGTGGGGATAATTTCAGTGAAAGGTTTGTGGTATAAGAAAGAGAAATAGAACAGCAGCTAGATGGGTATTGGGGGAGAGGTGTTTGCGTTTTAAAGGCAGCAGAGCGGAGGCAGTGGGGAAGGAGATCAGGGTCACAGTCAGAGGGTCAAGTTTGGAGCGGGAGGGAGGACACTCCTTTTTCTGAGACTAAAAGGAAGGCAGAGAGAATGAGAGTGGACAGAGACAAGTGTATAATTGAAGAGGTAAGTGGACAAATGAAGGCCCATATAGCATGTCTAAATACTTGAAAGCTATAAATCAGGCTACAAATTGTTAAATAAAATATGTTCTGTCCTCCAACTTTGATAAACATACATTATAATGACTTGGAGAGCCAGGGTCAAATTTCGAATACTTGGATTCTCGAAGCTCTGTGCTAGAACATGGCTGTGTGGGTAGTCCTGGCCCCTGGCTTGCAGCCCACGCCCTTCTCTTTCTGTAGCTGGCTCTGTCCCCCACCACGAGGTGCCTCACATGCACGTGTGTGGACACCCAGTCCTCACGTCCACATGCCATCACAACCTTCAGTCATCCTCAGCTCTGGGTGCTCACACAATTGGCCAGTCTGCCCCAGAAAGATGGACCTAACAAAGAGGCCCAACGAGCAGACTTGGGGTCACCCGAGCAGGATAGCTGGGGATCCCAGGAACTGGGAGCATGATCTAGAGAAAAAGCTCTAAGTGGGCTTGTCCCTTTGGCCCCACAGATTCCTCCCCCGATGGTAGGGGCATGGCCAGAGAAGAGCCAGAGAGGGGCCTTGGGCAGGGGCCAGGGACATTATTCTATGCCTGGTTTTAGGGTGTTTTTTTAAAAAAATACAAAGGGTGATACAAAAGAATTGTGAGGGAAATTTACCAATACATTAAAAAAGCTCGGCAGTAAACGCTTTCCAGGGATGTAACAAATTCCATATACGAAAAGAAACTCTATGTATAGTTTGCTGTCCACGTAGTGAAAAGGTAGCAAAACTTGAAACCTAAAGGCGGCACAGCTCTGGACGATGGATTACTGTAGGGGAGTGCTGGCTTCAGTATATGCCCGATCAAGGTCACCATGGGCTCAGTGCGAGGATTGGCACGGATGTGGAGAAAACCTGCACGATTCCTCCACGGAAACATGTGCCAGGCCCTGTCCAGACTAATCTGACAATAGTCACGGCAGGAACGTTTTAAGCCAAGAATAATTCTCCTGAGAAGGTGCCGGGCAGGCTGCTTTCATTAGGGGGCTGGTGAAGTAATCTTTTAAACGGGAATCTTACACGTAAGGGGGTTAGATCAGTTCCTTGAAATATATATACATATATATATATATTAGCCTTTTTCTTGCCCTTTAACTGATGGTTAAAGTTCTTACTAACCCGATGACCATGGGTGACACTATATAAATAAAGATTTGACCATGTGGTCTGCTTACAGGGTTGACATAACTGGTTACTGCAAGGAAAAATGTTGCTAGTTACTTATTAAACAAATAGCAGTCAAATGAATTGTTGGATGCTCTTTGTCAAAAACAGACCAATTGAACACTCCAGAAATATTTTAGTCACAAATCCATCTACCAGTTGATTGATCTATCATCTACCATTTAATTATCTGCCCAGGAGAAAAAAAGCATCCTATACTTTTTCAGGCAAATGAGATAGGTGAGCTGCAGACCTTCCTTTCTTCCTCCCTCCTTTCTTCCTTCCTTTTCTTTCCCTCCTTTTTTTCCTTCATTTGCAGTAAGGAAAGTGCAATTTGCAGAAGGATCTGCCTTTGTCTGGGCCTCGTTAGTATTGCAAAGGCTGAGAAGACACACCTAAAGGACAGGATGGGGCTTATAAAATGGTTTGCAGGCTCTGGTTCTCATCTTCCAGATGGGCTTGGGGATTCTTCTGTGCCCAAAGTAAATAAACTGCTTGAGAAGAATTCAAAGTACATCCAAATGTGGAGCATTCCCTGGTGTTACTGTAGATCATTTTAAGCTTCCATGAAAAACAATCCTTCTATGTCATAATTATCTAGTATCTGCTCTCCAAGGATCCCAACACGTTTTACAGAGAGCTAATCCTCAAAATTGCCTGGGTTAAAGGGAAAAGTATATGAACTATACTTATTAGTAGTTAAGTATTTCTAATGCCTGCTTCTGCCATTCACCCAGTCTGCTTCTGCCGTGACCACTGTCAAATCAGACCTGATAGGGTCTCAAGCTTGCTTCCAGGCAGGAATCATAGGAGTCACTAAACAAGAACATTACTGTTGTTATCAACCACCTAACATTTAGATCATAACTTTTTCTGGGTAGCTCAAAATTTTTATGATCATGATTTCTGCACTTTTCAGAGCATCCCTTAAATCTCTGTGGTCTTGTATTTAACATCCAGCATAAACATTAAACCACAGCAGTAAAGAAAAGCCTCAACTAGAGAGGAACAATCTTAATACGTTGTTTGATTTAGAAACTTGTTTAAATGCCCTTTTGCTATATATTTCTTTTGAAAATCTCATTTGTTTAGAGAAAGGTATGAAAAATGAAAACAAATGCTGAGTTTCAGTGCAAGACACAAAGATTTATCCTCAGATTAGGAGATTTATAATACTTAGATGGCAAAGAAAACTTTGCTTTAAACAAAGAGCTACTAGCATGTTTATGAATAAGATTTGTGTTTAAATTTTTACTGGGAAGGATAATCATTTGCTAACTTTAGGAGAAGTTATGTTTGATTACTTATCTATATTTTAAGTAGGTAAGAGAATCCTTTGAGGCTATCTCGGAAGCCTGATGATGTGTGAAATTCGAATCTCCTTCTAGACATACAAACCCACCATTCTTAGGTGGCACTGCTGACAGCCGGCAGCAAAGGATTAGAAGCTAAATATAATTTAAAAGGTCAAGAGATGTGCTAACAGAACTCTAAGGTACAGTCAATAATCTACAGTACGCGTTAGCTAACCTTTCTTCTTATGGAAGTTAATGTAAAGGGAACAGTGTTCTGAAGGTCAAAGATTCTAGACTTAGCTCTGACTTTAACAAGGTTTCGACCTCAGGCAAGTCACCTAACCCCTCCAAATCTTGTTTCTACCTTATAAATAATGCTGGTTTAGATGACCTCTAACATTGTATGCTTGTAAATCACTTAACCTCTGTGACAAGTAGGGATAATCTCTGTTTCACCTAACCTCACGGGGGTCATTGAAAGGATAGGACTATACATTTAATGAGTATAATGTCAACATTCGTACCATCCCTTATGGTTTACAAAGTGCTTCTGTATATCTCATTTTGTTCCGATTCTCTCCACACCTTTGGGGTGGGTGTTATTAACATCATTTCCCAAATAAAAAAATCGATGCTCGGAGATTAACAGACTTTCTTAAGGTCAGAGATCTAGTGCTGGCAGAGGTGGAATTCAAACCCAGGTGCTCTGACTCTAAGTCTAATGCTTTTACTATAGAGAAATAACCATTCCCTAACTACTCCCCTGCCCCTCCGCCCTCTCCCAATCTCTGTTTAGGCTTTTTGAATAGTTGGATTGGCCAATACTTCCATATCTACAACTGAGTCAATTCTGAACTCGTGTTTAACTTTGAATGGATTCAGAGAAGTCTGTACACCCTTCTTTGGTCCTACCTTCAAGCAGCAATAAGAATTTATTCAGGGAATTCCCTGGTGGTCCAGTGGTTGGGACTCAGAGCTTTCACTGCCATGGGCCTGGGTTCAATCCCTGGTCGGGGAACCAAGATCTCACAAGCCGTGCGGCACGGCCAAAAAAAATAAATTAAAAAATTTATTCAAAGCCTGAGCCTGATAAAATGATTTCCATTTCTAAACATTTGAAACATGCCTGAGACATTGGGGAAAGGTGAATTACAGACGCTGAACTACATTTTTGATAGAAGGAATCTTTCCCAGCGGTGCTGGTTTGTGAGTCCCATCTTTCCACATCTTTCCGACCAAGATATCTTTGAGAAAAGTATGTCTAGTATACCTCTTTTGGATGATGGAGTGCTAAGGGGAGGAGAAGACAGAATACTTTATGTAAATGGTCTATTTACTCCTAAATTACAGCTTTGTAAATATACTGATTGGGCAGAAATAAGATGGCTGCAAGAACAAGGGATAAAACGTGAACAAAGGGAAGGCCCTGAAGTGGGAGTCAGACATCCTGGCTGTTTACAGTTTAGCTGTGTGACCTTGGGATCTGCATCTTGATTTCCTCATCTTAAAACAAACAGATTGGTGAAAATAATTTCCAAGATCATTTCTGCTCCCAAGGCTCTATGAAAATGCAACAGGCACATCCAAGAAATGGAACGAAAAAGTCTGCTTCACTTAATTGTAAGAGCACCTGTGCCTTGTTTTCTTCTGTCAAGGGAGTGAATCATTCAAATCTAAGTGAGGATTGATGAAGGCTTTTCCAAGAAGAAAGCCCCCAGAGTCTGTAAGAAATAACAATCCAATATTGGTCCTAGAATAGCAGTTTTCTAACTCTGAAAATTTTTTAAGCAGGGGAACTCTTTCTCCAAATGAAATATTGCACAAAAGTCCAGATTGTGAAATGTCATGCAGTATCTATATAAGTGGAATTATTTTGGTTGAATTGGGGGTGTAGGGGGAAGGGGTAAAAAGTGCTGCCCACACACCTCTGCCCTCCAACATCCTTCAAGGGATCCTTTTACTCTTTTAGGGGGAATGCCCTGGTGGTCCAGTGGTCAGGATTCGGCGCGTTCACTGCCGAGGGCCGGGGTTCAATCCCTGGTAGGGGAACTAAGATCCCGCAAGCCACACAGCCGAGAAAAAAGAAAAAAAAAAAAAATTCTGTTAGGAAACCAGGACCTTAGAAGTGGTTTATATGTCTCCAGAGAAACAATACATTTGAAGTTGTTTTTCAAAGTCCAACTTCTCAATAAATCTATTTTCCAGTGTCACTATTTGAGAGATCAGTGAAGAAACACCTAACTCTTGGTGTTCAAAGTTATTAAATACATTGAAGAAAAAATAAATAAGGCATTAAGAGCTTTTGCAAAAGAGGTCTACTTTAAGGTTACCGTGAAAACATTTCCAGGGGCTTGGAGACATCAAGAGGAAAAAACTGGAATGAAGGTAAAGGAAAAAAATGCTTCCTGACTTAAATTACATGGTTCCCGTAACCGTTACCATTCCACTTTTCATACCAGCGTTTAAGTGCTATGTGACCATCAAAAATTCTGCAGATCATAAGATTAGAGGACTTTATGCTGATTATTAGCAAATAATGTTGCTCCTGTCTTAAGCCTACTGTAAATGCTGTTCTTGAGAATAACTGAATTCAGTGGGTAGAACAATTATGAAAAACTTAAAAAACTCCAGATGCCTTTGAAATGTGTTCTGCCATTGAATTACCTTTCCTTCTCAGTCATTCTTGCTCAAGGGTCCTTTCCTTCTCAGTCATTCTTGCTCAAGGGTCCTTTCCTTCTCAGTCATTCTTGCTCAAGGGTCCTTTCCTTCTCAGTCATTCTTGCTCATGGGTCATGCTAAGGTGGAATAAAAGTGGAGGCTGACTCCAAATGAGCCTCCTGGACTTGGACTCTAATGACCCAGAGCCCAGGAGCTGAGCCCAAGCCAAAGAGAATGCAAAGCAGATGCCAAGAGAGAGGCTGTGGGGGAAGAGTCCAGATCTGCAGGCCAGGCCCCTGGCTTCTGAATGCTTCAAAGCAAATACAGACTAGACAGCTTTACAATGGAGGGATAACTACAGGAAGACCACATGAAGAACTTCTGGAACTGGGGAGTGGGGAGTCTCAGCATACACTGCTGAATTCCTAACATGTGACAGCACATGTGATGCCATCCTGGGCTATGGAATATACATTTTTCACTGGGAGCTCCTAAAATTGTCATTTGCTCATGCCTCATTTTATATTTGCTGAGTAAATGACGTGCTTTCATTAGTTATTTGTTGCCCTTATGCTTCCTTCAAAAATGAGAAAATTGGGCTTCCCTGGTGGCGCAGTGGTTGAGAGTCCGCCTGCTGATGCAGCGGACACGGGTTCGTGCCCCGGTCCGGGAAGATCCCACATGCCGCGGAGTGGCTAGGCCCGTGAGCCATGGCCGCTGAGCCTGCGCGTCCGGAGCCTGTGCTCCGCAATGGGAGAGGCCACAACAGTGAGAGGCCCACGTACCGCAAAAAAAAAAAAAAAAAAAAAAAAAAAAGAAAATTGAAGTACAGAGAGATTAAACGAATTGGATAAGATCATATAGTGTAAAGACACAGAACAGAGTGAACAGTACTCTGTCACTTGATGTATATGCATCAAATGTCTCTGAGAAGACACCAAGAAAGTATCAACAGTGGTCACCAGCAGGGAGGGGAACTGGGAACTGAGAGAGGGAAGCAGAGGCTGACTCTTCACTCTGATTCCTTTTGTGCCTTTTACACCTTGTACTATGTGTACCCATTACTTATACCTCAAAATACTTCATTATAAACAGGCAAAATTCTCACAGAATGCAAGTAGGTTCCATCCCACCACCTGTTCACCCCATACAAAGGAGGCCTGGCGAGCCCCAGCAGAGCCTGGATAGCCTGTGGCCACTCAAAACCTTAGTTATGTTGGCAGGGATGGTGGGAAGATTTTACAAAGTCTCCAGGGTAGCTGCTGTGAGAGAAAGCTTGTTAGGCGTTCTGGAAATATAGAGACAAGGTAAATGGCACCATGAGAAAACAGCTAGACAAATCCAGGATGAGGGATATTCTACAAGACAAATGATCTACACCCTCAAGAGAGTGACCATCATGAAAAGTAGAATGGTAGTGGTAGGAAAGGTGGCTGCTACAGGTTAAAAGAGGCTAACAAGGGCTTCCGTGGTGGCGCAGTGGTTGAGAGTTTGCCTGCCAATGCAGGGGACATGGGTTCATGCCCTGGTCCGGGAAGATCCCACATGCCACGGAACGGCTGGGCCCGGGAGCCATGGCCGCTGAGCCTGTGCGTCCGGAGCCTGTGCGTCCAGGAGAGATCACAACAGTGAAAGGCCCGTGTACCACAAAAAAAAAAAAAAAAAAAAAAAAAAGAGGCTAACAAGACATTATAACCAAAAATAAGGTGAGGACTTTGACTGGATCCCAGATTGTAGGGGGAAAAATAATTAGACACTATTGGGATGGTTTATATTCTATAGCCCAGGATGGCAACCATTGGAATAGTTGGGAAAAGTGAACATGGATTCGATTTTATAAGATATTATAAAATTATTGATGATTTTCTTAGACGTGATAATGGTATTGAGATCATTTAGGGAATGTCCTTACTCTTGGCAGAAACATAATGAAATATTTAGAAGTTAAGTATTATGATAGTTATAACTTACTTTCAAATGGATCAGAGAGAAGAAGAAGACTGTGTATTTAGAGAGAAACATAAAGCAAACGAGGGGAGAAAATGATCACTTGGTGAATCTAAGTAAAGGCATATGGGTGTTCATTTTACAGTTTTTTCAACTTTTTTGTAGATTAAAATTTTTTCAAATTAAAAAAAATTAGAAATAAAGGAGAATATTTAAAAACAAAACAAAAAAGGGAAAACAAGGAGAAGAGACCTGGGCTCTATCCTATTCTGTCTCCAACTAGCCTTCTGACTTTGGGCAAAGCCCTTGATGTTTCTGGGTCTCAGTTTCCTGTCTGAGGAATGAGGAAACTGGAGGGAATGACCTGAGAGGTGACCTCAGCTCTAAGTGCCATGGTCATAATGAGGAATTTGCAGGCACAGGACTTGCAGTCCTCTCTCGTCCTGTCTTCCCATTCTGATCCCTCCAGATACCCATCTAAGTACCACTTTTCCTCAAAGAGCCTGTTTTGTGAAATCTTCAGAGTTTTCTCCTTTTGTTGGAAAGATTTTAATGCTCTAGTTTCATCAGACTTTCTATGCTCTTAAAAAACGTTCTGGGGCTTCCCTGGTGGCACAGTGGTTGAGAGTCTGCCTGCCGATGCTGGGGACACGGGTTCGTGCCCCGGTCTGGGAAGATCCCACATACCGCGGAGCGGCTGAGCCTGCGCGTCCGGAGCCTGTGCTCCGCAACAGTGAGAGGCCCGCGTACCGCGAAAAAAAAAAAAAAAAAAAAACGTTCTGAAGGGACTTATGTAGTAAATGTGAGGGGGTATGTTTATAAGTATATGAAAATGCACAAAACCAAAACCGTTAAAGTACTTCCTGTTAAAAATCAAATAGCAGAAAACATGATGAAGCTTCTTCAAGCCTTGAAAAAAGTTCATTTTATCGTGGTGTCTTACTAGAATTTCCCCTGGATTTGTCAGTAAATCAACTATACTTCAATAAAATTTTTTTTAAAAGTCAGATATTAGTATGGTATCTTCTCAATATTTCTGTGGTTTTACAGAAGAAAACCGAGGAAATTCTTTACAGTGTTGTGGCAATGGAAGAGACTGTCAGCAAAATACTGCTTCGAGGATGGTGCCCTGAAGGGGAGTGTCTGGAGAGGCATGCTTTCCTGTGCCTTTTGTACCGAGTGCCTCTCATTGAGTGTCCTATCAGAATTCCTTTTTTTTTTTAAAGCCTTTACTGAATTTATTACAACATTGTTTCTGTTTTATGTTTTCATTTTTTTGTCACAACATTGTTTCTGTTTTGGTTTGTTTTGGCAGCGAGGCACGTGGGATCTTAGCTCGCCAACCAGGGACCGAACCGCACCCCCTGCATTGGAAGGCGAAGTCTTAACCACTGGACCACCAGGAAAGTCTCCAGAATTAGTTTTTATAGGTCTCCCTCACAAGGCTACAAGCTCAAGGATGGCAGGGAACTCTGTACCTAGCAGAGTACTCTGCTCTTAGCAAGTGCTCTATGTTTGTAATTTTGTTGAATTTAGTTGAAATTCAGTAGGTCATATGGCAACAGTTTGGTTTCTAATTGTCAATTAGAAACAAAACAATACAAAATAACAATTTGTGAAATGCGATTTCCTTGACATTATTTCTTTTTTATGCAACATGTCCGGTTTTACTAATCATTCTTCCAGATTACAGACTTTTTTTTTTGCGGTACGTGGGCCTCTCACTGTTGTGGCCTCTCCCGTTGCAGAGCACAGGCTCCGGACGCGCACGCTTAGTGGCCATGGCTCACGGGCCCAGCCGCTCCGCGGCATGTGGGATCCTCCCAGACCTGGGCACAAACCCGCGTCCCCCACGTCGGCAGGCGGACTCTCAACCACTGCGCCACCAGGGAAGCCCAGATTACAGACTTTTAATGGTGAGAATTAGACAAATATGAATCTCTCCATACACTCCAAGTGTGAGATGCAGTGGAACATGGCACACACTCCCTGTTAGCTTTGCCACTTCCGGCCTTCTGTCTCATCCTTGACCCAGTCCTGGGGAGCTCTGTCAATCAATTTCTTGGTGAACTTCTACTGAATCTTTCTAAAAACCTGGAAGAAGTAGCTTCACATAACGGAGCAATTCTGTTTTCAGAGATATAGAAATCCTTTCTAACTGTAAATTTTTTTTCTAGATAACTATGAATATGCCAGTTTTAATAGTGGTATGTTTGCTGTGGCCTATAAGGGGTTAAACTCTTCATGTAACTCAAAGGGAGCTGAGGTACTCTGGCCTTCAGGATCCACAAGAGAGGCGAATGGGCTGATCCAACTATTGGCAGAACCCAAGGTTTTAAAACAGGTGGGATTTATGCTGATGAAATGGATGTGTAACCATTCACTGGTGATCAATGGTCCAAGTGATTTAAGAATTATACTCCACCTTATACTAGAAAGGATGTAAAACATTAAAAAATATTAAGCCCATAAAAAATAAAAAGTACATATACAATGGAATATTACTCAGTTATAAAAAAGAATGAATTAATGCCATTTGCAGCAACATGGATGGACCTAGAGATTATCATACTAAGTGAAGTAAGTCAGACAGAGAAAGACAAATATTATATGATATCACTTATATGTGGAATCTAAAAGAAAAACCAAAAAAACAAATGAACTTATTTCCAAAACAGAAAGAGACTTACACACATAGAAAACAAACTTATGGTTACCGAAGGGGAAAGGGGGGTGGGGAGAGGGATGAATTAGAAGGATGGGTAACATATACACACTACTATATATAAAATAGATAACCAACAAGGACCTACTGTGTAGCACAGGGAACTATATATCATTTAACAACCTAGAATGGAAAAGAATATGAAAAAGAATATATATACGTGTGTGTGTGTGTGTATATATATATATACACACACACACACACACACACACACACACACACAAACTGAATCACTTTGCTGTATACCTGAAACTAACATGATATTGTAAATCAACTATACTTCAATAAAAAATTTTAAAAAAACAAAAAAAAAAAATCAAGAAAAACTTATCTGAAGCCCGGGAGGGTCAAGGGAAGGAAAACGCTGAACACTAACTAGTCTGAGAGCCATAAGACATAACAAATTTGGCTTGGCCGGTCTTGGATTTTAGCTTGGAGCTTCCTGGCAGCTAAAACCAAGAGGGAGTCTGGAACAGCTCCATCGTTTTCACTGATCACAAGGGGAAGCACATTCCAGCTCTTCAGGGAAACAGAGCTGCTTCCCATCGTGAAAGTCCAGGTCCTACTCGTCTTTGTATCCTGTACTTAGGCAGAGCCTGGCAACCACAGCGCTCATTGACTCAAGCTGCCTTTTCCCTACCCCTTCACTCTAAAAGGAATCTCTCATGTAGAGCTTCACACAAGGGACTCTGGGAGCCTCGGAGCCAAAAAAGTGGGCCTAAAGTCAATGAAGGGATGGGTTTCAGTCTGTTTCTTTCTGTATCCATCACGGCACACGGACACGGCTCAGTACGGCAATCCCGAGGTGTGGGCAGGATGTCAAGCTAAATCATCATCTAAGATGGGCTATTTCTGAAGGACCTGTCTGATCCTTAACACAGTTGAGAATTATCTACGGATAGACTGAGTACCCGTTACCTATGTCTGCACATATACCGCTCCTCTCAACTGAATTTCTGATAATAATTACCCAGCACGGTGTTCAGGTTATTTGTTCTGGTCAAAGCCAGGAGTGTGGGTGTCCCCGTGGCTGATTAAGAGCTGACTGACGGGCTCGTCTCGGGCAGTAACATGGCGGCAGGAGATCCCTCCTCAATGCTCAGGTCTCCGAAGGAGGAGGTATATGACTCCTTTGCTTGACTCCAGAGCAAACTTGGCAATAACAAAATGGAAACTGTTTAAATGAGAAGCTGCATTTCTCCCAGGGGTAAGAACCTTCATTGTCACCTGGGGGCACGCCTGTTACTGTGTAGCGCTCGCTCATGCGCGAATGCTGAGAACCTTGCGAGGCTACCTGGCTGGTGATGGAGAAAGAATGGGTGGGTGGGGGGTACTGGGATGGGGATGGTGGCCTTGAGAAATCTGGGGAGAGACCTGCGGTGCTTCTATCTGTCTGTTTCCGCTCCCCCCCTCGCCCTGCCCTCATGGATGATATCACACAACTTGTAAAGTGCAGTGCTTTCTTCTGTAGCAACTGGTCTTTCAATTATGGTCTTATCATTCTTTGATTATTAGAGCAGATGAAACAAAAGGTTCACTTTCTCTACACCGACAGATGAGTTGACGAGAAGATACAGATTCTTGTCCACTCTGGGTGCACATCCCCTAGCCAGCCTCACGCCGTAACTCGGGGCTGACTCCTGAGCAGAGACGGGGGAGGGTCTGGGGATGCCTCTCTTCCTCCTCAGTTCACGCCATTACCTTGAACTTCTCCTCATAGCTCTCAAAGGCCTCCATGACCATACACACGGCTTCCATCGAGCGCTCAAGCCGGCCATCCACCCCATCAAAGCGGTACATGCTGCCGGACACGTCCACCACCAGACGCAGGCGCTTGGGTTTCTGTTGGGGGCTGCCCAGCTGAGGGAGAGACAACAGAAAAGCCTTGTGAACCAGAAAACTGTCACTGGCTGTTGTTCTGGGGCCCTCATGCATGTCCCAGCCACCAGGCAGGCAGATCAGCTGTAGGCTGGGCCCGGCACAAGGCTATCCTGGCGGGTGGGGAGGCACCTATGGATTACATTTCAGTAAATGGAGCTTCAGACTTGTGCTGGTAGTTGGGGCCACGTGGGAAAGATTTTCCTTTGGAATATGGTCCTTTCAGGGACAAACCTAGTCTAGTAAGACTCCCTTAGTGAGGCTGATGTCGTCTTGAAAACAATTATCTGGAAGAATATAAACCCCAGCATTTCATTTTCACATCAGTTTCTCTAGCAAGATGGAGCTCCTTTGGAAGCCCACAGCAATTTTACTAGTACCTGTTGTGTAGTGAGCTAAAAATCACTTCCACACAGCCTCCAAGAAATGTCAGATTCCTAAAACCAAGCGATCTGAGGGGCAGGGGGTTCCAGCAAAGACGTAAAGGAAAATCTCTCTTCCGTGTCTTTTGTCTTTAGGAAGCTTTCAGTTTTCTCTTCCTTCCAGTTCCTGAATTACTACTACTCTTTACTTTTCCTGGCAGTTAACGGCACGAAAGCGGCATGGAACCGCAGTTTAGCAACAACTGTCAATTAAAATGTGAAACTCTCATGAGTTTCAGTTTGATTTTGAACCCGGGCCTGCCAATCTGCAGAACGAAAAACAGAAGTATGCGTGTCAGTTTTTACGTACAGGAAAAAAGAAGAAAAATTCCAGATGATTCTGTTACCATACACTCGCTGACATGTATGCAAACTAATGAGCAGAGGTAGTCATTTCAAGAAAATACTGTGGGTATTGGAGTGTAATGGTTGGAGACAAATTCAATATATGTCTTGAAAGATTGTTGAGTCTGCCAGAATTAAAAACAGCGCCTCATCCGCTTCCACGGCGACTCACAATTTCAGATGGATCTAAACACATTTGTGGACCACAGTGAGTCAGTGAAGAAAGCAGTTGTTGACGCGTACCAAGGACACAGAGGGAAAAACTCTCCCAGTGACTCCAGGAACCTCTCTGAATCAACATTTAGATGGAGTAAGTGGCTCCCTTCCCCCCACCTGTCACCGCACCCCCAGCTCTCAGTGGCTGCTCAGCAGTTCTGGTTACTTGGAGATACTGGAAGTCACAGAACCCTCTAAGAGACTCACCTTATTGCCATTTTTTGGCCATTGTATTATTGCAAATATTTTAATATTATGGCTGTCGAAAACTTTACACACTATCATCAGAGTTATTTAAGGGAGAATTCCTTACTTTCTGGAAATTTCTTCAGTTATAAGATAGACACAGATCTTTAAAGGAACAGAACAGTGGAGAACCACCAAGATTGCTCTCGTGCTTTCATTTGCATCACCCTCTGGGATTCAGTGGCACCAAGTGTCTTCAGTTCCCCCTCCAGGGCACCCTGCCCTGTGTCCTGGGAGCTGATCTGTTTTCCAAATGGCACTGGTCTCTCTCCTGGTTGCTGGCTTCCAGTGGGTTCTGCTGATGGAAGGTGCTGGCAGGAGATCAGAGGGTGAGGGTGAAATATTTACTCCCTCAGCCCCTTCTCTGCTGTGGCCCGTGGGTGGGTTCTCCCTCTGCTGAAGGCCACAGCCCCTGGTGGGCAGCCCTCTCCATAAATCACCTTTTCTAAGCTCCAGTAAGTGCTCTCTCCTCTGTCCTTTTAGACCGAGGGATGGGTCAGATCCTTGCTGTTGGGAGACCACACCATCTCTTTTTGGATTTCGTAAACGCCACCCTTACTTTTGTAAACATTAACTGTTCCTTAAATTGCTCTGTTTGAGTGTGCCTGGTGTTTCTTGACTCATATAATAAACAGTATAATATTTCTGTTTTTTTCTAATTTTAAAAAGTGTAATGCTTTCCTTGATTGCCATATTCAGGGTTTATGGTGTTTTGACAAAGACAGCAACTCAAGGAAGCACCTGCCTGTAAAGAAGACCAAACTGCAGATCTGAGGCGCCTAGCGCACCAGTACTTACTTGTGGCTCCAGCTCACCCCGGCGTTTGTAGATGGCTTTTTCTCCAGTTAGCCCATCAATGATCTTGGCATCATCTAGTTCCCCCGTAGCTTGGTGTCTTAGCCACTGTCTTTCTTTACCTTTAGCCTACAATGACATACACACAAATCCTTACTTTAATTAGTTCTGCAGGGTCCCTGACACATTTTATGCAAGAGTAACAGGAAACACACCAGGGATCTTTTCAATATGTGATGGTTCTGCATGGACACAGTTTCATAAATGGACTGGTTTCTGCTCTGCTGACAAAGAAATGCCCTTTGTGTAGATTTTGTTCATTATAAGTGTTTTAACATATGGAATGACAAAATGAACTCACAACACACATGAACAGGAAAACGGTACGCAAATGAACCTCTGGAGAAACATGCGATATCTGGAAATGTAATGGTGATGCATTTCTTATGGATTTTCTGTCACGGTACTCTTAGAGAATTTATTAGGTAACACAATAATCAGCTTGAACTTGTTAACACTGTCTGCAAGCACAGAGAAAACGTGATCTTCGGACTCTTCCTTTTGGAGAAGTTGTTATGCCGGTTCTCTGTGACTTACGGTGCAAACGGGAACAGCTGAGAACAATAGTACGTGAACATTCTGTACCCCACCTTCGCTCTGATCATCTATATTCAGAAACCTCCTGAATTACTTTTCTAAAGATATTCGCACATAATGCTTAAAACTGTGCCATAAATGATAAAGAGTTACAATATCCCAATCCAGGTTTATCACAGCTTATATTTACAGTAAGAAGTGGGAAGAAAAGCTAAAATACCTTTATGTGTACAAACTAGAGCTGTAGTTAAGATCATGTGCTCTGGAGTCAGACAGCCTGACTCCAGTCCTTCCTTCACCATGATCAGGTATCTGACCTCAAGCAAGTTATTGAACCTGTCTGCATTGCAGCATCCTCATCTTAAAAGTGAAGACAACACTAGTTTCTACTTTAGTGAGTTATTGTAAAGATTAAATGAGATACTACATGGAATAGCTGAGAAAGAGCCTGGGCAATCTGTGTGAGCTGGTATGGTGATGATGATGATGATGAGACACATTATGGACAATTAAGTCCACATTACTTTAAGCACACTTTCATCACGGTTTCATTGGAGGTGGCTGTATGACAGCACTGTCATTGAAAAAGTCAAGCTTTAGGCAGCCAGTCTCTATTTTAGGGGCAGATCAACCACTACACAAAGAAGCTCCACATGGTATGACTCTGGGTAGTACTCTATGTATTGTTTTCCTGTTCCTCATACCCTTGCTGCAACCAGGTGCAAAATACCACATTTGAATACAGATATATATTCACGTGTACATGAAATAAAGAGAGAGAAACTCCTAAGGTACTGGCATAAAGATATTAAATTTGGTGAGTAGTTAAATTTCAGGAACTACCAGGTATGTGCCCCCTGGAAATATGTTCTTTCCTGATGTGTAATCTTGGTAAGAGCCCCATGATCTTATAGGACAATGGGACTCACTGGAGCATAGCTCAATAAATTCTAACCAATAAGTCTACTCCCCTCCCCAGATTTTGGTGTGTCTGAAAACAGAATATATCTTATAGTTGATGGCAAAAGAAACTTGCCAAGGTAAAAGGCAGAGGGGTTAATTGTGACCTGGTTGTCATATCTGGAGAACAAACATATGATCTTGGCTGAGCATAGCAGGTATCATCCCACTGAATTATTTCCATTGGCAGCATAGGCAACTGACTTTTAATTTGAACTAAAATTCCCAATTATTATTTAAATGGATTAAAAAAACATTACACTACAGTAGAGCATAAGAATAATGAGCAAATAGATAGAGTCGTGGGATGCAAATATACTGTAAGTGAAGCAAGATTCTTTGCTGCAGAAATGACAACACTTCCAACAAGACCTATGAAGGTAAGACTCCCTGAGAGGAGGAATCTGGGTTTAAATTTCTTAGGAGAACATATGCACAGAGGGCTACATTTCACAGGACAGACCTTGCAATTAAAGAGAGGAGAAACCCCTAGGCTTTGTAAAATAGATCACAGCATGCTTAGAGCTAGCAGAAGTTGGAGTGACTGATTCATGGACCAAGAAGAACTATCTCTCACACACTGCACACCCATCTAAAAGTTCAAGGGAGGGGCTTCCCTGGTGGCACAGTGGTTAAGAATCCACCTGCCAATGCAGGGGACACAGATTCAAGCCCTGGTCCAGGAAGATCCCACATGCCGTGGAGCAGCTAAGCCCATGCGCCACAACTACTGAGCCTGCGTTCTAGAGCCCGCGAGTCACAACTACTGAGCCTACGTGCCACAACTACTGATGCCCACGTGCCTAGAGCCTGTGCCCAGCAACAAGAGAAGCCACCGCAGTGAGAAGCCCGTGCATCACAATGAAGAGCAGCCCCCGCTCGCCACAACTAGAGAAAGCCCGCGCACAGCAAAGAAGACCCAACACAGCCATAAATAAATAAATAAATAAATAAATAAATAAATAAATAAATGTTCAAGGGAAGCTGTTAAATTTCCAGTGTTATGTAATTCAATTAAGTAAAACATGTAACTCTCAGTTTATCCAAATAGTAAGCGTAGAGAATATCACAGTTTTTTTTTTTTTTTTTTTTTTAAATAATTCTTTATTTATTTTTGGCTGTGTTGGGTCTTCGTTTCTGTGCGAGGGCTTTCTCTAGTTGCGGCAAGCGGGGGCCCCTCTTCATCGCGGTGCGCGGGCCTCTCACTATCGTGGCCTCTCTTGTTGTGGAGCACAGCCTCCAGACGCGCAGGCTCAGTAGTTGTGGCTCACGGGCCTAGTTGCTCCGCGGCATGTGGGATCTTCCCAGACCAGGGCTTGAACCCGTGTCCCCTGCATCAGCAGGTAGACTCCCAACCACTGCGCCACCAGGGAAGCCCCACAGTTTTTTGTAAGACTAGAAATTATACTGTCAATCTTAAAGGAACTGAAGAGGGCCAGATCATGAGCATGGGTTATTAAAAAAGAAAAAAAAGCATTGTGTCTCTGTGTAGCTTATTACTCTGTTTTACTTCCTTCATACTTATCACTATTTACAAATGTATTGTTTATCTCTTTGTCTTATCTGCTTGCTCTGCTAGAAAGTAAGGTTGATGGGGATAAGAGCCCTTATATAACTTCAGATTCTAGAACAGTGCCTGATACCTAGCTGGTGTTCAATAAAAATTATTGAACAAAAGTAGATTGCTTACTATAAAATGTTAAGTGATAGGGCTTCCCTGGTGGCGCAGTGGTTGAGAGTCCGCCTCCTGATGCAGGGGACACGGGTTCGTGCCCCGGTCCAGGAAGATCCCACATGCCGCAGAATGGCTGGGCCCCTGAGCCATGGCCGCTGGGCCTGCACGTCTGGAGCCTGCGCGCTGCAATGGGAGAGGCCACAACAGTGAGAGGCCACAACAGTGAGAGGCCTGCGTACCTCAAAAAAAAAAAAAAGTTAAGTGATAAAAGTATGATGTAAAAGCATGCATATATAGTATTCTCTCAATGTATATGCATGTATATTTTATATATATATATATATATATGCAAAGAAAGTATATAGGAAAAAACAAAAATATTAATAGTCATTGTTATTTTTGTGTTGTGGAATTACGGGTGATATTATTTTCTTTAAATTCCTGTATTTTCCAGTCTTCATACAATGAGTTTGTGACTTTTATAATTAAAAAAATAAATGCTCCTTTTTTTTTTCCTCAAAAGGATTTAAAAATATCCTTTTATAATTTTATGCGATATACTTTTGGGACCAGCTTGCAGGTTACGGAGAACAGGGCTTCTCCAACATTAATGGGCATATAAATAACTTACGGATCTTGTTAAAAAGCAATTTCTGATTCAGTAGATCCAGGCTGGGGCCTGATACTCTGCATTTATTTTTATAAATCTATTCTATTCAATTTGTTTTTTGGCTGTGTCGGGTCTTCATTGCTGTGCGAGGGCTTTCTCTAGTTGCGGCGAGCAGGGACTACTCTTCATTGTGGTGTGCGTGCTTCTCATTGCGGTGGCTTCTCTTGCTGTGGAGCACAGGCTATAGGCGCACAGCCTTCAGTAGCTGTGGCACGCGGGCTCAGTAGTTGTAACTCGCGGGCTCTAGAGCGCAGGCTCAGTAGTTGTGGTGCACGGGCTTAGTTGATCAGGGCGGCATGTGGGATCTTCCAGGACCAGGGCTCAAACCCATGTCCCCTGCACTGGCAGGTGGATTCTTAACCACTGCGCCACCAGAGAAGTCAGACAATAATATTTTCTCAAATAACTGGGAATTGTCCCTAATTTGTAAGCTTCTAAGTGTTAATCAAAGTCTAAAAAGTGACTTTGAAGGAATGTGTTGTTTTCACTAGTAAATCTATTCTTCAATAATAGAAATAGCTGAATTGCCTGCTAAGTGCAACGAATTATGGAGAAAATCACTGCTTAGGAAATTAGTTCATTCCATGTCTATTTTGACATTAGCTTCGATGTAGTTTATTTTAAGCTAGTTTGCTATTGATAACAAAGCATTTTGAGACTTGGGTGAATAATAAATTATAGGAAACATACTTTGTTTTCCAAACTTCATCTTTCTGCCCCAACATCAGCACTCAAAAGAAAGCACAAAACGGCTAAAACCTGATTTACAACTTGATGAAAATCTTTCATTTCATTATCTGGAGTTCTAGGGATACTAAAAATCTCCTAAATAACTGTCTAAGACTCTCAGCAATTGCTTGCTCTCTAAGTTGGGATAGAGTCAGATCTAAGAAATATTAAGAACAATTATACTAGAAACAGGACATCAGAACTGTTAATAAGGTTCATTATTTATATCAACACATGAATGCCTATGCTATGGCATATATATATTTTAAAATAAATTTTTGTTTTTATTTTATTTATTTTTGGCTGCGTTGGGTCTTCGTTGCTGCATGTGGGCTTTCTCTAGTTGCAGCGAGCAGGGGCTACTCTTTGTTGCGGTGCGCGAGCTTCTCATTGTGGTGGCTTCTCTTGTTGCAGAGCACAGGCTCTAGGTGCAAGGGCTTCAGTAGTTGTGGCATGCGGCCTCAGTAGTTGTAGCTCGCGGGCTCTAGAGCGCAGGGTCCGTAGTTGTGGCGCATGGGCTTAGCTGCTCTACGGCATGTGGGATCTTCCCGGACCAGGGCTCGAACCCATGTCCCCTGCGTTGGCAGGCGGATTCTTAACCACTGCACCACCAGGGAAGTCCCTGGATATATATTTTTGAATAATATCTAAAAACTATACTAATAAGCATACAGACATAATTAAGTAAAACCACATAAACAAACAAATGACCATATCACCATAACAAAAGTGATGAGATTTACTGAATGTCACACCCAGGAAAGCATTCCATTATGCTAGTTTATACTCCTGAGATTTAAATTTAAGATTGCCAAAGTATACCCAGACAACTGCATGCTTTATGACAATCAGATAGGAGTATTATTATCTAAATATAATTACTTAGTGGGCTATCCTCTAAATATATTTATAAAGATCTCACTGTAATGAAGCTATGTGGAATAATAATGGTTTGCTATGTTAGATATTCCTGTATTTGACTGAAGTATACTAGTACATTTATCATTTACCAGAAGAACTTTGTCTTCAATTTTCTTTAGCAGGCTTGTGAGGTAGAAATCTCACCAGCCAGCTAAACTAACTACCAAAGCTAATTTACTATGAGTCAGCTCTTCAAGACTATAAGTGAACAAATGTTAACTCCTTATGAGAGGTTTGCAAAATCCTGCGTTACTGATATCAATTCCAGATCAGAGTTAGAGCATAGAGGCTGCTGTCACAGACTAAGGGCACAAGAAGGGAATTACAGGTGGTGTGAATTTGGGGAAAAGGTCCGACATAAGAGCAATAGGGCCACGGCCCAGGGAATGTATGTCAAACAACCAGTGCAACAGCACTGCAGAATTCTTCTTTTGGTGTACATGCTAATAATTAGTAAAAATGATAATAAAAGGGGGGTCCTTTCTAGGGGACCTATTATTGCCCTTGGTAAGGGGATTATCGAATTACAAAATACTTATTTTTCCCTTAGAATGTTATGTTTGTCTGCTGTCTCTGGATTCACCATTATGTAAGAACCTAGGGACTTTAGGTCTTAATTTTCTTGTGCTGGTTTGCTTCTTTTCCTATACATGATTAGCATCTTTTAAGGTCCTCTCTAGCTTGAAGACTTTGTTTCCGTTTTGTATACCAATAAAAGAAAAAGACTCAATAAAATTTGGGGTGAGAGTAAAGAAGGGATATGTTTTTTCCAATAAATCTGCTACCCCCTTTTTCGGGTCAGCTTTTAAAATTTAAGTGTAACCTACTCGTAATAAAGTGCATAAATCTTAAGCGCAGATTCAGTGTAACACCTGCACCTCCCCAGCCTCTCTGGGCCTCTTCTTCTGGACTTGACCTGGCCCCTGCCAAAGGAAACCCCCCACCTGACTTCTATCATCACAGATTAGGTTTGCCTGTTTTTGAACTTCATGAAGGGGAATCATACAGTATGTACTCTTCTGTGTCTGGCTACTTTGGTTCAACATCTTTCCCAGGACAGGCACCAGCGCTGTCGTGCTTTATTCAGCAGCACTTTATTCTGTCTCTGCTGTGACAATGTCCAATCATGTGATTTCGATCAAGTATCACAATTTATATCTCATCTACAACTGTGTTGTTTCCAGTTTGGGGGTATTACGAGTAATGCCGCCATGAGCATCCCTGAACATGTCTTTTGCAGCAGGTATGTGTGTATTTCTGTTGGGTGGAAATCCTAGATATGCTCAGTTTTAGGAGATACCGCAAAACAGGTTTCCAAAGTAGTTTTTCCAATTTACATTCCCAGGAGCGGTGTATGAGGGTTTCCTTTGCTTGCATCCCCACCAACGCTTGACATTGACAGCTTCTTTTTTTCTTTTAATTTTAGCCATTCTGGTGGCTAAAATTCTTTTCTTTTAAAATTTTATTTGTGGCTAAATGAATTACTTTTTTTTTTTTTTTTTTAGGTCATGCCGTGCAGCATGCCGGATCTTATTTCCCCAACCAGGGATTGAACCCAGGTCCCCTGCACCAGGAGCGTGGAGTCTTAACCACTGGACCACCAGGGAAGTCCTGAAATGAATTACTTTTGATTCTGCTTGTTATTGACATTTTTATCAATGAATCAGTAGTTTTTGTTTTTCAGAAGTGAAAGTATGTACCAACCTTTTGATCCAGAACTATGGGCACAAAGACATTTTTATATAGTAGCACTATTCATTCATTTTCAAGTACATAACTTGCAGATAAATATGGACAGATAATATATTATCTATCATCTAGCCAGCTCACCAACACTTGGAAACTCAAAACAGGAAGAGGCCCGTCAGGATGGGTGTTCTTAAAGGCCATGGGCTGGAAGAGGGGTTCTTTAAAAATTGACTGAGGGCTGGAATAGAAATATTGATTATTTTGGTCTGTGTATTTTATGGGACTCATTGAAATACTTCTTTAAATAGTAAGTTCCTACTGTATTTAAATAAATGCATTTATTTATAACAAAGGGCCAGACATGTTCTTTATTGTATATTCCTACTGCGTGAAGAAAAGTATTCTTATAAATATGTCCATCTGTTTTGTATTATGTAACAAATTCATACTAATGAGAATTCATTATATATAAAGATAGGTTTCACTAGTAAAAAGTCTATGTTACAGACTTTCTTAAAAAAGAAATAGTTTTATTACTTTCATGTAAAGAACACTTAGATTAACTGAAATGCTCAGAGGATAACATATTCTGGTTAATTCACTTTCTGAGAAATAATTTGGTTACCAGAAAGCGTGAGCACACGTACACACACACACACACACACACACACACATCTATAGCAGTGAGGACATTTAGGAGGAACAAACTTGACAAAAACCAATTATCTTGCGGTTTGTGAACTTTGTCTTGTGATTTCAGCCCTGAAAGTATTCTAAGTCTTAAGTCTTCACTTATTTGGGTTATGGATAAGCAAGACTTCTTTTATCTATCAACTCTACAAGCAAGCCAATCTTCTATTATTCCTTTAGAATTATTTCATGAAAAGATTAGAAAGGTTTAAGTAGCAATTTTTGTAGAAAGCACATCCATTCTACAGAGTAAAACATATCGATGACCATCACTAAATACTTATTGTGAACAAATACATGTAAATGGATATTGAGGATACCTGGGAGCAGTGATTCTTTCATTAAACATTAGCTCCCATTATTTTGACATTTCTCCATGTTCAAACAACATAATATTTTTTGCTATTAATTTGCGCCATTCAAACGAAAAAGAACTAAGGTAAACTTTTGTACAGTATTTGTAAAATAACAAATTATAAATCAGTGGAAACAATAAAAAATTTTCTTTGTGATTCTCAATATATTTAAAAAATATTTGTTTATTTATTGGGCTGTGCCAGGTCTTAGTTGCGGCACGCAGGATCCTCATTGCCTCATGCAAGATCTTCGATGTGGCATGCAGGATCTTTTAGTTGTCGCATGCGGGCTCTTAGTTGTGGCATGTGGAATTCAGTTCCCTGACCAGGGATCGAACCCGGGCCCCCTATATTGGGAGCGTGGAGTCTTAACCACTGGACCACCAGGGAAGTCCCTGATTCTTGATGTTTTGACATAGTAAAAAAATATTCTACTAAATACCTGTTAGGTTGCCAGCTGCTCTAAATGGTGAAATGCCAAAAAAAAAAGAGCAGATACAGACCTTCCTATCTTAGGGAATTCTCTGTTTCTTGAAGTGACATCTCATTGCTAGAAAAAAAGAAAAAGGTGATTCATGTACTTAACAAAGACGATTCTTGTTAGAAGAGTTTGTACTCTTGGATGGTGATGTGGAACTAAACTATTACTTTGGGTGACAACTTACTGTCATTTTACAAGGAGTTTTTGTGAGCAATTTCACATCTTTCCTTCAAGAATTAGATATTTTGTACTTCAAAGGAGCTGGGAACTACACATATCAGTGAGCATGTATAACAGGCATTTTAAACTTAACAGTTCAAAACTGAGCCTTAGAGCCCATCGCCCGCTCTCCCCAAGTTCTCTCAATGAAAGGCAACAGGGCAACCCCATTCTTTCAGCTGTCCAGGCCACATACCTGGGGATCATCTTTGACCGCTCTTTCCCTCACATCTCGCACCTGGACCACTGGCAAAGCCTCTCAACTTCCGGTGGTTTCCGACCATATGTTACTGTGTCCAAGTCATCCCTAGGTCAATTGTCATTTCCTCCCACATGGACCACTGCAATGGTCCCCCTGCTTCTACTCTTGCCCCCTGCAGTCCCCTCTCCACAAAATAATCAGGAATATTTATAAAAACATGTCATAACTTGTAAGAAATACAATTAAAAAAATCAGCATAATTAAGTTTTTAAAAAGCCTGGCTTACGTGGAGCAACTAAGCCCGCGAGCCACAACTACTGAGCCTGCGATCTAGAGCCCGTGCTCCGCAACAAGAGAAGCCACCGCAATGAGGAAAGCCGTGCACCAAAACGAAGAGTAGCCCCTGCTCGCCACAACTAGGGAAAGCCCGCGCACAGCAACGAAGACCCAACGCAGCCAAAAATAAATAAAATAAAATAAATTTATTTTAAAAATGTCTTTATGTTGCTGGCATTACTTCAGCAATACATAGCATTTAGTAAAAAGCCTGGCTTAACTTCAATTTCTCTAATCATCTTCAGGAATGAAATAGTATTTGTCGCTCTCATATGTAATATGCATTATCCCACTTTTTGCTTCCTTCTGTTTCTTTGTTTGTTTTTTAATATTTATTTATTTATTATTATTATTTTTTAACATCTTTATTGCAGTATAATTGCTTTACAATGGTGTGCTAGTTTCTGCTTTATAACAAAGTGAATCAGTTATACATATACATATGTTCCCGTATCTCTTCCCTCTTGCGTCTCCCTCCCTCCCGCCCTCCATATCCCACCCCTGTAGGTGATCACAAAGCACCGAGCTGATCTCCCTGTGCTATGCGGCTGCTTCCCACTAGCTATCTATTTTACGTTTGGTAGTGTATATATGTCCATGCCACTCTCTCACTTTGTCACAGCTTACCCTTCCCCCTCCCCATATCCTCAAGTCCATTCTCTAGTAGGTCTGGGTCTTTATTCCCATCTTGCCCCTAGGTTCTTCATGACCTTTTTTTTTTTTTCTCTTAGATTCCATATATATGTGTTAGCATACGGTATTTGTTTTTCTCTTTCTGACTTACTTCACTCTGTAGGACAGACTCTAGGTCCATCCACCTCAATACAAACCTTCTGTTTCTTGATATCAACCACTGATTTTTGTTTAATTTTTGAGACAATATGGCAATTTAGGCCCTTTTTATTATTTTTAAATGTACTATTTTTATATTGTGTATCTTTAAAAACATTATTCTTGATATTTGAGTTTTCTTTTAAACATATTTACCACAATTATTTAGATCTGATTCTGTGTTTAACTGCTTCCAATACTCATTGCTGGTCCTTTTATACCACAGGTTTCCCATTCTTAAGGAATTTGATTTCTCTCTTAACTGGCTGGAATATTTACACATATGTATGTAGAGATGTGCGTGTACACATGTGTGTATACATATTTACTTCAAAATTATTTTCAAAAGGATATTTAAGTGACATATATTTTAAGTCTCTGAATATCTGAAAATGTCTTTCTGTCACCTTTGTACTTCGGCTGAGTAGAGAATTCTTGGGTTACAACTTTTCTCCCCCCAGATCCTGCAGACGTTGTTTCACACGATCTTTGGTGTTCAATGTTTCAGGGACAATTAATGTAAGATGAATTTTTCTTTCTTGGACAATAGCTTAGCTTTTTTATTTTTTTTTTTTCGGTACGCGGGCCTCTCACTGCTGTGGCCTCTCTCATTGTGGAGCACAGGCTCCGGCCGCGCAGGCTCAGCGGCCATGGCTCACGGGCCCAGCCGCTCTGCGGCATGTGGGATCTTCCCGGACCAGGGCACAAACCCGTGTCCCCTGCATCGGCAGGCGGACTCTCAACCACTGCGTCACCAGGGAAGCCCAATAGCTTATTTTTTGTCTGCCTGTATGCTTTTAGGATATTTTCTTTTTCTTTTTTTTTACATTCTTATTTTCTTTGTTTTTGAAATGTTAAAATTCCATGAGGCTGTGGCGAGGTGCTTATCTCTTCTCATTAACTTTGCCTGGTACTCAGTAAAGGTCTTTTGATCCATTGACTTAAGCCTGTCTTTGGCTCAGCACAGTTTTCTTTTACTATTACTTGAATTATTGTTTATGCGTGCTTTTTGGTGGCTTCTTCGGGAATATCGTTGGTACAACATATATTTACTGAGCACTTACCATGGGCCAAGTACTGTTCTACATGTTGGTATGGCTCATGGCTCTATGTGTTAGCTCTCTGCTCTGTTTTTGTTGACCAGCTTTCTCATAGCTTTTACCTCTTCAGTATGGAATAACAATTCAAGTTTTCCTTTCACACTAGTACTTAAGACTGGATTGAGTCTGTCCTTTCTACTTTTAATGTAGATTTCAGCTTTGGCATTGCACCTGTAGTTTTCTTCTAGTCTTTCCTTATTTCACGTACTTCAGGTTTCTTTGAATTTTGAGAACACAAAGCAGATGTTTTCTAAAAATGTGATGTTTTCTGAAGAAAATGTTCTAGCCTATCAGCATCTTCTTCTACATCTGGAATTTCTATTATTCTGCCTCACTGCAGAATTATTTCATAGAGCTCATCTTATTTTTTTGTGTCCTCATTCTTGGATGATAGGATGGCTGTCCAAAGCTGTTCAGCAACAGATTGGATGGATTCTCCACTTTGTTATTATTAGAATTCTCCTTGGAGATTTTAGACTGCTGTTAGTAGTTGAAGCAAAGCTATACTACTAGCTCAAGAGCTCTGCAGGGAAGGAGTTGGAACTATGGACAGTCACGGCATGAGAACTTCATCTCCACATCATTTCTTATTTTGTTTGGAAAAGCCATTGCAATGGGGCCATTTGGCATTTGTTTGATCTGGTCTTCAAGCCAAGTATAAGTTGAGGCTGGTCTGGCCCCTTTCCCAGAGTTACTGCCTTTCCAGCTTGTCGCTTTATGCCACTGCATAAAGTCTAGACCTCTCCACCCCTCCACTGCTCCTCAGAGCTGCTGCTTTCAAATGCTGCTGCTTGGCGGTGACAACATGGAGGTCAAGTGATCTGCTTCTCACCAGCTCTAGGGTTCTCTCTTCTACTCCCTGCCTCTCCAAGCAAGAGATGTTAATGTGATTTGTGGTCTCCTGTGCTTACTTGCTAAGAATGCTATTTTTTGTCCTGTTTACAGCTTTTTAGTATTTTAATCCTTTTAATGGTCACCCGGCAAAGATTGAGCTCGATGCCTTTGCTCACGCAGCCTGGAAGTCAGGACTGTACTTCTAGGCTGTGCTCGGCTGATGCTGTCCTCTCATGGCCACTGATGCCACGTGCTAAGTGACGAGCCATTCGTGTGCTAAGATAAAGTAGCTAGCATTTTACTCCTCTCCCCAGAAATGCAGATGTTCCTTGACAGGCCCATCCTCACTTTTCCCCCTCTTTGCTCTATACGCTCACCGTCATCAACACATCTTCCCTCTTGGTTCGGGCCATTTCTCTATACAGATGACCATAAAAATACAGACATATCTATACAGATATGTAAGCCTATCTGGTCCTAACCTTGCTCTTGAACTCGAGTCATATCTTAAAAATCTCCAAATACCATGCTTGTTTGACAGTTTTCCATAGGTGTCCCAGTAGTGAGAAAACATAATAACAGCCAAACCAAACATCTGCTTTCTCCACAAGCCTCTCCTCTTCCTGTGTTCCTTATTTCTGTCCCCTAGGGCTTGAAGACCTCACCATCCCCTTCACTCCATGTTCCATCAGTCACTGTCTTCTGGTCATACCTCCCAACTGTCCCATCCTTTGCATTTTCACTTCAATTACCCTGGTTTGGGTTCCTATCACTTCTTAACTGAATAACTGAAGTAATGTTATAATTTCCTGGCTTCTTCCACCTCTCTCTCCTCTAAGACTTACTAACTCCATGATTATGAAACCTCTTAAAGAAGATAAAACCACACCACTCCCTTTCTCAGTCACGTCCAAGCTCCTCACTGATTACAAAAGACAGTCAGCATGGATTCACCTTCTCTCTAGTTTTCTCTCCTATTACTCCCTGCCCACAAGCCCATCCCCAAACTCTGAACTCTAGTCACGCTGGACTGTTTGCCATTCTCTAAACAGCCTTGTATTCTTTGTAGTGTTTGTCCCCTGCTCATAGGTTTCTTCTGTCTTGACTAGAGCTACCCAGATTGCCTTTGGTGTGTGAACACTTGTTACTGGTCTGTGATGAAACAGGTCACAGAAGTTGACAGTAATCATTTAGAAACTTATACGGCAATTTGACAAAGTAATTTTATGTTTGTGGAATCTAATATTAAATAATGGCTTGTATTTCGTATGTTATTTTTTATATCATTTTTTTCAGTAATTCATTTCTATTTTATTTTATAAAAGTATTAGTCTGTGAAAAGGAAAAGAGAGTTGAAGAACAAGGTAGTCTTTGTAAAGAGTTACTGGGAACAATCTACTGAGCTACTATAGAAATAAGAGCCACTAAATTTGCTACTTGAATGTTAGAGAAACACAAACATGAAGGCATTATTTTCCCAATTAACAATGTGTTTGAAGGACTGACCTTAAAAAAAAAAGGTTAAAAAAAGAAAAATTCGTCTGCGATCAGTTGAAAAAAAACCTGGCCCCTCTCCAGAGAAGGTTTGAGAAGCTCTGGTCAAGACCATCTTCCCATCTGCATCCTTAGAAGAGTTGCCAATCGAAACCATACTCATCCTTCTTGGTCCAGCTCAAACGACATTTCCTCTGTGAGTCTTTCCCTAACTGCCCAACCTAGAAGTTGCTCGCACATCTGTCTACATAACCATAGCGCTCTGTTAAAAACCATTCTGTGGCATCTACCATGTTGTGTCTTCTCTTACAACTAAACGTGTCTTCTTCACTAGAAGGTTAGCTGTTGAAGGCAAGAACTCTTAGGCAAAGTAGATATTCAGTAAATGTCCACTGGGTGAAACACAGTTACTATAGATTAAACAAAGCGAATGGGGAAATGCTTTCCATTCTTTACATACAGCAAAGTAGGGGCTCAGAATAAAATTCCTTGCCTGGCACCAACCTGCCTCCCAGCCTCAAAGCCTTTTGCATCTCACACTGAGTGGTATCCTGCCCTTGGCCGGACCTCAGCTCACACCTGAGACCACAGTGTCAGGCCTTTGTCTGTGCTGTGCCCTCTGCTGGGCATTGTTTTCACCCTTCTTTGTCTGGTTAATATTCGTGCGTCCTTCAAGACTCAGGTCATGGATTCTTTCCTTCAAAATCTATCCTAGAATCCCCTTCCTCTGGGCATCCACTGCATACTGTTCATCCCTCTACCTAGATGCTTACATATTAAACAGAAATGATCTGTGCAGGTGCCTGTCTTCCCCACCTCTTGAAGTTAATACCTCTGTGAGTACAGAGACAATATCTTATTAATCTTTGTGCCCTCAGTGCCAAGCACAGTGCACGTCACACATCAGTGTTCACAAACATCATTTATCTGAACACAAGCTCATTTTGAACCACTAAAGGAAAAAAAAAGGAATGTAATTGTTGGTTCATGGAGATATCATGCTAGGCAAAGCAATCAGAAAAAGGCTAGTTGAGTTTAGCCTGAGAATGAAACGACTGATTGTAGATTAGAAAAAACACTGGAGAGAAGATATGATTAAAATCAGTGGCATTTTGTAGAAATGGATATTTTCTATTGTTAGGGAAAGCTGGAATCAGAGATTCAGATTCTGAACCAAGTATAATTGAAGTTATTATAGACCCTATTATTCTAATGAGAAAACTCTTGCTACTGATTCATAAAAGGTCCAATCACTGGGACTCTATGATATCCCATGAAGAATCCAGTCCAGAAGCAAAGGAAGGTCACTGATGACAGCTGTCTTAATTGAGAAGAGTGACCCGTGATGCAACAGAGGCACATGCGGAAGCAGCGCTGACACGGACGGCAAGATGTTCCCTCTCCTCGGATCTCAGCCCAGTCTCTCAATGCATGGGCTTGAAGCCGTGCTTTCAAAGTCACCCCGAAGGATGATTTGCCAGTTCCTGGCCTGACTTTGTGCTGATCACTGAGGAAACACCCATTGTTACTGGGATTACACAATAACCTCAAGACAGCTGGATGTTATTAGTCAATCAGAACCACACAGGACTGGCAGGAGATGGCCAAAAGGTGACCAAATCCAGGCCTTCCTGTTTTTGTTGCAATCTAAGGATTCACATTCCACATGAGGTCCTGTCTATCCTTGGCCAGCGGCTGTTTGCAACTGGCACTATCTTTCCAAATTGAGGACTTTAGAAGCCCCACTTGAGAATAACACCTTGGATTAAAAAAAAAGAAGATTCGATAAGGGAAACACTTGAAATTACTTAAGAAGTCACAGCAGTGGGTCTGACTTTTCTTCCTTTGGCTGATCTTGTAAATAAAACATCATTTATATCAAAGGGTTGATGTGAAGAGTAAATGCAATGTTTGTTAAAGTAACCATAGCTTGGTGCCCAATGAACACTAAACCAAGACATTAACTAATACCAGATGAGGATCCTGTGTTGGCATTTGGATAACGATGCAAAATGTTTTAAGAGTATATGTGAAAGTTATACTTTTCACAGAGTTGTAGAGTTGGAAGAAGGTAACAGGCTTAAGAGATCATAGGAACGTGCGCTTTGGGCTCAGACACCTGCTTCGCTAGCCACAGGGACCCAGGACAAGCTCCGTTATCTTCCTAAACTTCAGTCCCCTCACTAGAAAGTGGGAACAAGATATCTGTATTTCGTAAGATTGTTGAGAATTGAGATGAGTTATGTGTCTCAGTCTCTTTATCGATCGAATGTAGAGAATAATACTGACTGGTTATTGTAAGGACTAAATAGCACAATGAATGTAAAGTACTTGACTGGGGGCCTGCAGTCCAGGTTGATGACTATTAGCAAGTGCAATGAAGGCAATGATGGAGCTAATTCTTCTGTAGAGAATGCTATATGCTAGGCACTGTTTTAAGGGGTTTATGCGTATCATCTTCATCTTTTTTTTTTTAAATCACAAATAAATTTAATTTTTCTTTTAAGGAAGAAGAAAACATAAAAGAAGGAAACTGGAGGGCATGGCAGGGGTCCCACAATGCTGTCTCTGCTCTGACTGCCCTTGAGCCTGTTATGGCACCATTGATATCTGCTCCTACAAGACAAATCATCCGGGGCTTCACTGGTGGCGCAGTGGTTGAGAGTCCGCCTGCCAATGCAGGGGACGCGGGCTCGAGCCCTGCTGGGAAGATCCCACATACCGCGGAGTGGCTGGGCCCATGAGCCATGGCCGCTGAGCCTGCGCGTCTGGAGCCTGTGCTCCACAACGGGAGAGGCCGCAACATTGAAGGGCCCACGTACCGCAAAAAAAAAAAAAAAAAAAAAAAAAAAGACAAATCATCCTAGTTAATCTTAATAACTGCTTTCTATCTGTTTTTCCCATTCTACAGAACCCAGGCTGTCTGGCTCCAGAGCTGGCATTATTAGCCACTACGGAGGATGACGATGACGATGATGTTGGTGTTGATGATGATGGAAGAGATCTTGATGATGCTGCTGATAACGTAAGGCACTTAGTAGAATAACTGGCACGTGGTAATTGCTCAATAAATGCTTGCTGTTATTAAAATGCTGGTGTTATCTGTAAAGATTTCTAGAGACGGAAGTTCCATATCCATTTTAGGTACTCATTTAAGGATTAAATTACTTCTATTCCCTTACATCTTAAAGCTCTTCCTTGCCATTATGTAAGCCTGTTTTCTCTTTTTCAGATTTCCAGGGGAGAAGAGAATGAGAACTTCCCTGGGACAATTAGTTACTCTATTTGAGGGTATTTAGAAAGTTATTAACCCTAATACCTTTACAGATTTTTTTTTTTTTTGGTTCCAGAAAAAAAAATCTTTTCCATCTATTTAGTCTTATCTGCTGCCTTTCTTTGAGTCCTTCACAATTTTCTTGCATTTCCCTCTTTGTGAGCTGGAAGCAAAACTAAACATGGTTTTCTGATACTGGTCTCATTGCTGTGGTGTTTCCCAGAAGAGTCATTCCTTAATGTTAACCCTAATCCTAACCCAGGCATAATTGGTGTCCTACTTTAAGAAGTCACAGCGTCGGGCCTGACTTTTCTTCCTTTGGCTGATTTGTAAACATAGTATCATTTATCTTAAAGGGTTGATGTGAGGATTAAATGCATTGATGTTTGTAAAAGTAATTACAGCATGGTGCCCAATGAATATCAATCAAGATATTAACTAATACCAGATGAGGATTTTGATTCCTTCAATTAAAAATGTATTCTTCTTCCTTTTCCAGTTAGCGGCCTGAGGTGACCTCTAAAAATGGTTCGCTATTCACTTGACCCAGAAAATCCCACAAAATCATACAAGTCGAGAGGTTCAAATCTTTGTGTTCACTTTAAGAACACTCGTGAAACAGCCCAGGCCATTAAGGGTATGCATATCTGAAAAGCCACCAAGTATCTGAAGGATGTCACTTTAAAGAAGCAGTGTGTGCCATTCCGTCGCTACAATGGTGGAGTTGGTAGGTGTGCCCAGGCCAAACAGTGGGGCTGGATGCAGGGTCGGTGGCCCAAAAAGAGTGCTGAATTTTTACTGCACGTGCTCAAAAATGCAGAGAGTAATGCTGAACTTAAGGGCTTAGATGTAGATTCTCTGGTCCTTGAGCACATCCAGGTGAACAAAGCCCCCAAGATGTGGCGCAGGACTTATAGAGCTCATGGTGGGATCAACCCATACATGAGCTCTCCGTGCCACATTGAGATGCTCCTTACTGAAAAAGAACAGATCGTCCCTAAACCAGAAGAGGAGGTTGCCCCAAAGAAAAAGATATCCCAGAAGAAATTGAAGAAACAAAAACTTATGGCCCGGGAATAAATGCTGCAAAAAATAAATGCAGATAAAAGTAAAAATAAAATAAAATAAAATAAAAATGTATTCTTGTATCTCTTCCTAGTACTGTGAATCCTCCAATGGCCTGTTTGTCCACCGGGTGAAACCCAATGTTGTGTGCAAGTTCGCACGGCATCCAGGGCCAGATCACGATCTGGTCCTTACAATTGTGCCAGCCTTCTCCCTTGCCATTTGTCCCCCACCACGAACACGGTCTTCGCAGTCACGCTGCATAACGTGCTATTCTCTGAACTCACTGTGCTCTCTCATGCCTCTGTGCACTTGTATGTGCCGTGTCCTGTGTCTGGAATGCCCTCACTCCTCAACCACCTGGAAAATTCCTCAGCATCTTTTAAGAGTGAACTCAAGGGCTTCCCTGGTGGCGCAGTGGTTGGGAGTCCGCCTGCCGATGCAGGGGACACGGGTTCGTGCCCCGGTCTGGGAAGATCCCACGTGCCGCGGAGCGGCTGGGCCCGTGAGCCATGGCCGCTGAGCCTGCGCGTCCGGAGCCTGTCCTCCGCAGCGGGAGAGGCCACAACAGTGAGAGGCCCGCGTAACGCATAAAAAAAAAAAAAAAAAAAAAAAAAAAAAGAGTGAACTCAAGCACTGCATCCTCGGTGAAGCCTTTTCTCATTCATCCCATAGAATCAAGCACATACTTCTCCACAGACCTTAGGAAACTGTTTGCTTGTCTTCTCTAAGTTCCTTCTTTGAGGGCAGGGACTGCATTTTCTTTTTCTTTTCTTTTTTTAATAAATTTATTTATTTATGGCTGCGTTGGGTCTTTGTTGCTGCGTGCGGGCTCTCTCTGGTTGTGGCGAGCGGGGGCTACTCTTCGTTGCAGTGTGCGGGCTTCTCATTGAGGTGGCTTCTCTTGTTGCGGAGCACGGGCTCTAGGCGCCTGGGCTTCAGCAGTTGTGGTGCACAGGCTTAGTTGCTCCACAGCATGTGGGAATCTTCCCAGACCAGGGCTCGAACCTGTGTCCCCTGCATTGGCAGGCAGATTCTTAACCACTGCGCCACCAGGGGAGCCCTGCATTTTATTTTTCTATCCCATCAAGAACTTAAGAAATGAACGAATGACGGGACTATACTCACTCCTCAGTCTTAGTACCAGCACCATACCTCCCATAACCCTCATCTCCCGTGAACCACTCATTTGGGGTCTTATTTGCCTACTCTCTTGACCTGGAGCTCAGAGCTCACCCAGAAGTTGCCCTCAGTGTTCAGGGAAATGAGTACTTTTTAAGTGAGTGACAATGGAAGAAAATCCAATCATTCAATGTTATGTTGTTCACATAATTTATATAAAATCTTACGCTGTTTTATCTTAAATAACTGTATATGGATTTTTTTAAAGCAAACGACTTAAGTCTTACACTCCCTAGATTTTGAAATTAGGCATCTAGTTAATCATTATAAAGACCTTTCTCCTTCCTTACCCTTTGGAAGTGATGTAGCTTTTCCTAATCTCCTGATGTAGTTTAGATCTATCTAGAAATAAGGCTTTCTCAGAGTTTGAGGTTGAAATGGTAGATTAAAAGTGCATAATGAAAACTTCTTACCTCCAATAACTAGCAAATAATAATAAAACTTCCCCCCAAAAGAACCAAAGAGGGAAAGGGCCTAACTGAAGGCCATGGACTTCAAAGGAAAGGACAGAAGATTCCAGAGTAGAACGGAGAAGCACACCACAGCCTGGCTCCTAACCCTGCCCCTTCTCCCCTGAAATGTGGCTTCTCTCTCTCTTCAGGCAAAACAATCTTACATAATTTGTGATTTTTCAGAATACTTAGCCCTTCCTTAATTATCTGTGCAAATTGGTCAGGACACAATCTTAAGTGTAAAATCTCCAAATAACAAATCTTTGCTTAAGATATATTGAAGCATCTTATGCTTCTAATGGATTTGAAAGCAGTTTGTTCACTTAAAATTTATCCTCTGAAATCTTATTAATAATGCTAAATGTCTTATTAGTCTCTGTTATCACAGATAATACAGACATGCTTTTTACAGACTCTGTCATGAGGTGTTTATCTTATAAATCAAATGCAAAAATAACTTAATATTAAAAAAAAGAAATACTGAAGCCTCTTAATATTTTTAGGGGCAACAGCAACACGAACTAGTTCTGAGACGACTAGCCTATGAAACGGCAAAGAGGCTGGCAATGTGGGGACCAGGGGAGGAGGGGTCAGGGTGCATAGGGGATGCACAGCTTGGATGATCCAAAATGTTCCTGTCATTGCCTGGGAGAGTCATTCACAACAAAATGATGTGTAGGGAGAGAGTTCTACCTGTGGATTTCTAGTAGAGATGGGACACTCATAGATCTAGATGAGGAGAATCAGGAAGTCTGATGCCTTTTAGAGTCACTGGTTAAATTACTGCTTCCTGGACAGGAGGAAAGGTGAGGTCAAATATTTTTACCTGACAAATTGAACTAAGAAAGCCATAGAGTGACCCACAGTTTTATGCAAACATTTTGGCATTGACTAATATTTTTGGACTGGCTGATTAGGGTTCAGATAACTTTCTCCAATAGCTTTGGGGTGGGTCTAGTTTGGGGCCCAGATTATTTTCTTGGCCCATACATGTTGATTACCTGTAAATTATCCAGGATAATTCGGAGGGAGTGCACCTGCCGTCGAACAGCCCCTGAAAACCTTTTATAGGTTGCGGCATCATATTCACTCATTTGGATCTCCTTTAACCTAAAATCAGAGGGCAAAAAAGACAACAGCTGAAAGCCTGTACCTATGCATCTTTTACTTCCATTCATCTACTGCTAAGAACTGTAGCAAACTCCTCGGTAACTCAGGAGGCCTTTGAGGAAAAAAAGCAAGAAGTGATGTCTCCAGCTCATGTTTCAAAAGAGAGGAATGTGTGTGCAGTGATGCCCTAGGAAATGGGTAAGTCGCCCTGCAGAGGAAAAAGCAGCCCTGATTTGTAGTGTTTGTTGATTTCTGTGGTGGTTGATGTTAAGCTATCAGTAGTGAGGCCCCTGAGCACTGAGTTAGGAAGAAATGTGCAGTTGGCTCATATGAGCCAGTATGACTCAGTCCCGTAGCACACTGCTGCTGTATCCCAAACACGTGTCGTGATGCTGGCAGATGGTCAGTTCGTGTGGCAGATTCCTAGAGAGATCCCATGGGTTGCTTTTTAGGACCAAGGACATATATTTGGTTGATCATGATAACAGTTCAGGCCCAGAGAATGTAAATAAATGTGTTGCTATGTAAAATATAGGAGTTTTCTGAAATTGACGGTGTACTTTTAATAGGATAATTGTGTTTTAATATTATTGTGGCATTGAAATTCTGTCCTCCCAGGACAGTGCTCCTTTTTACCATTTTTCATTCTTTGCTTCTGCTGCAGCCCTGCCAGCCCGCTTGCAGTTTCCTCAACCCACTGTGTGCCCTTGTCCCTGAGTCCCTGCATGGGCTTCTCTCCCACCCAGAGTGCCTTTCCCTGCTTCTTTGCCTACTAACTTCCATGAACTCTTCAAGGCTCATATCAATGGTCACCTCCTCCAGGAAGCCTGCTCTGATCTTCAGATTTGTCTTCTGTGCTCTCGAATCACTTCATGCTTTTCTCTGTCAGAGCATTGCTACCTATGCTATAGTTGTCTGCTTCCTGTCTCCCCAACTGAACCCTTTGCTCCTTTAGTCTTTCTCATCTTTACCTGCACGGTGCCTACCATGATACCTAGCATAACAGATACTCAAAATAAATTGATATGAGTGACTGAAATACAAATAAGACTCAATTACTTAAAATGCAGCATCTTAAACTAATTATAAGTAGAAGGTTTTACAGTGTTCTATCCATAATACACATTTCTACAAATTTCTATAAATGTAAAGGGTACTAATACTAGGACAGGGAATGATGAATGCATATCTCAAAAGCCTAACCACAGCACAGTATTCTAAGCTGCTCTCTGTGTGTGTGTGTGTGTGTGTGTGTGTGTGTGTGTGTGTGTACACGATGTTGGAGATATGGTTCCTAGGTGTAGAGCTGAAACTCTTATCAGGAGTATAGTTTTATTGCCTTGGGCTGGAACAGAACCCCCAAATGCTCAATGAGGATGAATGGTCTCTATTCCTCCCTGCGTGGCCAAGCGCTGGGAAGAATCCATCCATTACAGGGCAGAGCACTAAAGGCTTATTAGAATCACATAATGTTAGGCTTAGACCATGAGGGCAGATATGCAATTCCTGCCCTACCACCTGGCTGGGTTAGCTAATGCCACCTCAGGTGTCAAGACCCGGCTCAAAGTTTACATCCTATGAAGTCTGGCTCAATCCCTTCATGATCATTCTCTTTCACATATCTTCCACAGTTATCTGCTATGGAACCTATAAACTTCATTGCTTTTAATACATATGTCTATTTTGCCCTATCATAGTGTTTTTCAAACTTTATTTTCCACAGTAGGAAATAAGCTTTATATTGAGATCCAGTAAACAAAAATGCATGTACACACACGTGTGTGTATACCTGAGCCAAAAATTTAATGAAAAATACCTTTACTACATGTGATGTACTCTCACTTTTTCTCTTCTAATCCTCTGGGGTAAGGAACATGTCTTATTTTTTCTTAGAATCTCCAGTACCAGCACAAACCCTGGTACCCAGTGGCATTAAATAAATGCTGTTGGATAGCGCTTTTGAAAACACTGGCTATCAAAAGGTAAATACCTGAAAGGTAAATAATATCTGAATGGTTGTTTCCTGAGGTGACATGCCAAGGTGCCCTTCTAAGTCTAATTTACTCTCTGCTCTGAAGGACGAAAAGGAATATGTGTATAGGACTTGACCTCCTAACAATGTCTCTTATGTTTAGTTTTGGCAATCTCTTAAACCTCTCTATAAATTTTCATTAGATTAAGGTATGTCTCAAGTATCAAGCCTGACAGAAGCTGGGCACAATGACACTGCAGGACATGCTACCAACCCCTTCATACCTGGGAGGCTAATGTGCTCTCTCCCAAAGAAGGGAGATTAGTACTTTTCCAAAGACGGGAGATTAGAAAAAAAATGTAGGCATGGCTTGTGCTTAGCAGGGGAAACACACACACACGCGCGCGCGCACACACACACACACACATATCAAGGAAGGAGCCAGGCAGTGAGTAAGTCACCTCCGGCAGACTGGCCATTGTAGAGAGATCAGAATTAACTCCAGTTATAGGGATGCCTCTGGCACGATTGCGTGGCACCCAAAACACACCACATGCTGCTCTAATTAAGAAGAGATCTGGAAATCATATTCCAAGCTGTGTCAGCTTTCACAAAAATCACCTACAAGGTGTTCAAAGCTGATAACATTCTGAAAGATGAAGACCGAAGCAGGGAGCAGTGAAAGAAAATAGGACATTTTAGCCTCTGTTTGAGACAAGACTCCCAGTGCAAATACTCTCAAACCCACAAAGCTAGCTGAAAATAGGTCTTTCTGCTGCTTTAACCCTGATCAAAACTTCAGGGCACAGCTGCTTCACATCCTAGTAATCTATGCGGACTGACTGCACTTTGTTGGCACAGTATATTCTTTTTTTTTTTTTTTTTTTTTTTGCGGTACTCGATCCTCTCACTGTTGCGGCCTCTTCCATCGCGGAGCACAGGCTCCGGACGCGCACGCTCAGTGGCCATGGCTCACTGGCCTAGCCGCTCCTAGCCGCTCCGCGGCATGTGGGATCTTCCCGGACTGGGGCATGAACCCGTGTCCCCTGCATCGGCAGGCAGACTCTCAACCACTGCGCCACCAGGGAAGCCCCGGCACAGTATATTCTTAAAGGGTATATTTATTGTTACGTAAGAGTCTGGGAATTTTAGTTCTCATGTTACTTTTTCGTATAGGTCATTTTTGGATCAATTATGAGGAAAACAAACACAAGCTGAAATCTAGTGTGTAGGGCTGATTAGTTTTGCAAATGGTAGTGGGTACAGTTTCCACAGTTGGTGTCCACCTTAAACGCTTTTCCAAGCATGTAAAAGTACCTCGCCATCTATTTCATTCTTGTTTTATTGGTTTACTACCTCTGTTCTGCTTTATACATGTCTTACCCTTGTCCACCTGCTACTCTTCCTGAGTTAAGCAATTCTTGATATGTAGGAACCACTATCTAGCTGAAATCCGGATACAAATGAACGCTAAGTAAATATTACGTTGATAATATCAAGAACGCATCAGTAGAATTAGGCTCCTTGAGGCAATATGGTAGACCTCTAGGCTGATGGATAGGTCTGGCTATCAGTCTGGTTTTAGCCAGTCTTTGAATTAAGTGTGAAAGGGTGATACCATTACTTGTATGCACGTGTGTATTATTCATTCCACAAATATGTATGTGCTTGCCAGGTTCTGGGCGTAGGTACTGGGGATATACTAGAGGGCAAAATATCCTGCCGTCAACGAACTTGAAGTCAGTGGAGAAGAAATAAGCTATTCACACAAATAATAACACTATGGGAAAAAGTGATAAGAGCTATGGAGAAAAGGTACAGGGTGCTACAAAAGCACAAATGCAGGGACTTGACCTCATTCTGCACATACCTAAAATTGCAAAATAGCTTTAAAACTAAAGCATCCAAAACTATTGGATGACAGTGAAGAATGACTACTTTTTAAAGACCTGATAATAGTTTTGTATTTTTTTAAGTAAAATATTTCAGAGACACACTCTGAAATATTTACGATGAAAAGATAGAAAATCTTGAATTAGCTTCAAGGACTCGGAATGGAATGGGGGACTCGGAATGGAATCAGATTTTTCTTCCTGAGGTTGAGGGAACAGGTCCACAGGGTTCATTATATGTTACTCTCTACTTATGTTTATGTTTAAAAAGTTTCATAATAAAAAGTTTAAGAAAACTCTTTAGCAGGTACTAAATTGAATACCCATCAAATAGGACTATTACTACACGAAAGTAGAAAGCAACATTTTTCTGTGTGTTTTCTGTCTTTCTCAGGGTCTCCGTGTGCTTTTATTTCATCTTCTCCTTTCTCATCCCCTTGTCCATCTCCTCTGTATTTCAACCACCTTCCAGTATTCTTTCACGCGGACTTAGATTCTTCTCTGCAGCGCTTAGTAGAGGTGTCTGGTTTTCTCATTCCCTTCTCCACTTTTTCTCTTTCCTCCCTTATAGCCACTAAATTTAGTTGCCTTATTATTACAGATGCTCCTTACTTTCTTTCCCCTGTGGCGCGATGGTCCTTAATAGAACCAGATTCCTCACCCTTATCATGGAAATCAGAGAAGGGCTCGTGTACTTCTACCCAAGCACTACGTACAGGTCCTTTTCTCTCCCTGTGAACTCCTCTATCCATTTGTCTGCTTTCACAAAAATTGAGACAGGACTTGTGAGGTTTTCAGCGTGGAAACAATAGGAACTCATCATTTGGGGAGGAGATGATGACGTGTATCTAATTATTTGGTTCTTTTCCTAAATAAATATTTATTGTTTATATGAAACGTAGAGCCATATTTTAATTCTAACAAGACCTTGTATTATAGGATCCCTCCCATCCTTTTTTTGAGAAGCTTAAACTGCTTTCATTCCTAACATAGTGATTTGTCTTCATAGCCTCTCTGAGAGGAAGGGAGAGGGGAGTCACCATCAGAAGAAAAAACTGACACCCAGTGACGATAAATTAATTGTTTGAGGTCTCCAGGGAAGCCAGCAGAAGGGCTGGGAGTGACACTCTCGTCTTATCTACCTGCTGAGTACATGAGGGTCCTAAGCCTTGCAGGCTTTCCTGAGGGTGTGGCAGGAGGGACCTGCATTTTTGTGTCCCCATTGTTCTGGACTGTTTACTTGCAGGATGTGTAAGCACAGCACGTAATGTAAAACCAGATGTCCTGCGTGGGAGGAATTTCGGAACTCACATACCCTGGAGTGTGCTTTTCCTGAACTGCACCCAGCTCCTTTCACTGAGCACAGCGGTGTAAATCTGCCTTCCAGACCACCGTCTGTGCCCTCGCTCCTGAAGGAGATCTTGCTGCTCCTGGGGTACTTTTCACTTTTAGCTGATGAACACATGTGGATGTCTAGTGAAAGCATCATGCGGGTTCTTCTCATTTTTTAGATGGTTCCAATCAAAGTGGCTCCGGATGGTTCCAGGACATCTGAAAGCTACAGGCTGGTTGGCCTGGATTTCAAGGCCTCCACCCACTGACAGGGACTCCACAGTCAACCTCACTCCCCACCGCCCCCAGCTGGTACCCTTTATTCTGCATAGGCGAGCTGGCTCTCTCTGCCATAGTCACCCTGCTCGTCCTACCCTGGCGCCTCTGATCCCTTAGTTTTCCCTTCCTGGAACGTCCAAATACTGGCTGAACTCAGACCTCACCTCACATCAGCCCACGGACCTTACCCTTCGCTGCACTGCCGTACCACAGGACTTCAGCACTTAACCAGGGGCTGTGTGAGTGTGAGCGTGTGTGTGTACACGAGTCCTGTCTCCGCGTGAATCTACAAGATTCCTGAGGGCAGGAAGGGACCATCATACATCATTATCTGAATTCCCTATGTGGCCTGGGAACAGATGTGGATGGAATGATCTGACCTTCAGTTTCTCCGCAGAGAAGTATCTCTGGTTTTACTTTCTAACGTGCTCAAGCCTTTCCTCTACACGACCATATGTAATTAATACATTTAAAAGGGCCTGAGTAGAAAGAGTGGGAGATTATGTTCACTCGGCTGTCTCCACTGGGAGGCGGGTGGCTACGGATTTCAGTTTGTGGGTCCAAGTTGCTGCATGAGGAATAGAATCACACAAATTTGGGGTCTACTTCAGGGTCCACTGACATTTCACCATGGTGGCCGACACTGCTCCGGATGCAGTGGGGTCCACTCACCTCTGTTGAAACGCTCTCTGGCCCATCTCTCTTGCAGCTCTCTTCACCTCCTCAGGAACTGCATCTTTCTCAGCCTCAGAGACCTGGTACACTGCATGGCCTGCATCCAGCCGGTAAGGACCTCCTTTGCCGCCCAGACCTGCAGTGTCTCTTCCCCCTGGGAGGAGACCAGAAAGTCCAGGTGATTAGTCTGATCCAGATCACAAAACAGAAGTCAGATCATGGCTTTAAGGCAGTCCTGTGCAGTATATTAATTGTACTTAACTAGTAATTAAACATTCAAAGGACTTTCTTCTGGAAACACAGGGCATCCCCCTGTCAAGGACGCTTTCCTCTTCTCCATCCAGCCAATCCCACACAGATTTCAGGGCTCAGTCCAAATTCCATGACCCCTCACCTGATGACTCTACCTCACAGGGATTAATACTCCTATGCACTATTTGTTATTCTTTAAAATTTATTTTTCTTTTCTTGTCACCTAGAGTGTGAATGGGATTATATTTTACATATCTTTGTAGCTCTGTACCTATAAGAGGCTTGAACATCACAAATACTTAGTATATATTTGTTAATTCGGTGAACGACACTCCTCTTCCCTCACATGTAACCTCATTTTTCCTTAAAATAAAAGAAAGATGACCAGGCTATCGATCCTGTTTCCTCTGTTTTGCAAATGATAAAAATAATGCACAGAGAGGTTAAGTCACCTACTCATGACCTCGTATCCGTGGCTGAGCCAAGATTAGAAGCCAATTATTATACTAACTTTGACTTTTAGCTTAGAATAATAGACAACAGATAAACATTGCCGGCTTCAGGGCAGTTTTTAAATACAAACCCAAGCTTACATGCTTGACAATGAGCATTATGTAATATTGTATAACTTTTAATGTAAAATTAAATGCCTAGAAGATTAGGTAGGTAATATTATAAGAAGTGGTGAGAATTTGGCTAACTAGAGAAGACTTGCCTTGTCTAAATACATTCAAATTCATATTATTTTAAAACACTGCATTGACCCCCAAAATACATATATTGGCTAGATTGGTTACATATTTGGCCCCTGGGCTACCAGTTTATTACCCCTGCTTTATAATGATTAAAATACTAGTAATCAGTTTCTTTTGTTCATTCACAAATAACTTGAGAACTTAGAAGAGAATCCAATATTGGAGGGGCAACACAATACTGAATATTATATCATAGTATAGTATAGTATAGTATAGTATACTAGTATTATATAGTACAGTATTCTATAGTATTCTATAGTATAGTATAGTATAGTATACTAGTATTATATAGTACAGTATTCTATTATATAGTACTAGTATTATATAGTACAGTATTCTATAGTATAGTATAGTATAGTATACTAGTATTATATAGTACTAGTATTATATAGTACAGTATTCTATAGTATTCTATAGTGTAGTATAATATAGTATACTAGTATTATATAGTACAGTATTCTATAGTATTCTATAGTATAGTATAGTATAGTATACTAGTATTATATAGTACAGTATTCTATTATATAGTACTAGTATTATATAGTACAGTATTCTATAGTATAGTATAGTATAGTATACTAGTATTATATAGTACTAGTATTATATAGTACAGTATTCTATAGTATTCTATAGTGTAGTATAATATAGTATACTAGTATTATATAGTACAGTATTCTATTATATAGTACTAGTATTATATAGTACAGTATTCTATAGTATTCTATAGTGTAGTATAATATAGTATACTAGTATTATATAGTACAGTATTCTATAGTATTCTATAGTATAGTATAGTATAGTATACTAGTATTATATAGTACAGTATTCTATTATATAGTACTAGTATTATATAGTACAGTATTCTATAGTATAGTATAGTATAGTATACTAGTATTATATAGTACTAGTATTATATAGTACAGTATTCTATAGTATTCTATAGTGTAGTATAATATAGTATACTAGTATTATATAGTACAGTATTCTATTATATAGTACTAGTATTATATAGTACAGTATTCTATAGTATAGTATAGTATAGTATACTAGTATTATATAGTACTAGTATTATATAGTACAGTATTCTATAGTATTCTATAGTGTAGTATAATATAGTATACTAGTATTATATAGTACAATATTCTATTATATAGTACTAGTATTATATAGTACAGTATTCTACAGTATTCTATAGTATAGTATAGTATACTAGTATTATATAGTACAGTATTCTATTATATAGTACTAGTATTATATAGCACAGTATTCTATAGTATTCTATAGTGTAGTATAATATAGTATACTAGTATTATATAGTACAGTATTCTATAGTATTCTATAGTATAGTATAGTATAGTATACTAGTATTATATAGTACAGTATTCTATTATATAGTACTAGTATTATATAGTACAGTATTCTATAGTATAGTATAGTATAGTATACTAGTATTATATAGTACTAGTATTATATAGTACAGTATTCTATAGTATTCTATAGTGTAGTATAATATAGTATACTAGTATTATATAGTACAGTATTCTATTATATAGTACTAGTATTATATAGTACAGTATTCTATAGTATAGTATAGTATAGTATACTAGTATTATATAGTACAGTATTCTATTATATAGTACTAGTATTATATAGTACAGTATTCTATAGTATTCTATAGTGTAGTATAATATAGTATACTAGTATTATATAGTACAGTATTCTATAGTATTCTATAGTATAGTATAGTATAGTATACTAGTATTATATAGTACAGTATTCTATTATATAGTACTAGTATTATATAGTACAGTATTCTATAGTATAGTATAGTATAGTATACTAGTATTATATAGTACTAGTATTATATAGTACAGTATTCTATAGTATTCTATAGTGTAGTATAATATAGTATACTAGTATTATATAGTACAGTATTCTATTATATAGTACTAGTATTATATAGTACAGTATTCTATAGTATAGTATAGTATAGTATACTAGTATTATATAGTACTAGTATTATATAGTACAGTATTCTATAGTATTCTATAGTGTAGTATAATATAGTATACTAGTATTATATAGTACAATATTCTATTATATAGTACTAGTATTATATAGTACAGTATTCTACAGTATTCTATAGTATAGTATAGTATAGTATACTAGTATTATATAGTACAGTAGTCTATTATATAGTACTAGTATTATATAGTACAGTATTCTATAGTATTCTATAGTGTAGTATAATATAGTATACTAGTATTATATAGTACAGTATTCTATAGTATTCTATAGTATAGTATAGTATAGTATACTAGTATTATATAGTACAGTATTCTATTATATAGTACTAGTATTATATAGTACAGTATTCTATAGTATAGTATAGTATACTAGTATTATATAGTACTAGTATTATATAGTACAGTATTCTATAGTATTCTATAGTGTAGTATAATATAGTATACTAGTATTATATAGTACAATATTCTATTATATAGTACTAGTATTATATAGTACAGTATTCTACAGTATTCTATAGTATAGTATAGTATAGTATACTAGTATTATATAGTACAGTATTCTATTATATAGTACTAGTATTATATAGTACAGTATTCTATAGTATAGTATAGTATAGTATACTAGTATTATATAGTACTAATATTATATAGTACAGTATTCTACAGTATTCTATAGTATAGTATAGTATAGTATACTAGTATTATATAGTACAGTATTCTATTATATAGTACTAGTATTATATAGTACAGTATTCTATAGTATTCTATAGTGTAGTATAATATAGTATACTAGTATTATATAGTACAGTATTCTATAGTATTCTATAGTATAGTATAGTATACTAGTATTATATAGTACAGTATTCTATTATATAGTACTAGTATTATATAGTACAGTATTCTATAGTATAGTATAGCATAGTATACTAGTATTATATAGTACTAGTATTATATAGTACAGTATTCTATAGTATTCTATAGTGTAGTATAATATAGTATACTAGTATTATATAGTACAGTATTCTATTATATAGTACTAGTATTATATAGTACAGTATTCTATAGTATAGTATACTATAGTATACTAGTATTTCATAGTACTAGTATTATATAGTACAGTATTCTATAGTATTCTATAGTGTAGTATAATATAGTATACTAGTATTATGTAGTACAATATTCTATTATATAGTACTAGTATTATATAGTACAGTATTCTACAGTATTCTATAGTATAGTATAGTATAGTATACTAGTATTATATAGTACAGTATTCTATTATATAGTACTAGTATTATATAGTACAGTATTCTATAGTATTCTATAGTGTAGTATAATATAGTATACTAGTATTATATAGTACAGTATTCTACAGTATTCTATAGTATAGTATAGTATAGTATACTAGTATTATATAGTACAGTATTCTATTATATAGTACTAGTATTATATAGTACAGTATTCTATAGTATAGTATAGTATAGTATACTAGTATTATATAGTACTAGTATTATATAGTACAGTATTCTATAGTATTCTATAGTGTAGTATAATATAGTATACTAGTATTATATAGTACAGTATTCTATTATATAGTACTAGTATTATATAGTACAGTATTCTATAGTATAGTATAGTATAGTATACTAGTATTATATAGTACAGTATTCTATTATATAGTACTAGTATTATATAGTACAGTATTCTATAGTATTCTATAGTGTAGTATAATATAGTATACTAGTATTATATAGTACAGTATTCTATAGTATTCTATAGTATAGTATAGTATAGTATACTAGTATTATATAGTACAGTATTCTATTATATAGTACTAGTATTATATAGTACAGTATTCTATAGTATAGTATAGTATAGTATACTAGTATTATATAGTACTAGTATTATATAGTACAGTATTCTATAGTATTCTATAGTGTAGTATAATATAGTATACTAGTATTATATAGTACAGTATTCTATTATATAGTACTAGTATTATATAGTACAGTATTCTATAGTATAGTATAGTATAGTATACTAGTATTATATAGTACTAGTATTATATAGTACAGTATTCTATAGTATTCTATAGTGTAGTATAATATAGTATACTAGTATTATATAGTACAATATTCTATTATATAGTACTAGTATTATATAGTACAGTATTCTACAGTATTCTATAGTATAGTATAGTATACTAGTATTATATAGTACAGTATTCTATTATATAGTACTAGTATTATATAGCACAGTATTCTATAGTATTCTATAGTGTAGTATAATATAGTATACTAGTATTATATAGTACAGTATTCTATAGTATTCTATAGTATAGTATAGTATAGTATACTAGTATTATATAGTACAGTATTCTAAGGTATTCTACAGTATAGTATAGTATAGTATACTAGTATTATATAGTACAGTATTCTATAGTTAAGTCAGACTGCCTGAGTTTGAATCCTGCTTCCAATGCACTAGCCATGGGTCCTTGACAGAAGTTCCTTAACGTCTCTGTAGCTCAGTCTCATCACCTGTAAAATGAGGATACTAATATTATTTACTTCGTGGGACTGTCATGAGGCTAAAATGCTCAGAACAGTATATGGCACAAAATAAGAACTCTATAAGTGACTGCTCTTACTATTATTTACACAACTACCAGTCACATAGAATGAGGTCATTTCTAAGTCTCATAAAGTGGAAATTTGGAAAGTTTTTAGGCTTTGGTTAAATTATGCTACATTTTTCTTTTCTCCCTTGAAGACTTAAGTGGTGTAATAAGTTAAAAGCAAGAACTCGGCATACTCTGCTTCCCTTATCAAAGTCCAGGTAGGTCATTTCCTTTTGGGAAATACCATGAGAACAGCCTATTAATTATAGTATATTTATCCTTTGATTCCAGCACATCTTATTTCATTTTTATTTAGAAATTGCTGGTGGAAAATTCCGTCTTGGATGTGTGTGATTCCTGGCTGTCACTTGTGGACGGCCTATAGGCGGAGGGGACTGGTAACTGGACGATGATGATGAGATACAGAGTCAGGTTTCTGGGACCTGACTCCCTTCCTCCTGGAGGTATGGGTGGGTCATGAATTAGAGCTTGAAAGTTCAAGGGCGCTGAGATGACATCGTTTTTGGTGAAACGAGGAAAGGACCCACAACCGTTTAGAGGCTGGTGTGGGTGACGGACAGCACGGGAAAGCATGGTCCCTTGGCAAAGTCATACGGGGTTGGAGAGGGCGTGAGGACAGAGTTCTTCACGTCCTCCACTTCCAAGAGCCTTTAATTTGAACTTCTTCTTCTTTTTTTTTTTTTCTGGTTCGCGGGGCTCTCACTGCTGTGGCCTCTCCCGTTGTGGAGCACAGGCTCCGGACGCGCAGGCCCAGCAGCCATGGCTCACGGGCCCAGCCGCTCTGCGGCATGTGGGATCCTCCTGGACCGGGGCACGAACCTGTGTCCCCTGCATCGGCAGGCGGACTCTCAACCATCTGCGCCACCAGGGGAGCCCAATTTGAACTTCTTAAATGAAAATGCTTGCCAGAGAGTCCAGACTTCAAGGTATAATCTTGAGGCTAACCTTGAACATCCTAAATCTGTTAAGATAAGGGGGAGAGAGGCAATGGATGGGTTCTGATGACAAAGAAGGAATCAAATGAGTTGTTGGGTCAGAGCTCAGTTCAATATAGAGAATTCTGAGGGAAGAGACTGACAAAGAGAAAAAAAAAATTGCAGCAAAAGAGCCTTGATAAATTGAAAAGTAAAGGCTGGGGGAAGCAAAAGCAGGGTCTTCAGCCTGGACAGATGCGTGAGCTAGTAGACACAAGCTGAATAACAAGCGAGAACGTCCGCTGCAGGAGAGCCGGCTGCTGGGAAACCTGCATCTGGTCAGCTCGTCCCACAATGCATTCCACATGGATTAAATCTTGCTGGCTTGACACTAACTTCCAGATCAAAGGACATTTCTCAAAATATCCTTTCTTTCAAGCTGATGCTTGATGAATAAACAGAGCAGGCAAGGAGTCCACAGGCCGATTTGATAGCACATTGTCCGAACACAGAAACCCATTTCCTCCCGAGGCTGTCAAGGCCAAGAGGCACAGACCAACCTCAGGGAAGGCGAAGAACAGAGCTCATGCCAGCACCGCTCATGGCCGTGATAAGATCAGACAGTGCGCACACAGTCTGGCCCTATTCCTGCGGCTCTGCAGATGTGTCTGCTCCAGCTGCCGCAGAGGAAAGAGGAAAGCGGCAGCTGTGGGAACAATGCTCTCTTCGGGCAGCCAAGAGGAAGGAGTGGACCCCAGTCATCGGTTCAGACCACAACCACCCCTCTTATCTCAAAACCCTGCATCCTCAACATGCTCACTTCTGAGATGTGGAGGACCAGGACCATTTCTTTTCAAAGTCAGCTGGTCAAGAAAGAATGTACTGTCGATTTCTGGCATGATTCCCAAGGGCATGGAATTTAAAAGAGGGGATTAACACTTTTAATGAATACATTCTTCATGCCAGGCCTCGAGCTCAGCGCTTTACAATCATAATCTCATTGAATCCTCATCACAAGCTTGTGAGGCAGTTAATATTATGCCCCTTTTATGGATGAGGCAACCCTGGGAGGACCAGAACGGTCTTAGGTCAGAGGGTAGCAGAGTCTGCGGGACTCCAAATGCCAGGGTTTTTCCGTGTCTTGATGTCATGCTGGGACAGAGGGCAAAGGCACACTCCAGCCGACTAACGGGGGAGACAGAGAAGGCAGGCCGATTCCTGAGCCTTCTTGGGGCTGCTGTGACGTCTCTGGAAGCCTGACCCAGGAGAAGGCCGTGCTACGAACCTGTGCCACCAGCCCAAGTATTGCCGCCCACATGCGGCATGTTGTCTGGGTCCTCCTTGCCGTGTTTGGGGGAACTCACGTCTTCACCACTCTCTCTGTTGATTGTTATCTAAAAATGAAGAAGTAAGACATTATCATTCTCCGTGACTAACACCAGGAGCTGCAGGACAGAAAGAATTGTTTCCCCCTAAGTCCTTAAGGTATGGCGTAACCTCAGGCCACAGGACACAACAGATGCTGTTAGTGTCTGGCAAAAGTTTCACCGGATTTTACATCCATTTAGTTGGGAAGGAGACAAGTTTAATTTTAAAAAATATTCTTTAAAGAAAAGGTGCTGGACTGGGTTACAGCTTCAGAATTCTTCTAGCGCAGAGTATGCCTTGAGCATTTACATAAAGAACAAGACCCACCGGAAGCAGGGGAAATGGATCTCTCCAGAGACTGACTGAGAGAGCTCTCAATGGTTTAAAAGGATCACTGCCCAGCTGGTCCAGCCGAGTCACAGCAGATATACATTTACCTATTTAATTTTCCAAGAAATCCCATTCCTCAGAGAAATGCCACTTTATATAAAATATGTGGAAAAGAAAAACAGAAAATGTATCTTTGTGTGCTTCAGTGATATATGTTATACACACAGACACTGAAAACTGCTTATTTCCTGGACCCACTCTAATTTTATTATGGTATTTATAGCTCTCCTAGTTCATCTCGATTTTGAAACTGGATTTACTATTCCTGCAAATCCAACAGAATACGCAGCACTAGCTTTCCTCTTAGAGAGCCTGTGGCTCATTCATTGGTCCTTAATTTAATTCGGCACAGATTCACCAAAAGGACTGATAACCACGCAGGAATTCCATCCTAGCAGTCAGCTCAGTAGATGAAAAGAACTTGAGGCAGCCACATCCATGTGCCCTATGAGCCTGCTCCCAAATACAATGATTTTTCAAGGCAGACCAGATCAAACATTTATTTATTTGTTCAAATAACACTTAACGGGAAATGTATTGGCAAGACGTCATTTGAACTACCATGGGGCCAACAAAAGCCATGGAGGATTGGTCCCTGCCCTCAAATTGCTTACAGTGGAACAGGAGAGCCTGCAGATAGACCTGTAGCATGACGCCAGGCCAGTCTTGAGAGCTGACCCAATCCTTGTTAGTAACTGGACTTTTCATTCTGGAGGTTAGAATTAACGAAGATCGGTAGATAATTTAAGGCCTTTGCAAATAAAATGGCTATTAAGAACGAATTCAACCTAACTTCCATTGTCTTATGTCTGGACCAGTTCATTTCAGATGTTATGACATCATAAAGAGATTTTAATTAACCAGATCTTTCTACCCTTAGCTTTGGCATCATTAACAGAGTTTTTGCCATAACTTCAGCATACTTTAAAATTTTGCAGCCAGGACATGACAATTGATATGAATTCCACACATATAATCATGCTCGAAAAAATGGGTGAAAATAATTTTTTTCTTCTTTTTAAAAATTAAACTATGCAGAATAGCTAGCAACATTTAGAGAAAAAATAAGCATTTAAAATACTGTCCCCCAAACTTGCCACCACTTTCCAGCTTTTCTAGAGGCAGTGTAAGAGATAATCAGTAAATTAAAATAAGTATACTGACTATGAGAATTCTAGACCAGCGCTAACCAAGAAAATTTTCTGTGTTGATGGAAATATATATAACTGAGATGTCTAACATGGTAGCTTTTAGCCCAGTGTGGCTATTGAGTACTCGAGGACGTGATTTTTAAGTTTTACTTAATTAACTAAAATTCAAGTTTAAATTACATGTAGCCAGCGGGTATCTCATCAGACAGCACAGCACAAGGACAAGCTTGCCTCAGCCGGGGAGATAATGTTTGGTTATCTTAGCGGTGTCTTATAGATGTTTCCCGTGAGAAATGAGAAAAACAAGAAACGTTTCAAAATTGCGATAGTTTTATTCTGTTGTCATTTTAAGAAATCTATAGAAAGGTTATGACTACAGTCTAACTGATTTTTTTTAAACAAACATATGGAACTTACATATGGAAATACGTTTATTATAATAAGATGGTAAGCTTATTTTTCATACATGAAGACACATTTATTACAATAATGCTGCTCAAACACTTCTGGACTGTTTCTGGAAGGATCTGCAGAATCCACAGCAGATTCTATTTGAATATCTTTAATGGTGGCCATTTTGTATTCTTTAAAAATAGATTTGATTTTTAATAAATAGCTAAAGGATACTTGGAGCCGATTTCTGGTATGAACTATTTGCTAATTTGCTTTGTACCGTTTGGAAAGTCAATTAACTTCTCTGGGTCTCAACCTTCTCATCAGAAACTAAGCGGGTTCAACTAAATAATTTCTTCCATTCCACCTAACATTGACATGCTCTAGCTGATTCAACGATTCAAAATGTGGTAAATAAGGGATGTTTAGTCAAAACCAGGCACAATTATACAATAATGAGACTAGTTTGCTTTATAAGAGTTGAGATACTTCTACAAGCCAATTCTTAAAGATGAAGTTCCAAAAATGGTCTGGGCAATGACAGCATTATTGGAATAACTGTTCTGAACACCTTTCCTCACTTTAGGGTATGTGTGTGTGTATATTATTTATTAAAAATAAATAGAAGAATGGATAAACAACAAGGTCCTACTGTATAGCACAAAGAACTATATTCAATATCCTGAGATAAACCATAATGGAAAAGAATATAAAAAAGAATGTATATATATGTATAAGTGAGACACTTTGCTATACAGCAGAAATTAACACATTGTAAATCAATAAAAAAATAAATAAATGAATAAACAAATAAATAAATAAAAGAACCTCAGAAGAGGTATAGAAAGCAAAGTCCTATGTGTCTAGTAACTTTACTTTCATCAAAAGTCAATCTACTTCAGACATTTCACGACAATTCAGTTATTCTGCTGTAAGAGAACAGCCTTTTAAGAAGTACTAAAAATGATGGCACAAGGCAAAAGAAAAAGCCTATCAAATAGCCCCCCTCAGCTACCTCCAAAATCACACTCTTAAAATTGCAAAGACACCTCTAATGGGCCTTCAGGGAGGCAGAAAATTTGCTATGAACTTTCTGGGCAGAAAGGAACTGGTGTGCACTTTGCCACCTGTGTGTCTTCCAGGCCATCTGCTGGGGAATGGCGTGGCTCACAACAAGTCAGCCCCACACCAACCCCGAATGGGAGTCTAGAGATGTTTCAAAATTGACAAATGCTTGACAAAAACAGTCATCGGCCCAAACCTGATTTATTCCAGAGAAACACATACCATAAAATTCCAAGGATACTTACTTAAAAGCGAGGCATTTGGGGAGTTTATCTAATTCTGTGTCATTTTATGAATGCCATTATACTCACACGAGTCTATTTCTCCAGGTGGATGGGAGGAACTCACCTGACAAGCGGTTTCCAAAGCATTTTAGGGAGTCTCTTACGTGAATTGACAATGACTCATAAAAGTTACAAGGCAGGAAGTCTAGGAAAGTCCAACGCAGGACAGAAACTGGAACAGATACTAGGGAAGGCCTATTATTTGAGGAAGCTTGCTTCCTAGGGACAGAATATGCTATAGAGCCTCTGGCCATTCAAGTTGATAAACTGCTGAATTCTTTGAAGGATGTGTTTTGGAAGGACTTGGAGTGCATTTCCTTCGAGGGTTGGTTTCATCTAGAAAGAGCTCAAGTGAGTCAATCCAGTTACTGAAATAGACCTTAATGTATTCACTTAAATGGATCAAAATTTTTCCCAAACCACAAAGTATTGTGGACTCTTACCAACTGTTGATGCAAATGGATGCACACGCTAAGGCCTTTGACGTGTTTCTCACTCACAGCTGACACAACCTACTTCCTTTTAGATAAGCGTGCTATAATCATAAGAACTGCTATCCTCTTTCAGATGAATCCAAATGGAAAAAACATGGAGCCTGTAAATTATAACTCATAAAAATGTCCCAGAGTAAAGCAACCCAAAGCCAGAGCAGGGAAGGGACATGACTCATGAAAGCCCTTCTAGGCAAGGCCCATATATTTCAGGCTCCTCCTCAAACTCATGATTTTTAAAAACCCTCAGTAAAATGACATAAATAGCCAGAATACAATCTTGGAGGGAAAGTTACTTCTCGGAGGACTGACTGGACAACACAGCTTATTCTTATTTTCCAACTGGAGACTAGGTGTGGCACAGCAGATGCTTCTAGCTGCCTCCCCAATGTCTACTCCCTCTTTCTCCCTTTTAAATAGAAGTCAGATGCACCACGGTTAGCTGGGATGAAGCCCGGCCACCCCATTCCCCTCTGCCACTGATTGATCTAGGGGAAGGTAGGCGACCCGAGATGTAAGAAAATCAGGAGGTTTCCGGGAAAGATTTTCCTCTCATGTCAAGAGCTCTTTCATTGCCCTGGATGGACCTCCCTCCCCTCCCCTGCAACGTACATGCGCTTGCTGCCTTGGCACACGGCGTGAGAATGTGATGCTTAGTGCTGTGGTCTCCATCTGGTGACCATGTGGCAATGAGAAGAAGGTGGCAGAGGGGAGGATGGAGGAGGCTATGTCCCTGATGACACCGCTGAGCTGCTGAACCAGCCATGGAGTCACTTGCTTCTGGTCTTCTACATCAGCAAATAAGAAATGTCCTTAGTTTAAGGTACTGTGAGTTGGGTTTTCTGCTACTTGGGGTCTACTGCATGCAAACTAATTGATTCATTCATTACAGGATGAATGAGAGGCAGCAGGGCAGAAGCCACGGTCTTGATCTCTGGAGGATGTCCTACTTCCAGAAGATGTGCTTTAAATGTTCTGACATCGAAAACTGCCATAATAATATTAGTACAGTTGCCTACAATTTGATGATTAGCAGGCAGTTCAATGCATTCACTCATTCATTTTCTTATTCAAACATTTCTGTGTATGTTTATGGCACATTTACTACTCACTGAGATAATGGAGATAACAAGAAACAGGATCTTTGCTTCCAGGAGGATGTTTTATAAAGTGGAACAAAGTCACAGCACAGGGTAATACAGACCATAATAAGGTACTGAATACATCTGCCTAAAAGATTATTGTCTGAGGTTATTCTTATTCTACGATAGAAAGTTAGAAATTTCTATCATAGATACAGTGAAAGTCACATAACATGACCCTAGGAATGATGGTCCTTCATATGAAGACAGCTTGTTAAAAAACGAAACAAAACAAAAAACCTTACCCAGTTTTCATAAACAACATGCAGCTTCTACAATGATAACGCATGACAAAAGTACCATTGTCCATAGGCAGTTTCTATGTGTCCCAATTTCAATCTCTGGCAAAGCCATCAAGTACGTAATTTATCTCCAGTTTTTCCCTGGCTGGTGGCAACATTTGCTTTCAAATATTCAATGACTTCCTGCCCTCTTTAATCCCTCCTAGTTCTTAAAAATCAGGGGATGGGGCTTCCCTGGTGGCGCAGTGGTTGGGAGTCCGCCTGCCAATGCAGGGGACACGGGTTTGTGACCTGGTCCGGGAGGATCCCACATGCCGCAGAGCGGCTGCGCCCATGAGCCATGGCCGCTGAGCCTGTGCGTCTGGAGCCTGTGCTCCGCAACAGGAGAGACCACAACAGTGAGCGGCCTGTGTACCGCAAAAAAAAAAAAAAAGAAAAGAAAGCAGGGGATGATCTGATTTTCGATCATTAATATTAAACAATTATGCTGTAGCTGCTATTCATTTGCACTAAATAATTAACCCAAAGGGCATTCACACTGTAAGTGCCCTTGACTGGGAAATAAAGTCCTCTTTCCTTTGTTTGAGGTGGGGGACAGGGTAGTGGGTTGGCGGGGGGCACGCTAGGCCTGTTCTCTGGCCCTGAAGACAAATGCTTATGGGGCGATTGTGGTGTTACAGGTGAGAGGCAGAAGGGACGGTCTGTGGCTTGTCCCAGAGCGGCTCTGGCCCTGATGGAGTGGGTGGAGCCTCTGGCTCAGAAAGGACTCCTGTTCTTTCTCATAGGCTTCTTCAAGTCGACCAGCAGCCCTCCCTCCTGACTTAGGGGACCTTTTGCCCACCTCCCCAGAGTCAACCTAATTCTGTCTACTCTCCCCCTTTCTGCGTGAACACTCCTAGAGACGATGCATACTTTGTTTTCTGGCACAAGTGATGTGGTTGGTAAATAATTTAAAATATTTGAAACCGTGACCGCAAACACCCTCCTTCCTCTATCTGATGTGAGGTTCTGGAATACAACCCTATGTGCATCCTATGTTATTTCTCTATCCGTGTTTATAGTTTCTTTTTTTTTTTTTGCGGTACGCGGGCCTCTCACTGTTGTGGCCTCTCCCATTACGGAGCACAGGCTCAGCGGCCATGGCTCACGGGCCCAGCCGCTCCGCGGCATGTGGGATCTTCCCGGACCGGGGCACGAACCCACGTCCCCTGCATCGGCAGGCGGACTCTCAGCTACCGCGCCACCAGGGAAGCCCATACTTGGCAGTTTTTAAAACTATTGTGTTTTCCCTGTCAACAGAATTCTCTGAGGTGCTAAGTGTAGCAAGGAAAAGGAAGGGTGGGTAGAAAAGTCATCCTACCACTAGGGTGGGGAGAAGCGAAAGGGGGTTTTATTAAGACCCAGGTTCTAAAAATTCTTGAAAGCACTGAGTACAACTCCATGCAAACACATTTAGCGTGGAGGAATTCTTTTCTGAAAATAGGAATGCTAACTGAATTAGTGCTGGACAAGTTATCATAGCGTCCTCCCCACGGAGAGGTATTTCCATCATCAAACACTGGCAAATGGTTTTCCGTTTTGTTTATGCTAAAGTCAGGTTATGTCACCAGCCATCATTTCTTCCAGCTATTCTTCATACCATTGTTGGTTCATCATCTCAGACTCTAAATGTTTCTGAAGTCATTGTCTACTGGTGTTTACCCTGAGTTTCCTCAACCATTTCCTCAAGGCACATGGAGTTCTTGTAAAACCTGTGTTTTCACATCGAGCGAGACAGTCTTCCTTTGCTTCCAGGAGGCCCAGCATTCTCCCACACTTTTTCCCCCCAATTTTTATTGGAGTATAGTGGATTTACAATGTTGTGTTAGTTTCAGGTGTACAGCAAAGTGAATCAGTTATACATAAACATATATCCATTCCTTTTTTTGTTTCTGATTCTTTTCCCATATAAGCCATGATAGAGTATTGAGTAGAGTTCCCTGCGCTATACAGCAGGTTCTTATTAGTTATCTATTTCATATATAGTAGTGTGTATATGTCAATCCCAATCTCCCGATTTATCCCTCCCCCCGTTATCCCCTGGTCTCCCACACTTTTTGACAACCATGATGAGTCGAAACTATTAACCAGAATACAAAACACTGGCATAAAGAGAGGCCGTAGAGAAGTAAGCCATATGCACTGCACATACACAGAGCTCAGGGGAATGTGGTATGTCACTCACCGGCTGACAGCAATTATGGTTCTGTTCTAAGCTCACTGGGTGAGGGACCCTTCCAGGCTGCTGAACTAGCTCAAATGGACTGAGAGTGTGAAACACCACTTAGCGTGTGGGCAAAATACAAACACTGAATAACTGGAATGTATGCCTTTATTGTATGCATACATGCACATACATTTTTAAAGAAAATATTTCTTTAAGTGATAAAAATCAGTGCTACGGGCTGTGCACTGGAAAATGTGGCCACATATATAAAGTGGCATCAGTTCTATACTGTGAGGGCAGGGCTGGGTCTTATTCTTCGTATCAGCTTTAGCACCTGGTCTTTGCATATCGCAGGAGCTCAGTAAATGTGTGGTGAATAAGTGAACGGCTGCACGACAGGCACTGCCTCTGTGGCCATTCCAAAGCTGCAGAATGGCTCCAGCGGGGTATACGTCACCAAGAATATATGGAAGCCTGATAACTGCTCTCCTGGAACCGAAGGAGGCAAACTGGAAAGCAGGAAATTTGGGAGAGGAGAAAAGAATACCATTGGGTTTTGCTTTGCAAGATATTCTTTTAATTTTAGATTGTGAAGCCTCTTTGTGAGCAACAAACTTAGAACACTAAATACCAGAGGGTAAAGCTTTTTAATGAAATGTAGGCCATAGTTATGACACAAATTATGTTATGTATCGTTGATACTGAGCTACATGGTAATTAGACACAAACGATTCCTAGAATGATTGTAATTGGTGAGGGGTTTATATAATAAAACATAAGTGAGTTTGTCATTTTTCTCTTTTGTGTGAGTTCTCCAGTTTCTTCGACAGTGTGACTCTGCCTGTTTCCTGTTTACACCCTGGAACTCACACTCCTTACAGGACAGAGCCCCGGCTGCCCTCCCAGCGAGTTCCCTCTGCATTTTGTCTCACGTGGCTCGCCCCCTCTCCCTGGGCCCCAACCCCACTCGTCTCGCTCTGTGCCCCCATCTGAGGACTCCAGATGTGAAGCTGTGTATGTGTGGCCGTGACCTGGCCACCTGGCAATGAAACGGGTCATCGGAGGGAAGAGGAGAGAACGTAAGACAAAGTACAGAGACCCTAAATTAACCTGGGGCCCTGGGGCTGAACTGGGGTGAGCGAGTGGCAGCCAGACGTCCCCTGCGTCCTCCCAGTGTCTGTGCTGACTTCTGTGGTGTGACTCTAATGCTGTATGACACTTAGGAATGTTTTCGTCCTGTCCCCTTCCACTGACATCACGTACCCCAGTTGCTAACACAGTGTAGTGTTCTAGTTGCGTGGCCGAGCACAGTAGCTTATCAGAACCCTGGTTTTAAAAAACACGCTTTATACCCCACTTCCGACTTATTTTGACGTCTTAATGTCATTTTTAGGGATGAGTAAGTTTAATGTAGATAGAGAATGAGATCAGGCGTCTGTAAGAGACAGATTTTAAATGAAAGAAAGTGCCTGAGAGGAATTAAGTAGTGTTTCAGAGGAGGGTGGTACGCAGCAGACGGAGGACGGGCCTGACAGCTGAAGCCGGATTTCAGCCCGGTGTGGCCCCTCACTTGCTGTGTGATGCTGAGCAAATCATTCAACCTTTCTGGGCCTTAGTTTTACTCATTTTCAAAGTGAAAAACCAGACTAAGTTCTCGCTAGTTCTAAATTCTTTACACAGGGATCCTTATCTACATTTACTTTGATCCTAGTTTATAGGAAATATGAGCTGTCATGGAAATCAATTTGAGTAAAATAAAAGAGAAGTGTAAAGAATATTTTGATATAATCATGTAAAAGTTTGGTTTTTCTTCAAATTGATTCACTAAGACTAAACTTAAAAAAATTTTTTTGAGAGGCAGCTCGATGTCACGGAAAAAAGCATTTTACTGGAAATTAGAAGACTGGCTTTTGATCTTGGTTCTGGTACTAACTGGTGAAATGGTTTTGGCCAAAGTTACTTATCTCCTCTTAGCTTTCTTTACCCGAAAATCAAGGGGCATGACTGGCAAAAATGGAATTTAAGTACACTACGTGATTCTTCTGGTTGATACTCATCACAATACGAACGCTGGTTTAACCAAAATCCCAGTACAAATTTATTGAGAGGATGTGTGAATCGTATAGCGGGGGTAGGGAGTTGTTAACTGTGTATCATACAGTAGGGATGGGAAAGTGAAAGTGAGCTAAATCTTTTATATGTATATATAGAAGTATAGTTGATTTACAATGTTGTGTTAGTTTCTGGGGGACAAGTATCAGGGAAAGCTTCCTGGAAGAGGCAATGCCCAAGAAGAATCTTGAAGTAAGAGAAAGAGGTGGGCAGTCCAGGAGGCTGGGGATTTCAGGCAGAAGGAACAGCAGGAAGGGGTGCTGAGCTGGACACAAGGGGATTAGGTGATAGCTGACACGGAGAGACCTTCGTCTGTGCTCAAACAGCTCTTGCTACAGCACCCCGTGCAATCTACCTGCATAAGGGCATATTCATTGAGGTTTATGAAACGCCTCATCCCTTAATCCACCTATTCCGCCAAGTCAAAGTAGAATTAGCTAATCAGAGCACACTGAGGTTTATGTGGAAACCCCAATAACCAAAGGAGAAGTTAGGGGTCATCACTCCTAAGCTTGTTCTCCCTTATTGAAGAACATCAGGGAGAAATGCATCGATCACTGTGGTATCAGTTCACCAGTAATCAGCAGGTACATTTAAAAAAACAACCTACCTGCCTACCTCCCTACCTATCTACCTCAGTCTTTAGATAAACACTTAGAATTTTTATCATGTGAAATTCCTCCTAACTTCTTACTCTTCCTCATAATCAGGCTGTGCTGTAATGGTCCACGCTGCAGTTGTTGTTGTGTGTTTGCCTCTCTCTTTTTAAAGACAATCTCAGTTTTTAAATATAATTTAATTAATTTTGGATATAATTTAATTGTACCAATCCTAGGAATGCAGAGAAGCAGTACGGAGCATGCCAGCAGCCTGGAAACTAGGTTACCTGAGTTCCAGTTCTAGCTATGCAAATGGGAAAAATTCAAACTCTCAGAAACTCAGCTTGCTCATCTCTTAAATAGTTAAGAAGTGCACATGCCCTCGTGGAGTTGTTGTGAGGTTCAAATAAGACACAAAGCAGCTGTGTGACTCTAGAAAAAGTACAGAAAAATCTCTGTATTTCAGTTTCTGCATCTACAGAACGAAGGGGGCTGTACTCAGCAAGGCCCCCATGTGTCGTTTCCAGTTTGAAACATGTTTATATCTATGCAAAGATGCTTTTAAAACACATAAAGTATTGTTCAAATATATGATGCAGTAGAGACATATTATTAATTATTAAAAAACAGAAGAAAAGGGAGAACTCTATTTTTTTTTTACAGTTTTATAAATTCCCACCATTTCTCTATTTTATTTGTTAGCATATTTTACAAGCACCAGCCACCTGAAGTCATGGAAGTGAATGAAGTTTCCTGAAAAAAGCCTTCAGAATGAAAAGGGTAGTGGCCCAGGAGAGAAACAAATCAGCAAAAAAGACTGAGAAGGGCAGGCAAGAGAGGCAAAGGGGAGTCAGGAAGAGGCTGTGGTTATCAAGGAAGCCAACACAAGACTGGGCTTCAACACAGAGAGAGTGTGCAGAGTTCAATGCTCGTGAGGGCCAAAGAGATGGTGACTGGAAAGGTACCCATGGAATTCAACAATGTGGAGGTTAGCTGGTACTCCAGCAAGGGCAATTCTGTAGAAGGCGGGGGAAGGGGACAGGAGTCATTAGATGGAGAGGTGAGTGACTGGAGGTCTGTGTGTGTAGAAAGTTCTCTTAAGAGGCTTTGCTGTGAAAGGGATTAGAGTCACATGAATTAGCATGATAGCAAATGAGACCTGTGGCGTCTAGAGCAACACTAGAGCGTGTTCAAATACTGATGGGAAGGATCCAGAAAGGAGAGAGAACGAAGGACACAAAGGATGGAGCAAAATGCCTGTGAAGGTGGGAGGAGAGACCGGCCTTTGATGGAGCGGGCGGGGGTCCTGGCACAGCTGCGGGCAAGCAGGCGGGCTTGTACATCTGAGCCTGGGAAGTTGGAGGAGCTGCATTTTGGTCGCTTCTATTTTCTTTCAGAAGCACAAGACTGAAATATTGTCTGAGAATATGGGAGAGTGTAGCTTGAAGTTTGAAGAAAGTAGGGACTGTATGAAAGTCATGGAGATTAGGCTTAAAAGACTTTTTAAAAAGTCAACAGAATTTTAAAATTTCCAAACACGTTCCTTTAAATAGAAGTTTTGTGGAATACAGCCATCTGCCTGGAGATGATTAAGTATGAGAGAGAGAGGCTGGCTGTGAAAAAAACGATAAGGAAGGTAGATTAATGAAATCCAAAGCTATAATTTGGACAAATTGCAGGTATCTGGACATGAGGAGTATAATCCTGAAAATGACACCTTCTAGAAGTCGTTCCTAAATTTCCCAGACAAAAGCTGCTTTCATTTCCCTGGGCTCTCATTGCACTCTAGCCTTCTCCTTACTGTCCTTTGTGACACAACAGTCTTACTCACCCATGTGTGGCTTTCCCTCTTCCATTCTCTAGGCACCTTAAAGGCACCGGCCCACAGCCCATAGCTGAACCACATGGTGTGCCTTTCAATAAATGTTTGCAACCTCTGAAATAGTTGAGGAGGAAATATTATCTGATTTATACAGATTGGCCTCATACACGTTGAGGTACACTCTCAGGGCGTAAAGTAAGCTATCTTTGTAAGAACAAAGGATTTCCAGAAACAGCAACCTATCAGCAAATGGGTGGGCCACGCTTGGGAGCAACATGGTCTTGAGGTGGGCGGCATCTCTACTCTGTTTCACAATTTCAGGAGAGCCCCCGTGCAGTCTAGCAAAGGAAATGAAACAACTCCCTCCCCCTGCTCCTATTCTTTTTAGATACAAAAGGCAGATAATTATCTAAAGTATTTTTCAATCTGAACAAAATGGCAAAGTGACCTTTTGGTCTGTGGTAGTCTACTCACGTCAGTGTTTGGAGCAAAAGCAAAGCAATGTGCAGGCTTAGGGAACGCTCACCAGGGCCAACTTTCGCTCTCCTACACATTACACAGACCATAAATAAAGAGAAATAGTTTAACAGGCAGCCAGATCTGAAGGGCTCTGAGTCACCCCGAGGGAGTGATAAAATTCTCCTGCTGGTACACTTACACAAACCAAGATGCAATGAATTTTGTTTTTTTTTGTTTGTTTGTTTTTGTTCTGTTTTGTTTTGTTTGCGGTACACGGGCTTCTCACCGCTGTGGCCTCCCCCGTTGCGGAGCACAGGCTCCAGACGCGCAGGCTCAGCGGCCATGGCTCACGGGCCCAGCCGCTCCGCGGCATGTGGGATCTTCCCGGACCGGGGCACGAACCCGTGTCCCCTGCATCGGCAGGCGGACTCTCAACCACTGCGCCACCAGGGAAGCCCTGCAATGAATTTTTTAAGGATACTCCCTTTGTTCAATAAACCTGAAAGTTCTAAACCTGAAAGATAGCTAGACTAAGAGGGAAAATAAATCAATCTGGCAAAAACAGTAATCATTCAAAGTGTTGGTAGATTAACTGAAACATATAGGAGAACCAATTTAGTGATTTAAAAATCATACGCTTGCTAGTGAAAAATCTCCATTTCTAGCTTTTGGGCCTATTTTTAAACACACTAGATGAGTTTTATCTAGTGACCAGGCTACTTAACGCTAAAACTGGAGCTTCTGTCCCATATCTGATTTGTTTATATTGAAAAGAGCAAGGAGAATAAATTTCAAATTCGGAGGCTTCTTACCGATTTATCTTTTGTTTGGCGGCAATTATCACCAGATAATAAGTCAAGCCAGTGGATTATTCTGGTGATGATGAAACGTTAGATTACTTTTGGAAAGTGCTATTTCCAGTTTATTGAAGTAAAGTATCCAAACAATTGCTTCATTCTGATTTAAAAAAAAAACACAACAAACCCACAATAACAGAGGACAAGATAAACAAAAACAAGTTAGAGGGAAACAGGGAATCAGTCTGAGAAGTTCTCCTATCCAGTCCTGATTTCTGATAATCACCGGGTTTATCGACGACACGCTTACACAGAACAGCACACTTTCTGTTCCAAAGAATCCTTGTTTTCTTCTTCCAAGATATATATGTATATTGTAAAAAAATCATCAAGTACCTACTTGGATGAAGACAAACAACAAACAAGAAGAGCAGGGGAGTTACGCTGTTTGTGGGCAAGAACTGGATAAAAGGGTTGGAGGCATCTTCTGGGGCAAGGAGTGTACTAGAATAAGCACTTCGAGTAAGAGTTAACAGTTCCTTCAGAGAAAAGGTAACCTTAAGTATTAATAAAACAAAACAAATTACAGCTAAAAGATTAACTCTATAAAAATAATTTGTTTTCAAAGCATTTAGAGATCACCGGCTTTGAGAAAAATCACAGTGCTAGTCAAAGTCAGACAGATTATTTCACTTTGCAATCTCTTTAGAAATTTGATGTTTGGGGGACCTGCTCAGTTAGGGTCATGTACAGCAGGTCAAGTTCGCTTGGAATTCTAAATCTTCTTAGGTGTCCTGGCTCAGCTTTTCTGTAAAGTGTTATAACATGTATTTACCAGGGAGGAGCCGTTACTGCTGTGGTGTCGATGATTAGTTTTAAGGCGGCTGCTATGTTCTTCCTATTTATTAAAAGAAAGCAATTTCCATCAATCTTGGGAGATTCTGACCATGAGAATAACGTCTCCCATGGCAACCCCAAGATCTCAGGTAGCGAGCTAGCCGTGCTAACTGGAATTCATACTGTGTGGTGTTCTAGAATGCATTATGGGTTTATAATGCAAAGAAGACTTTTATTAAAAAACAGTAAGTGGGGGGGCTTCCCTGGTGGCACAGCGGTTGAGAGTCCGCCTGCTGATGCAGGGGACACAGGTTCGTGCCCCGGTCCGGGAAGATCCCACATGCCGCACAGCGGTTAGGCCCGTGAGCCATGGCCGCTGAGTCTGTGCGTCCGGAGCCCGTGCTTCGCAACGGGAGAGGCCACAACAGTGAGAGGTCCGCGTACCGCAAAAAAAACCCACAAAAAACAAAACAGTAAGTGGGAGGAGTGGGAAAACCTTTTCCTGGTATGCAAATGTTTTATATGATCATATATTCTGAATTTATATTCCCCAAATATCAGAGGGATCCTACAAAACTACATTCTACATAAAATAAGACAAATAGAAATGAAATGACTAATAACCAGTTTATCATATGTCCTGCTGGGCTGGGACAGTCCTACGTTGAGGCCATGTGACTGGGGCTGAAATTCCCACCGTGCTCCCATCACTGGCGCTAGTCTCTGGGGTGAGCAGCCTGGAGGAAGTGGCTATCTTTTCCTAACTGGCTTATCCAGAGAGGGCCCTTTGGCAATCCGTCCTCCCCCCAGGAGAGCCTTTCTCTAGTTCTGCATGGTGGCCCATGTGCTGGAAGAGGCCCTAGCGGGATGATCACTCCCACAAGGAAATGTTTTAGTGAGTTTGGGTAAGTGCAGCTCTTAAGGAACAAGCCCCTGTGACGGAGTGAATCTGCTATCTCCTTTCTTGTTTCCTATTATACGTAAAACCGAATAATTCTGCTTGGAAGTTCGTAAAGACAGACTTCATCAGAATCTGAAGATAAGAACTTTAGCATGGGAGCTGACTAACTCAGATGTTTTGTATTGTGCTATTATATCACAGCATTTTTTCCCCCAGGGAAGTGAGGTGAATGTTGTTAGTTTTGGGAGAATCCTTGGAAGGCTCTTTCAGAGGATTTCCTCATATCAGCCTTCAATCTACAATTGATACTTAGGTGTGTGTGTGTTGCACGTGAAGAAAAACAGAGTGTTGGGACTTCCCTGGCGGTCCAGTGGTTAAGACTCAAGGGGCATGGATTCGATCCCCGGTCAGGGAGTGTAGGGGGGTGGTCTGCCTTGCCTACAGGCACTTCTCTTGGATGATCGAATATATATTTTGTTCAGTCTTAACAGAGACCTGTATTCCTGCTACTCAAAAATGTCCTCTAATGTAGTGGCTAAGTGCACAGACACTGGAACCAGTTGGCTTGGATTCAAATCCTGGCTCCTGACACTTAATTAGCTGCGTAAGGTACCACATCTATTAAATGAGGATAATAATGGTACCTACCTCATAGGGATGCTGTCGGGTTACAAAGAGTTAAGACACATCCTCACCGAGAACTGTGCCTGGCCGCACTAAGTGCTGTATGTGTTAGCTATTATTACTATTGTTTTATTTTCTGAGTGTGAAAAAGGTACTGGTTAGTACAAAACATTCATTTTTCAGTAGAGATGTGCCAGATATATATCAGATTAATATCAGCATTGGGAAAAAGTAACTCAGGATTTTAATCAAGGATATTTTCTGAAATTTAGGCTGAATGAGAATTCTACACTCAAATAACACTCCATTTTCTTATAATAACTCTTATAATAACACTTATGTCCCATTCTTATACTAACGCTCATGATTTGCTGTTCATTCATGACCTCACACAGGAAGTCCAATGGTACTGCAAGTATTACAAATCCCAAACTGATGTTCCTAACGTTATGCTCTCTCTGCCCAGAATGCTGCAGCCCCTTTATGGCTCTGGCAGCTGGAATGAGAACTTGATGACTTCTGAGCTCTTGAAAACACGTTTGCTTTGAGTTGCAAAAGATGTGGCATGAAGGAGACTCAAAACATTTCTAGACGTATGGCAGCTCCAAGTGATCTGAGAGAGATGGGTACCTTAAAAGATGAGAATAAAATATGCCAAGGAAAAGGCAGTTCATTGCCTAAAAATTCCAACTTAGCCTTTGCTCTTCAATTACTTTTACTGTTCACTTGTTAAAGTGATATTCATCTGGAAGAAGAAAGGCATTTCCAAGAATGCAAAGAAGAAAATGTGTACTATTTTTTTCTTTCTTTAAAGTGTCTGAAAGAATGTTCCTGATTTATATGTGCAGAGTTGAACAATGGAACCTAACCTTGCTGCTGAGAGGAATTCATTCATTCATTCACTCAATGTATACTGATGATGAGTGTCTCCCATGTGCCTGTTCCAGGCATTGGGGAGAGACTGTGAACAATACATTCATGACCACGGCCCTACAATCCAGGTACTTCATATTTATTGTTTCTAATACTCACAATTCTCCACATTAGGCATGGCTATTTCTACTTCACAGGTCAGGAATCCAAGGCCTAGAGAAGTTAAGCAACTTGTCACACAGCTATTAGCTGGTGGTGCTAGGATTCAAATCCCAGTCTATCTCATTCCAAAAGCCAGGTCTATTAGATTCTTTTTTATTCTATCATCACATGGTCTTTAAATAATAAATGTGTTCTTGAGAGTTACAGAATTCAATGTTTTATAAGGCGTATCATGGTTTAAGAAAGTGAGGAATATTTCTGAAAAACAATCACTTTTTCCTTCTTAATATATGTCAGATTTATAGAAAGTAATGAATACCAGTTATTTGGACATTGGTTCAAAGGGCTAGCATCTCTTCCAGAAGGTTAGTAAAATATAGTATTTATATATGGTCTGAATCAGTTTTATACCAGCTAATCTTGAACAAGACCTGCAGACTCAAGGCCTGCTCTGTGATACAAAGCTGACAGTGTCACTTACTGGCCATAGGACATTAGGTATCCCCATATTACACAATGAGATCCTGTTTCTTCATCTGTCAAATGGGGATATCATCGCCTGTCACATGGAGCGCTACAAAGAGTAAATGGAGGACAGTATAGAAGGCTTAACAGTGATGGGCAGGCTTCAGTCCCTTCCCTTTGTCCCACATACGACACACCAGCTTTTCTAACAGTAGTAAAGCATATCTCTGTTTAGCATTTACAGACCAAAAATACCTCTGATGGAAATGTCCTAGAGCATGAAGATTACCGCCTTTGATGCCCTGCTAGTGGTACAAGCTAGGATGTAAATGAGGAATAGAAGCTTTTAGGATATATTTTTCTCATTTTTCTGGATGACTCAGGTATAGGGTGACTGAAGAAGGGTTTGAATAGATAATCCCTAAACCTCAAGTAATCTTTCACTTATGCAAATTAGGTAAGGATATATAACCACACTAACACATAGAGTATATCTACAGACTAATAAGATTGAAAAAAAAGCAAGCACATGTGTTCATTCAAAAGAGTGCTATTTGAAATTGTCCTCCTGAAGGTGCATGTATTTATTTCATTCATTCAATTAACAAATGTTTACTGGGTGTCCAGTAAGTTCAGAGCACTGTGCCAGCACTGGGCATACGGTGATGAACAAAAGAGCAATGTTTCCTCCTTTCAAAGTCAGTTTTGAAGTCACACATGGAATTAGTCACATTTTCTGTTGATAAATAAATATCACTAAGAAACTCTAGATAGGAGTGGCCTTAGTCTGAGTTTATCATAAAATTAGTTCTGGATCCCACCAACCAGGAGGAAACATTAAGTGATGCATGTCTTAGAGAATCTACACAGGTTAGCAGAGGAGCTCTCTACTAACACAACAGAAAAGTGTGCCTCTGGACTCTGTCTGTAGCCCCAAGTAGAGTGTCTCAGATTTCCTGAGCCTGATTACTGTTAATTATGATGATAAAAAAAGATTCCCTTTATTTTAGCCTTGGAAAAAAAATCCTACCCAAGTAATTTTTCTGAAGATTGAGATTACATTATTTAGCTCGTTCAGGTTTTAAAAATATTTCTGATTTTTTTTCTGCCAATAACCAAGCCCTTTTCCCTCTTGGAGAACAATCTTGATTTCTGAAACAGTTCTTCCCTTGACATTACTGGGTGGGGGGTGGGAGGGGGCATTATTTCCCCTGAAAAGTAAACAAGGGAATAAAAACAAGGTGACTCAAAGGATGAGGAAGTATGTTTTTCTAGAGAACAAAAGATCCTTTCACAGTATGTCAAAGACTTAACTGTGAACTTTCCTGAATGTAAACACTGTTCAAATGGCAAAAGGAATTTCATCTATGTCTATAAAAGGTCCTGCACAATAGTTCTTGCTTGAAGCTACATTTGGTAGGCAGTAAAATAATCTTTTTCTTCAAATACTTTGCATACAGACCTACAAAAACTTTTTTTTATCGTCTCAGGAGTGATACAATTATAATTACGTTCATAATAGCAATAATAACACACAGATCAGAGTACTGCTAAAAGCAAGTCATGTCATAAATTACGAGTGACATCATTTATGCCTAGAGACTTCAGGAATAAAGAAATGCTTTACGAGAAAGTATAAAATGTTAGGCTGATGCTTTCCATTTAGCATAAGAGTTTAAAAGTTACAGGACACTGGAGTTTAAAAACAGATTTTTAAAAAATTGAAGTATAGTTGATTTACAATGTTGTGTTAGTTTCAGGTGTACAGGACAGTGATTCAGTTACACACACACACACAATAGAATATAATCTATTCTTTTTTTTTTTTTTTTTTTGCGGTACGCGGGCCTCTCACTGTTGGGGCCCCTCCCATTGCGGAGCACAGGCTCCGGACGCGCAGGCTTAGAGGCCATGGCTCATGGGCCCAGCCGCTCCGCGGCATGTGGGATCTTCCCGGACCGGGGCACGAACCCGTGTCCCCTGCATCGGCAGGCGGACTCTCGACCACCGCGTCACCAGGGAAGCCCCCACATCTACTCTTTTTCACATTATTTTCCCTTATAGGTTATTACAAAATATTGAGTATACCACCCTCTGCTATACAGTAGTAAAAACAGATTTTGTTATGATCATAGAAGACTATTAATATTTCAAACTGACAGGAATTATGAGATGTCAGTTAGCTAACATTAAATTTTTCCTACTTTAAAGTCTTATTCTTTATAAACCTAGTTATAATAAATTTAAAATTGATGCTGGTAATTATGTTTGTAATATTTAATAGAGTTATATGCTATAACCAAATTATATAATTATTATGAAATGCCAGAGATCTTTCCTTACCCAGCTGCAGATTTTGCAGACATCCTATGATTACCATCATCAGCCCAAATCCCACTGCAGCCAGCTGCTGGGTTCTTTCTCCCATCACTATGGAAGGATCGCACAATTTCTAGGATATGAGCTATAAGGAGTACAACTCAGGGTCAGAGGATGTTGAGATTTCCTTTTGGGTTTTCTGTTTTCAAATGATGAATATAAAATGAGAATGAGATGTTCTCCAGGACCCCGCGGGGTGTGGGGAGAGAGTGGAGGCAGTGGCAGGGCTAGTGTGTCTCAGAGATCAGCATCTGTGTGACATTCCTCTGTACCTCCACTTCCATGGATCTGGGCAATGTTGGTTCTTTCCAGTATCACAGAAGGAATGTGTCATTTGGTCAAATTGAAAAAGGAGCTTCTTGCTTCCCCAGAGTTTCTGCAAGAGTGGAGGGCACCGAGCAGCTCCTGAAGGATTTATCCCATGTGGAAGAAAGGGGGTACAACACTGAGAGAAGGTGATGGCATCTCCTAGAGGCCACGCCTGGCTGGAATGGGTCCAGCACTTCTCCTGGGGAAGGAGCATGAGATTTCACGTTCCCGGAGGGAACTGAGGTGGGCAGAGGAATCATAGGTTCATGCTGTAAAACTAGTAAGAAAGAATGATTCCCCCAGTTCCCTCTTCCTCAGTTCTCCTTTCCTAAGGAAAGGAAGAGTCCTAAAAATATAGAACAGCCTTTTCAACTTCTGCCATGAAGTAAACGTATAATCTCAGATAAGTCACTTAATCTTTCTGGGACTCAGTTTACTCATCGGGATTGCCTTGCAATCTTTGAGGTACCTAAAGGTATTAACGATACCAAACATTTACCGAGCGCTAATATTTGCCATATGCTGAAATATGCATGGAATCATATATTAATACTTGCCATACGTGTGGGTTATCTCATTTATCTTTACAGCTCCCCTTTCAAGTATTATCATTTCCATTTAATGTGAAGAGACAGAGGCTTGGAGACGGACAGTGAGTTGTTCATAGTCACAAAGCTAGTACGGGGTGGAGCCAGGATACAAAGGCTAGTCTGTCCAGTTTTAGAGTTGGTTCTTTTATGAGTTATGCCAGATTTCCTCCATTCTGTGATTTTCACCATAATTAACAGGTGTGAGTCATTTGTTAAAAAAGAGGAACCATTAGTTTGGGACTGGAAGAATGAACTGGATATAATCCACAGCTTTGCTCCTTGTAGGAGAGGAAGTTTGGCTCCTTCCTCCAGCCTTTGTCTGTTATATCTCCCTTCCTAGCATCTGGCAGGGAGGAATTGCCAGTCTGACTTGGCAAAGGTCACCCACTGGGCTACATTTTCCAAGTGTGCCATCATTGTGCATTAAATGTGTAATGGGCTCCCTGGTAGTTCCCACTTTGGTGAAGTGAGCTGACCAGTTTATGACTTATGTCCTTTAGGGAAATCCAGCTGGTCTGTTTCTTTCTGCTCTACCTCTCCTGTGCCTGCACCTGAGAGGGGAGTTAAGGCTGGGGCTTCTGCAAATATGGCTTAGAGTCTAAGGGAAGGAAGCAAGAAGACCTGCTTCAGCTGCCAGGCCCAGGTCTTGCTTTCTTCATTTTTGCTACTCCTGCATCAAGGGTAGCTGGGTACTGGTCCATTTACTCATAAATTAGTATATATATATACTAAGCCAAAAGGGACACAAAGTACCTGTATATATATATATATATATATATATATATACAGGTACTTTGTGTCCCTTTTGGCTACTTTTCTTGTGTTTATAGCTTCCTTGGTTTGGAATCCTGTGGAGGGAAGGTGTGAGCAATAGGTAAGACATTCCTAAGTCCTAGCCTCATATAACCTAATACCCTTAAGATCTCAGGTTGCCTATATAACAAGTACAGAGACTGAGTTAGTGACTTAAAAACTACCCACAAAGGAAAGTCCAGGCCCATATGGCTTCACCACTGGATTCTACTGGACATTTATAGAAGAATTAATAGAAGCTCTTTTAAAGAATTGTTCGAATTGTTCACAAGGAACAGTTTTCAACTGATTCTGAGGCCAGTATTATACTGATACCAAAACCAGAAAAAGACATCACAAGAAAAGAACACTACAGATCAATATCTTTTATGAAAATAGATGCAAAAATCCTCAACAAAATGATAGTGAACCTAAATCCAGCAATATATTAAGAAAAGATTACACACTATGACCAAGTGGGCTTATCTCAGGGATGCAAGTTTGCATATTATCATGCAAGTTTCACATGAAATTCAATTAATATAATACATCACATTAATAGAATGAAGGGAAAAAAACCACGTGATCATCTTAATAGCTGCATAAAAAGCATTTGACAAAATTCAACACTCTTTCATGATAAGAACACTCAGTAAACTAAGAATGTGAGGGAGCTTCCTCACACTGATACAGGGTATCTAGAAAAAACCCACAACCACAGCTAACATCACACTTAATGGTGAAAGACTGAGTGCTTTCTTCCTTGATGAGTAACAAGACAAGGATGTCCATGCCATACCAGTTTAACATTGTACTGGAGAGTCTAGCCAATTAGACTAACTAGGTAAGAAACTGAAACAAAAGGCATCCAGATTGGAAAGAAAGAAATAAAACTACCATTATTTGCAGAGAACATAATCTTATATATATAGAAAATTCTGAAGAATCCACTAAAAGCTATAAGAACTAGTAAGTTCAGCAAGGTTGCGGGATACAAGATCCATAATAAAAGTCAATTGCATTTCTATACATTAGCAATGAACAATCTGAAAATGAAATTAAGAAAACAATTCCAATTAAATAGAATCAAAAAGAATAAAATAGTGCAAAACTTACACCCCAAAAGCTGTGAAATATTCTTGAAAAAAATTAAAGAAGACCTAAACAAATAGGACACCCATGCTCATGGATCAGAAGATTTAGTTTGATTTGTTCTATGTTCTGAATGTTTCTGTCCCCCCCAGTTCATATGTTGAAATCCTAATGCCTGATGCGATGGTTTTAGGAGGTAGGGCCTTTGGGAGGTGCTTAGGTCATGAGAGTGGAGCCCTCATGAATGGGATTAGTGCATTTATAAAAGAGACCTCAGAGAGCTTGCCCCAGAGAGCATGACCCTTCCACTATATGAGCATATAGTCACTGGCTATGAACCAGGAAGAGGGCCTTCACCAGCTTGGACCCCTAACACCAATCATTGCTGGATTAAATGCTTTAATTTTGAAAAATTATTGATAATTTGTTAAGTATAATACATACCAGGACCTAGGAAAAGTTAAGTATGAGGAAAACACAGTCCCTGGCTCTAACCACTCAAAAACCTTCTAAAGGAGGGTAAGACAATTTCACAAGTAATTCAAGGCAGGTTGTGTAAGTACCACACAAAAGGTATAAGCCTAGTGGGTGGAGTCAGAGGTCACATCCACCTTGGGGGTGGGGTAGACTGGAGGAGGAAGCATTTGGGATGGACTTGTGAGATTGGATGGCTGTGACCTACAGAAACAGGAAAGAGGGAGTGGTAGAAGGGAATGGGCTGCAGATGGCAAGCAACCACTAACAAAAGTGCAGGGGACAGCAAGAATGGGCTGTGTCCTGGGAGTAGTTTAGCTTGGCTAGAGTGTAAACTGGGTGCTTGCAGGCTGGGGCAGGCTGTGGAGGCCCTGGGTGCCAGGAAGAGTGGGCTGTATTTCAGATTGACAATGGCACAATTTCTGAAGATTTCTGGTCTAGAGTGACATGTTCAGAGCTGTTATTTAAGAAAATTTAACTCAGCAGTCTGTGTAGAAGGGATCAGAGTAAGAAGACTCTGGACCTCAAGCAAACTTCCATTTTTAGGTGAAGATTAGATATTGTAATGTTTAGGGTAACTTATTTTTATCTTCAATTACTCAAGAATACTGTAAGGAAATGCTAGGGAATCAGGAGGAATAATTGAATTAGATGAACAGTCGTCTATGAGTTATAGTCAGGTGGATAATCGTATTATCCGTGTTTCTGGTGGAATACTTTTACTTTGTATGTGTTTCTTTGTGAGTAATTTTGAGTAGAGCAAATTTTTCTGATTGCTATTTTGAGCATTGCTAATTTTTAAAGTACTGTTAGTATTTAATCCAAGGTTATTGTTTTTTCTTTCGTCCTATAACTTCCAAAGGTTTGTTAAGGGGGGGGGGTGATTTTTTTTTTCTGTTGAAATGCACTTCCAACTTTATAATGTCTATTAGTGGCAAAACAGAATTCATTTCCAGTAACCAGCCTTATATCAAACCACAGAATTTTAGAGCTGAAGGAAATACAGTACACCAGAATGCTTTTTGCATGTACTAAGCCCCCTATCTCAGAAGGAAGACACTCCACCACTAGTGGTTGCTTGCACAAGTTAGAAATAAAATTAGAATCATCCTGCAACAAACATCACGCCTCCACAAAACTGGTTGGGACAGGAAAGAATCCAATTCCTTGGACTGTTCATCCTAATCTATGTAAGTTATGATCAGTGTTAACCCCTCCTCCAATAAAACAGGTTATTCAACGTGATTCCTAAAATTTTCAAATTTAATTCAATAGCTCCTTATGAATTTTATAATTAGTTCCCCATGCTCTATCATCATTCCTCCATTTATTATACAGATCTATGATAGTAAGTCATAACATCTCCCATTCATATACTACTTGGCAGCTTGCAGAGCACTTGAACATATGTTATCTCGTTTGGTTTTTACAATTCTGTGACGTGGCTGCTATGGTTAGCTTCATTTCACAGATGGGGAGATGCAGCTTCAGAGGGGTTAAGTGACATGCCTACGGTCACTGGCTACAACTGGAAATCAAACTCAGTTCTAGCTACCTGGTTCACAGGTGTTCATTCTGGAGCCACAAACTAACCAGTGTAGGAAAAACTAGGGGGTGGGAGATTTATCACCATTTGGTTCTTTGCCAACCTTGGCAACAGTCAGCTAGTGAAGAGTGAACTCACAGAAACAAAAGACTCAGCCTTCTAGAAATCACCAAAGGAGTTTGCAGCTTTTGCCATCCCTCTGAGGGACCTCGTAAAAGCTTTAAATAACCAAATTAATTATACATTCATGTACAGATTCACTGATTCATCAAGAATTTACTGAGCTCTGACCAGGTGTCAGGCTCTCCAGCAGATGCCGAAATGGGACACGAATTCTGCTCTTGGGAAGATTGCCTTCCTGACACACATCAAAGCAAGAGATTGCAGTGTGGCCAGGGCATGCGGACACCACAGAGGGAGGGGTGAATTTGCTGGGGGTGGGCGGGCTGGAGTCAACTGCTCAGCCCTGAAGGACGACACACAGAAGTGGTTGGTGGGCAGTGCAACCAGAGAGGCCAACATGAGGGAAGGCACAGGGCGTGGAAATGCATGTTTAAGAGCTGGGTGGAGAGTGTTCTAGCTTCATTCTTCTCATTCTTCTATGACTGGAGAATTTGCTTTGTCACTTGTAAGATGCATAAACAATAAAAACACTCCAGGTCAGATTAGATTTTTTTTTTTAACATTTTATATTGGAGTATAATTGCTTTACAATGGTGTGTTAGTTTCTGCTGTATAACAAAGTGAATCAGCTATATGCATACATATATCCCCATATCTCCTCTCTCTTGCATCTCCCTCTCACCCTCCCTAACCCACCCCTCTAGGTGGTCACAAAGCACTGAGCTGATCTCCCTGTGCTATGCAGCTGCTTCCCACTAGCTATCTATTTTACATTTGGTAGTGTATATATGTCCATGCCACTCTCTCACTTTGTCCCAGCTTACCCTTCCCACTCCCCGTGTCCTCAAGTCCATTCTCTACGTCTGCGTCTTTATTCCTGTCCTGCCCCTACGTTCTTCAAAATCCGTTTTTTTAGATTCCATATATATATGTGTTAGCATACGGTATTTGTTTTTTTCTTTCTGACTTACTTCACTCTGTATGACAGACTCTGAGTCCATCCACCTCACTACAAATAACTCAATTTCATTTCTTTTTATGGCTGAGTAATATTCCATTGTATATATGTGCCACATCTTCTTTATCCATTCATCAGATTAGATGTTTTCCCCTGACAATTAATATTGTTATGTTGTTTATTATTGTGACTTAAACCTCATGCAAAACTAAATACATACTTGATATACTTTGAGATTTGTTAGAGGACGTGTATATAACTTTGGGAGAAGAAATGTAATTTTTATCTATTTATACCTAGATAATACTTTGAGATGTTTATTTTTCTTCCTTCCCTCTGATTTAAGCAGATGCCATTTAAAAAAATTATCTCAGGGTAGGTATGTAACAGGGCAGAAAGCAGAGGTAGACTGTATCTTTTTGGCTCTTGTATTTGAAACCAGCGATTGGCAAATATTTTCTGTAAAGAGTCAAATAGTAAATATTTTAGGCTTTTTGGGCTATGTGATCTATGTTTCAACTACTCAATTCTGCCCTTGGAGTGCAAAAGGAGTCACAGATAATACATAGATAAATGAATGGGGCTGTGTTCCAATAAAACTTTATTTATGGACACTGAAATTTGAATTTCATATAATTTTCACGTGTCACATGATGTTCTTCGTTTGATTTTTTTCAACCATTAAAAATGTAAAAACCATTGTTAGCTTGTGAGCCATACAAAAACAGCTGGTATAATTTGCCAATCCCTGTTTTAAATGCTTAATGCCATTAGGAGAATTTAAGAGTTTTGTGGAGCAAGTAAGGAAATTTACCAACATAGGCTAATTACTTGGAAAAGCTTGGAAGAGAATGAGGCTTCCCTTCTTGAGGCCACCTGCACTCTGGTGAGATGGGAGAGAGATCTGTGGGTCCCAAAGTGTTCTGCCATCCCCCTAACCCCCCCAAATCGAATTTTGTTGCCCAAATTCCAAATTAATGAGATTTCATTTGAAAATATGAATTTTGGTCTTCTCTAGAAAACAAGTCTGCATTTTCACATGGCAACAGCTAAGAAGAGACTGCCTTCCTAGTTGAGGCATGACTTCCTGTTCACCTCAGACCCTCCTGGCCTGTGTCCCACCCCCATCCAGTACCTGTGAGCATTTGGTCTAAACTCCACTGTGCAGAGAATGATCTCCACTGAAACTAGTCTTTTGGCTCTAGGGAAGCTATGTGGTAAACAGGAGTAAAAATGTGTGCATCTTGGTTAGAGACACCTAGGCTGAAATCTCAGCTTTGTTCACTGTTAGAAGAGTGACCTGGGGCAAATTACTTACCCCAGTCTCAGAATGAGAACAATAATACATAACCTGAAATGGTGGTTGTAATGATATATCAGAGAGTGTACTGAAAGCAGCTAGCACATTCTAATCAGTCAATAAAAAATGAATCACTAGGATGGAGAGGTTCTTTGATGTATATCTTAATTTTAGACACCGTCTTCATTGTTGCCTTTTGTGGAAGGGCCTAAAGGATCAGTTTACAGTCTATCTCATTTTATATTAGATAAAGAAATTAAGGCCCAGAGAGAGATGACTGCCCAAAGCCACTCATCAGTGATGGAACCAGGAAGAGGATATGGAAGTTTTAGTTCTTGACCTCAGGAAATTCCTCTGTACCCCATGACAGAACTAAACGTTCTGAATTCTTTTTATAAAAGCCTTTCATTTCAGAGTCTAGAGATCTTCTAACGGAAGGAACATTGACTCAAGTCTTCTGGCTAATCTGACTACACTTTTAAATTATATCTTCCAAATATAGTGAAATGACGACAGTTATTAGTTGTTGAAGTGTTATTAGTTGTTGAAGTTAGCTGAAATACTCCTGTTCCAAGCTCACAGACACCCTCGTGTGGTCACTAGAAATAACAATTCCCGCCAAAGGATCAAGAAAAATCTGGAGCTATTTAAAGTTAATGATGAAGTATGGCAGGATTGGTAGATAAGTGTTAAATAACATAATAATAAAAAGTCATTATAATTATATTCTTTTAGGCCCTGGCCAATGGCCTAGGGAAAAGTTATCTATCTCAGACCAAATCTTTAAGGAGACAAAGATTATAATGGATGATTGATTACTTAGGGCTTGATCACAATACGACTCTGTTATAATGAAGAAAAATATTCAACATATGTGGTGGCTGTATTATCTCAGATCTTTGTAGATTTTCCTCCTCTATCAGTGATTCTGAATGACAGAGCATTCTGGGACTCTGAGTGCAATTGCTACGTGTAGGGCAACGGTCCCCAACCTTTTTGGCACCGGGGACTGGTTTTGGGGAAGACAATTTTTCCACGGGGGTAGGGGGATGGTCCAGGAGGTAATGCAAGCGATGAGGAGCAATGGGGAGCGGTGGGGAGCAATGGGAAGTGATGGGGAGCGGTGGGGAGCAATGGGGAGCGGTGGGGAGCGATGCGGAGCGATGGGGAGCGATGGGGAGCAGTGGGGAGCGGCAGAGGAAGCTTCGCTCGCTCACCCACTGGTGACGTCCTGCTGTGCGGCCCGGTTCCTAACAGGCCGTGGACTGATACCTGTCCGTGGCCCGGGGTTGGAGACCCCTGGCATAGGGATTGCTATGTGTAAGGTAGTTAAACCTGAGGGCTCTGCTGAAATATCTTCTATCAAATGTTAATTACAACTCAATGGGTGGGAGCAGACGCATGAGGGTGTATTGGAGAGAAGCTGATGAGCTGCAAATGTTCTGGGTGCTCTCAACATCCACTCAAGACGGTAGGTTCATTGGTGAGTTGGTTAAACAGAAGTAGGTTAGAATGCTTCTTTTGTATTAACAGGTTGACCTAAATGAACAGGCAGTGCCCCCCAAAACTGCTCAAAGAAACAGTATTTGTCCCAGTACAGAAAATCAGTGACAAAGGCAATTGGATTTACTTTTTGTGCCACAAAATAAGGACGCACTCAAAACAATGATTGAGGCATATCAAAAGGACAAGGGAACTGGCTTGAAGGGGTTCCCAATGGATAAGTCTAGAACAATTTGGGCGTTAAAATAAATAAGAATGGCAATAGACTATAAGCTATTAAGTAAGACAGAAATCCACGAAGCCATACTAATAAAAAACAAACGAACAAAGGGAGAAGGGAGAGCACTTCCTTAGCTCAGAATGCCAGCAATAAATGCAGAAGGAATGACAGAATCAGACGAAATCACCACTTGGCAACCATAGTAGTAATAACTGATTCGAGCAAGAATCACCAATGGATGATAAAGTTAACGGATGAAAGTTTGATGAGAAATAAAATATTTGCCTAGTCTTGAAATGTTTGCTCATGAGACACATACATTAATTATAAAGGGGAAAAACAGTAACTTCACAGTGGAGAAATACAGCGGAGATAATAACTTGACCAAATGTTTAAAGTTAACATCACCAGTAATGGGACAAATCGACATCCTGTGCGTCATCTAATAGGACACATTGAGAAAAACACAGCATCATTTCTGGGATATTCCAACCAAAGATGCATAAACTGAATCAGATAAGCCCAAACCGAGGTATGTTCTACAAAATAACTGGCCTATACGTTTCAAAAATGTCAAGGTCATGAAAGTCAAAGAAAGATGAGGACCTGTTTTGGACTGAAAGATAACAGAGATGTGTTAACTGAATTGTAACACATGATCTGGATTGTTTCCTTTTGCTACAAAGGATGTTATTGGGACATTTGGAATTTGTGTAAGTTTTATTTTATTTTATTTTTGGTCTGTATTCATGAAGAACACTACTTTGTTATTTTCTGTTCTTGTAGTGTCTTTGTCAGATTTTGGAAACTAGCTTATTTATTCTGACCTCAATAAAGCAAATTAGGAGGCATTTTCCCTTCCTTCATCTTCTAAAAGAGGTTTTTTTTTTAAACATCTTTATTTGAAATTTGTATAAGTTTTAGACATTAATGTAGTATCAACGTTAACTTCCTGATTTTAAGGTCTGTATTGTGGTTATGTAGGAGAGTGCTTTTGTTTTGAGGAAATACTCATCGAAGTGTTTGGAGGTAACAGGGAATCGTGTCTACAACTTACTTTAAAGTGGTTCATGGAAAAAGATGTAGAGAGAGAAAGGTAAAATAAGCAAACAGTTTTAAAAGATGTAATTAGATTTGGTGAAGAAAAACAAAAGGGTAAATTATTTGTCTATACCTGAGAAGAGAAATTATAAATAGAGCTTGGATTTAAGCCTCTGAGGGGGAGTGCTTTTTCTTTCTGTTGTTTTTATTATCAGCTGACTTTGGTGAACATATGCTCCTGTCAAACTCACCAAAGATTAGAAGATATAGTGAAAAACTCAGAGGTGGTTTTATTTATAAATATAATTTATAATTAATGTAATATATAACATATTCATATAATATATAAATAGTAAATATAAAATAAAATAATATAAAAATAGAAATAAGTAAATATAAATATATGTCTGTCTATAAATCTATCTAAATATTTCTCAACCTGAGTTTCGGTGAGAGGAAGAGTTATATTCAGAATCATCAGGTCTGTTGCTATTTACTCCTGAGAGCAGTCAGAAGCTTATCCTTACCAGAGAGACATGCAGCCTATTTTTACACTTCTAAGTAATTATGGACTACAGGATAGGAAAAAAATCATATTTTAGTATTAAGAGAGCCAGAGTAACAATAATAGTTATTATTTATTGCTGTGAAATAGCGTTATGTATTTGTTGGGGCTTCTATGGGTTAACTCAAATCAGACTCAGAACACATGAATTTGTTTCTGACATTATGTCAAGGTTTTCTCCTTCTGGGCAATGACTCTTATGTAAATATGATGGCAGAGTGGTTGAGGTCATGATGACTCCCAATCAAATGTAGCGTTTTTCCCTTCAGCTAGCACAAAACATATTTAAGTTTTAGATTTCCCTACTAGAGCTCTATAGATGTCGTTGTTCTTTACGGAAAGGATTATTCAAACCATACCAGCAATGTGAAATATAGGGCTTTAAGAGCATTTACAACAGATGTATATAAAAGGAAAAAATAATGAAAATTATTCAATGTTAGTGAATCCTTTTCATTGGGGGGGAAAACCCACTGGAATATCATCAGAGCACTGTCAAGAAAGACTTGACAATTTCATTCACAACCCTGGCAACTGGAAAATCTCATAAGAAAACTGTAACTAGAATATTTATTTCTGCCCTACATGTACTTAGAAAACCAAGCACATATTTTTGAGGTATTCAGTCTAGGAATTAAACAGAAGATAAATTTAATGGATGCTATATAATCATCACTGGCCTAATTATCACCATTTTGCATTTGATAAGGGTCATGTTTCATGAATGTCATCCCGAGTGCAAAACAAAATAAACCTGACAATAGTCTTGGCCTCCAGGAAACCCTAAACTGGAAGGTCATCAGCTGTCACTTGGAAGGTAGCCGTCAAAATTACAAAAAAAAAAAAAAAAAAAAAATCACACGGTCATGTTTTTTGCTTAGTCAGTATTTCTCCTGGGGTATTTCCTTTATTCCTAACACGTGGTTCAGATAGGACTGATACAGTTCTCTCTCATCCCAAACTCTAGAAGTGGAGACATGACCTAGGTCTGACCACTTAAGAGTATCCCATCATTTTGGTCACAGTGATCGGTTCAGAGATGGGCATGAGATCTCAAAGACCAGCTGGAGCACTTCTGAGGACTTCTGATGAAATTACTGGCAAAGACACTCCCTTTTGGTTGGGATTACCAGCTATGAGAACCATGCAGAACCTAATGCTACCAGGGCCATCTTTGCCACCAGATGGAGAAAGACTGTAAGAATCAAGTCACCTCAGAAAAAGCATAAAGAAGAGGACAGAGTCTGTGTCCCGTGACACGTGTTGAGCCTTTGGTTTGAGCTGTGCCTAAAGCCTGGGGACTTCCTGGTTATATAAGCCAATAAACCCCCATTTGTAGTTTAAGTTAGTGTGAGCTGAATTTTTGTCACTTTCAGTACCTTTCCTTTTTCCATAATGAATATGGAATCACATGAAATAATAGGTCCTCTCTTCAAAGGTATGGAGAGAAACTATTCTTTTAACTGTCAACTTAACCCTAGCCTTCCAAATATACTCTCTTTAGTCATAAATGCCATGCAACAAGGCTGTATCATGAGTCAGGATTAGAATTAGCATAAGGCTCTTGTCCTAAAAGACCTACTATAGAGGGTCCATGGTGAACTGGAGCAAAGAAAACCAGGAATATAGAGACCAGCAACTTGCTAAAGTATTAAAAAGATTTTGAACACATTTAGGGACTATTGGGTTAAACAAATTAAAGAGGTTTCTTTACTGGGACTTCTCAAAGCCAGATATTTACTAATTGTAACTTCACCTCTAAGCGTCTTCTAGATTATACAGCATTTTCCAACAGTGTGGACACGGATTCCTGACTTAAAAGGGTTCTGAGAATATGCTTTCAGGAACATCTGACTCTACGTATTTCTAAATAGCTTATTTGTCCTGATCATTTTGCTTGATCTCTCCACTCTCCTTAGCAGCTAACCATTTTCATGGTTTCAGTGAAAACGTCCATGCTAAGGATCACTGGAACTCTTGCTAGCTTGAAGTTCGAGTCCAATTGTTATTTTCCAATTACTGACTATGCAACGTCAATGGAATATCTCACCATTACTTCAAACTCAGCACACTTAAAATGCCCTAACCCTATCTCCTCTCTGCTCTCCTGACTCCTTCAATGGTCTGCCAGACACCCACACTAGAGACATGCAGAATGCCTGCATCCAGGTCCCTATTTGGTCTTTCGCCATCGGCTCACACCTGGCCATACCTCAGCCTCCTGGTTGCCTGCTCCACTCAGGGCTCTTTTCCAGACCTCACATCACTACCAAGTCCATCCTCCTAATACATCCTTCACTACTCCATACACTTTCCTTATTCAATGACCTTCAGCAGCTCCTGGGCACAGGGAACCTAAAAATCTCACTGGGCTTTCACACGGCCGGCTTCCACCTATTCAGGTGACTCCTTATTGCATTACTCCCCCCCAAACACCATTTGCTTCCCTTAAGCTTGTCTTACAATATGCTACAGATATGCTTAAGACAGACCAAGGGTTGCCAAGAAGGTGAGCTTTCTTTCAACTGCTTTTAAAAAGTCCCATGCCAGCAAGACTGTGCTGAAAGTAAATCACACACTGTCTTCTGAAAATCTCCCAGCCTGTACGTTTCCGGTGGTCCCAGACCCAGCTCGTACTCCTGCCTCTGGTTTGGTGTACACTCCCCTGTTTTCTTGGGATAGTTGGTGTTGAACCTGGATTTGCCCTCTGGGCTTTGTGCTTGCATCAAATCGGCCGTGATGTTTGCTCACTGTTCCTCTGGTATCTGTGTCCACGTCACTCAGGGATTTGCGGTGATCCGAGCCTATGGCACAATTCTTCCTCTTATTAAGGAAATACACAGTGCTCATTCGTATCTATGCCTGTGGTCATTTTTTTTTTGGATTGTCTGGAATGCCCTTTCCTCTCCTTTTCAACTATCCAAATACATAAATAGAATAAAAGTTCAACCAAAGCCCCATTTCCTTTGCTTATGAATTTCATCTGCATTGGTACCTCTCCTCTGAACTACTACAGCACAGGGCTCAAATTCCACAATTTAACATTGAACTACACATTCTTTTGTACCACTGGCTGCTGTTTCATGACTATCAGTCTCACCTCCCCAGTTATATAGTATAAACTTCCTGAAGGTAAAAACCATGCTTCATACCATGAAGCATACCATGCTTCAGTATTCTCTGACCCTCCACAGGGCCTATGCTGGTGCTACAGAGTAATGCTTCACGGGAACACTTGGCTGGCTGATTGTCAAGTGACTCAAATATCTATTGCTGGTCCGTAACTTCCTTAATTCAACAGATGACAACCTGCCAATGCCACAAAGAAACTCTCCAGCTTGGATCACCATCACCTCTTTAGGAAATTATGGTTTGTTGACTTTCCTAAAGCCAGATCTAGAGTATAAACACTGTTGTTATGTGAGAATCAACTAGAAATACGGGAGCAGGAAGACAGAGTTTTTAAGGAACTGAGATTCAACTAATAGAGCCATTAGATTGTAGACATAATGACATGACAGGAAAACTTCCCCAACGAAAAAGGTATTTATGATGACAAATATGTAATTATATTTGGATCGATAAGTATCAATTGCTGCTTGAAACTTGGGAATGCTGGAAGGCTCTTCATTAGTACAGACTGAGAGTATACTTAAAAGTTTTCACTTTATTCATATGCAGACAATTACTGGTAAATCAATTCATTAAAAAAGGCAGTGACAATTATTTGGTGGGTATACAAACATGGCTGAAATAGGATCGATACTCAACAGGTTAAATAAAATCATGCAAACACAGCGGTTTGTAAAAAAAAAAAGCAACTTCTAAGTGAATAAAATGCCAGCTTTGTCTGGGACAGACCAGCTGGTCCATTTCCTCTAGCTTTTGTGTCCCAGCCAGGCTTCTGCTCTGCCCTGCAGCTTGTGGGCTTCGCACTTCCACCCTAGCAATAGTACACTCTTCTCTCTGGGATCCAGTGCTTTCAGTGTTTTTTTTTAATGGAAGCAGAGAACATTGATGGTTTAGTTATGAGGCAATCATGGAGGAAATATAAGGGCTGTGCTCTGCCTGGAAAGTGAGCAGTAATTTTTTTTTTTTTTTGCGGTACGCGGGCCTCTCTCACTGTTGTGGCCTCTCCCATTGCGGAGCACAGGCTCCGGACGCGCAGGCTCAGCGGCCATGGCTCACGGGCCCAGCCACTCCGCGGCATGTGGGATCTTCCCAGACCGGGGCACAAACCCGTGTCCCCTGCATCGGCAGGTGGACTCTCAACCACTGTGCCACCAGGGAAGCCCGTGAGCAGTAATTATATAGAAGACCTATTCTCACATCTCTATCTTCCCACAGCATATCCTAAGAGGTTCAAATGAAACTAGTTCTAGAAAATTATTTTAACCCCTGTCAGGCCTTGTGCTTTTCAATGTGCTTAAACTTTTAGATGAGATAGCACACTGAACCAATGCTGTTCTAAAAGCTGACGTGGTTAAGCAAAGTACTAGCAAGTGAAATGATCACAGATTTAACATAACCTATCTGTCACAAAAGGAATGATGGGGCTTCCCTGGTGGTGCAGTGGTTGAGAGTCCGCCTGCCAATGCAGGGGATGCGGGTTCATGCCCTGGTCCGGGAAGACCCCACATGCCGCGGAGCGGCTGGGCCCGTGAGCCATGGCCGCTGAGCCTGCATGTCCGGATCCTGTGCTCCGCAACGGGAGAGGCCACAGCAGTGCGAGGCCCGCGTACCACAAAAAAAAAAAAAAAAGGAATGATGGAGTTTATTTTTCTCTGTGCCACCTGACCTCTGCTTTCTTTGATGTTCTTTTGCTTTATCACAAACACTTTAAAATTTTATATAATTTTTAAAGATTACTTTCCATTTACAGTTATTACAAAATATTGGCTATGTTCCTGTGTCGTACAATACATCCTTGAGCCTATCTTAAACCCCATAGTTTGTACCTCTCACTCCTCCAGCCCTTTCTTGCCCCTCCTCACCACTGGTAACCACTAGTTTGTTCTCTATATCTTATCACAAACACTTTTTAAAGATGATATTGAGATAGGTAAACATTTGGGAATCGGGCCTTCTCACAATCACAGCACTACTGTTTTCACTGGTGACTGGAACTGACGAACTCCCTTCTTAAATTTGAGAGACATCAGTTTTCCTCTAAACATTCCACAGTGATTCACCTACATCCTTGAGGATAAGCTGTATTTATGTGTTGGTCCTGTCTTTCGACGTCCCATTTATATATATATATATATATATATATATATATATATATATATATATATATATTTTTTTTTTTTTTTTTTTTTTTCGGTACGCAGGCCTCTCACTGTTGTGGCCTCTCCCGTTGCGGAGCACAGGCTCTGGATGCGCAGGCTCAGCGGCCATGGCTCACAGGCCCAGCCGCTCCACGGCATGTGGGATCTTCCCGGACCGGGGCATGAACCCGTGTCCCCTGCATCGGCAGGTGGACTCTCAACCACTGCGCCACCAGGGAAGCCCAACGTCCCATTTTTAAAACAGAGATGAAAGATTCCCCAGAGTTAATCATTAGCGCTGGGAAAGGAAAGGTTGATGAGATCATTGCTACACAATGGTAAGGTTGTTTCGTGGTGATGATGGATACCCAGTCAATCCACTCTTCTCATTGAATCATACCCTCCCACCCCACACCTGTGATTGTCATTACCCCTCTCCAGGCTTGCTCTTCTAGAAACCAAGTTCAGATCCTGCTGCCTTGTTCACTTGAACAACATGGAAATTTTGCAACATTTTAACCTACTTTATTTATTTATCAAAAGAAAGAGTGTCAGGGATTTGAGAAATGGTGTAAGAATCACTCAGAATTCTGTTTTCTATCATTAACATTAAAAAGCACCCAAGAAAGATTCTTATTACTGTTTGCCACAGAGCTGTATAATATCCCTTGACTCCTGACTTCCATGGGAACCAACATGATCTGATGGGATTACACAGAGACAAATGCCTAGTTTTAATGCCACCGGCATTTTCAGGTTTTGGCAGGGGGAGGGCACCCTGGATACCTGACTAAAGGGTGAAAGTTGATAAAGCTGCCAGGGCCGGACTGCATGGTGGTTAAAGAGCACACATTACAGAACCACTGACTCTGCCACTTACCCCTGTGACCTTGGTCAACTTGCTTAATGTCTTTGAGCTTGAGTTTCTCCATCTGTGAATTACATCCCTGGAGCATTCTCTTACCCCCAAAATATACCAAAGGTTAAGACTGTTTTTTAAAAATTCTCTAAACAAATTAGCTTTCTTTACCTTCGGAGTTTTTGAGATTTGGAATTAGCTTTACATTCTCCACTTAATGCAACAATGAAAGATGACATGGCAGGTGCCATTTACTGTAGTCAACTACTATTATTCCTGGTTTGGCAGCCATTGAGTCATTTCATTTTTATTTTTAAAATTAACAGTTTTGGCTTCCCTGGTGGCGCAGTGGTTGAGAGTCCGCCTGCTGATGCAGGGGACACGGGTTCGTGCCCCGGTCCGGGAAGATCCCACATGCTGCGGAGCAGCTGGGCCCGTGAACCACGGCCGCTGAGCCTGCGCGTCCGGAGCCTGTGTTCCGCAACAGGAGGGGCCACAACAGTGAGAGGCCCGCGTACCGCAAAATAAATAAATAAATAAAATTAACAGGTTTTTTTTCATGTTGCCAATGGATGTCCAATTGTTCCAGCACCATTTGTTGAAAACGTTACCCTTTCATTAAACTGCTTCGGCACCTTTGTTGAAAATCAATCGGCCATATGTCTCTGGGCCACTTTCTGAATACTCTAGTCCATTCCATTGATTTATGTGTTTGTCCTTTTGCTAACATCATACCATCCTGATTACTGTAGTTTTATGGTAAATCTTAAAATTGTGTAGTATGATTCCTCTAACTTTATTCTTTTAAAAAATTGTTTTGAGTATTTTTGTTCCATATACATTTTAGAGTCAGCTTGTTATCACTATAAAAAAATCCTACTGGGATTCTGGTTGGAACTCTCCAAATTATTATTATGTTGAGAATTCTAATCTGTGAACTCTCCTTTTACTTAAATCTTTGGTTTCTTTCACTAGTGTTTTGTAGTATTCAGCATACATATCCTATACATGCCGTGTTACATTTATACCTAAGTATTTCATTTTTAGGTGGAACTGTTTGTAAATGGTATATATATTTTAAAATTTTGGTTTTTAATCATTAATTGCTAGGATATAGAAATATGATTAATTTTGGACCTTGCTAAACTCACTTATTAGTTGAAAGATTTGGTTTATTTTGGGCATATTTGCTTTTTTTTGGTACATTCTGTGGGATTTTCTAGGTAGGCAATTATGTTGTCTACAAATAGTGACAGTTTTATTTCTTCCTTTCCAATCTGTATACTTTTACTTATTTTTCTTGTTGCTGCACTGGCTAGGACTTTCAGTCTGATGTTGAAAAGGAGTGATGGGTGTATGGGTGTGGTTGTTCCTGCCTTATTCCCAATCTTAGGGGGTAAGCACTGTCTTTCACCATTAAATATGTTGCTAGCTATAGGGCTTTGATGCCTTTTGTTAGGCTGAAGAAGTTCTCTTCTATTTCTAGTTTGCTGAGAGTACCCACACTTCCTTTTCAGATGGCCTTGAGTCAAGACCAGGAGACTCTGGAGGAAAAAGAGAAACACATCTAGTTCAATGGTAGTTCAAATTCTGGTCTTCCTCAATCCATGTGCTATCACTTCTTTTTCAGAGACCTCAAATAGTTGCTCAATGTATCCTGTCCGGATTTTATTGCTGAATTCAGTGGAAAAGACAGGGTAAGTGTGTGTTTACTCCATCTTATTCATAACTAGTACTCTTGAGTCATTTCAAAGTGAAATAAGGAAAATTAACCAGTTTCTTCAGTTCTATTAAAAAATATGTATTTTTTAAAGTGTCTAGGATCCAAAGATGAGTTAAATGAAATCTTTGTTTCATGGCTACTCTTATTCCTCTTATTTACCTGGTGAATTCCCACTTGTTATTATTCTAAACCAATTTTTAATTTTTATCAAAGTAATAAATGTAAATAGTTTAATAAGCCAAAGAGTACTACAAGATGTACAACAAAAACAGCAACCTTGAGCTCCACCATCTTCACCTCTCAATTCCCACTCCCCAAAGGTAGCCAGCCACTTCAACTCTGCTTACTATGTCTCCTGCTACTTACCTTCATATTTCTAAATAATATTCTTACATTCTCTTTAAGTTTCAGACATTATCTATTGACTTCCTACTATGAAAGGTAAGGATTATTTCACCTATCTTACCTAGAACATACATGACTCATGTTCCCTCCCCTTATCATCCTAATAGAGTGCCATCATAAACTTGAGTTAAATCAATATTAATTGTTTACTTTATTATTACTATTATATGGTACTATATTATTATATGCAATAATATATGTTACTATATATTTCAAATTATAATACACATTACTATATAGTTATATATACTATTACATACTATTATTGTATAATTTTTCATTTTTCCCACTAATATGTACTCTTTACTAATTCTTAGCTTTACTTTATTTATCTCTCACTAACTGTTCCCCAAATTCTCCAGCAGAGCTGTAAAATTCTCTCAGTATAGTTATTCTATCACATTACCAGCTCCTTTTTTTCCCCTCAAGACATCTATTCTTTCTGGAACCCTGTTTTCCCACTTTGCTTTGGAGTAGTTGTTTTCAGGCACAGCTGTTATTCTAGAACATCCTTTCATGATCATGCTGGGAATTACCTTTGCCTCTTCCCTGGCTAAGACCACTCTTTCCACCCTTTCTTCTTCTTTCTTGATTTATTCCCTCCTTTTGTATAAAGAATGAAAGTTTTTTGAGATTTGCATGTTTAATAATGTTTTTAGTCTACCGTCACATTTGATTAATAGCTTGGCTGGGTATAAAATTCTCGGTTGGAAATAATTTTCCCTTTAGCTTCCAATGCTGCTGTGGAGAAGCCTAATGCTATTAGGATTTATAGTACATTTTATATAACCTGTTTCCCACTTCCCTCAACTTAGAAGCTTTCAGCTTTGTCTCTTTACCCACAGGGTTCTAAAATTTCAAGTGAATATAGTTTGGGGTGTATGCGTGAGGGTGTGTGTTTTCCAGTTATTAAATAGAACATCTGTCCTGTAGTTTAGTGAAATTTTCTTAAATTACTTTTTGGGTCATTTCCTGCCCTTTCGTTTTCTCTTTCTGGAATTCTTATTAGTCAGATAAGACTTATCTTCTCTCTTCTATTTTCAATTTCTTTGTCTTTTGGGAGAGTTCCCTAATGTCCAATCCCTTTTATTAATTTATTTCTGCTACTACTTTTTAATTTCCAAGAGATCTTTCTTAATCTTTGAAGGTTACTATGTTAAAATAGCACGATGTTTCTGTTTTATAATATTTTCTCTTACCTCTCTGAGAATATCAATTATCACTTTGTGAAATGCTTTTCTGCTTTCTGTATCATCTCTATTTCTCTGTTCATTTGTTTTGGTTTCCATCTTTTATATAAGAGGCTATCCATTAATATTTAAGAATAAGGCATTAAAAAGTAGATTGAAATTTTTGTTTTTTGTTTTTGCATAAAGTAGGGCTTGCCAACAAGTGGGTCTTCTTGTAAGACTAGTAGGGAGAAATTTCCAAATGTCAGCATCAGAAAGGCTTTTCTCTAGAGTCACAGATGTAGAAAACAAACTTATGGTTACTGGGGGTAGGGGGAGGTAGGAATAAATTGGGAGATTGGGATTGACATATACACACTACTATATAGATAACTAATAAGGACCTACTGTATAGCACAGGGAACTCTACTCAGTACTCTGTAATGGCTTATATGGGAAAAGAGTCTAAAAAAGAGTGGATATATGTGTATTTATTTTGGGGTTTTTTTGTTGTTGTTGTTGTTTTTTTGCGGTACATGGGCCTCTCACTGTTGTGGCCTCTCCCGTTGCGGAGCACAGGCTCCGGACATGCAGGCTCAGCGGCCATGGCTCACGGGTCCAGCCGCTCCGCAGCATGTGGGATCTTCCCGGACCGGGGCACGAACCCGTGTCCCCTGCATCGGCAGGCGGACTCTCAACCACTGCGCCAGCAGGGAAGCCTGATATATGTGTATTTATAAGTGATTCACTTTGCTGTACACCTGAAACTAACACAACATTGTAAATCAACTATACTCAAATAAAAATTTTTTAAAAATCACTTGATAGGATACAAGCTTTCCTATGGATAAGCATTGTACTAATTTTAATGTAATTTTGTATGTTAGTACATTTTTACTTATCTCCTTATAAACTTAATGTATCTCAAAAATGATTGTTTAATCCTACAGACTGTATTTTTTGTGTATATCGACTCAAAATGATAAGCAAACAAATAAAAAAATATTTTCCTTAAAAAAAAAAAATGAAAAAAAGAAAGGCTTTTCTCTTGGGCATGTCAGTTTCCAGAAAGGATTTTCCCAATCTCCTGCTTAAGGGATATAAATACGGATGCCAGCTTCATGAGATCTAAATAAGGAAAGCAGACTTTCACTTTATCTTCTTGTTGGCTATATGGTCTCACTCCTGTCTTAAACTGTGCAGATCTCCATTGTGGCTCCCGTCTCTTGCAAGGGTAGAGGAGAGCCGGCTGCCCAGGTGCATAAGATGGAGGAGAAAATCTGTATTTCTAAATGGCCTCTATAGGGGCTTTCAACTAATCTGCCAATTTTCAGTGCTGCCCTGTACTCTAACCTTCTTTGGAACATGGTGTCTTCAAGTCCTGATGCTTTATGGGCTTCCACAGAGTAAAGCTTGCGTCTCCCCCCTGGAGAAATTTTAGGGTTTTAGTTCTCTCCAGTCACTAACTCGGTCATCACCTACACGTGTATTTTTTAATCCTCCAAAGTGTTGTTGCATCTCTAATTCTCTTTGTCCTTGTGTTTTTGTACCTTTTTTGATCCTTTATTGTTTTCTTACTGGGATTTTGGTAAGAGGCAAAACTAAACCTGTATTCGATTTGTCAGGAGTCCCTTTCCCCTTCCGTAGAAACCAGATTCAGGTATTATTTTATCTTAAAACCACTTCCAAAGATAGAGTTAAGTATTCTTTGCTGTCCTCCAGTCCCTTAATCACGCTTCCATCACTTTCTTCACCACACTGCACCATAGTTTATTTGGTTATAGTGCTCCTTGACTGTAAGTTCCCTGGGTCTGTATCTGTCTCTTATTTATTTCTTTATCCTAGTGAGTCTAGGTGATCAATGACTGTTAATTAAATAAATAAATGTAAGAATGGGTGGAACTATTAAAAGGGAGAGGTTAGAGATGGCACTTGTGGCCTGACCTTGTAAGGAAACAGAAAATAAAAAGAGAGACAGGGGCTTCCCTGGTGGCGCAGTGGTTGAGAGTCCGCCTGCCGATGCAGGGGACACGGGTTCGTGCCCCGGTCTGGGAAGATCCCACGTGCCGCGGAGCGGCTGGGCCCGTGAGCCATGGCCGCCGAGCCTGCGTGTCCGGAGCCTGTGCTCCGCAGCGGGAAAGGCCACAGCAGTGAGAGGCCCGCGTACCTCAAAAAAAAAAAAAAAAAAAGAAAGAGACATTTTTAGAATGTTATAGAGACAAAAGAACACGGTATACAGAAAAACTAGGAAAGACAGCTCCAAATTTGGCTTGCTCTTTACCGTTCTCAGGACTCAGGCTAAAGATGATGCATATTTCACTGTGTGTTTTTTGGTCCTGTTCTCATTTGTCTTTTGAATAAGGCTAAACACTATAATCCTCGGCTGACAATTGTCCTATCATTGAGTTCCTGCTTTTCTTCAAGCTGACAAGTTTAAGCCCAGACCATTTTTTCAATTCCTTTTTTGGGCCTGACAAAACTTTTCCTAAACAGGATTATAAGCAAAGCTCACTCTCAACACTAAGACAGATGATGAATTATGTAACTCACTGGGTCATGATGCAATATGAGGTGTTTGGGTAACACTGCTTCCTTTTAATTTGGTTTTGTTTCCATGTAAGTGTTAAAGAATTCTGTAGCCCAATATTCCCTAACTTCTGAGTTTCTAAGTTTTATTTGTTTACTAAATACTTTGTGCCAAGTATGAGTGCATTTCATTCTTACGACAACTTGTAAAGTACAAGGGTATTGTCTTTATATTATGACTGGAAAGTGAAAATTAGAAAGAATGAGTAATTTGCCGAAGATCACTTAAAAAGTGGTACGTGGATTTGAACCTAGGTTTGACCACTTAAAATTTCATGCTCTTCAACAATAGGCTATACCACTTATAAATAAAATTACAATTTTCTCTATAAATATAACAGCAAGGTTTTATTTCTATAGCCATTGTGATGTGTTGATTATACATAACTATATACATAATGAGCTTAGAACCACAAAAATTCTAGAGCCATTGACTGTCAACATATTCATTGCATTTGATATCTCAATTTATAACTGATATATTACAGAATTAATTTGTTTTCCTTATACTTTAAATAAATATTACTAAGATTACTTCTTTACTTGCTGATTATATTGTCAAGCAGTATGCAATGAGGATATAGTATATAAAATAATGATCTTAAGGTCTGTCATGAGAGAAAAGAGTTGAAATATTTCTGCCGCTGATGATTTGAAAAGCAATTACCTAAGTTTAGGCCTTTTCTAAAATGTAAAAGCTAAATGATATTTCTATTTTTAATACTACTTTAAAACTCTAATACCCATGATTTTCATAATTTTTATGGTTATCTTTTTTGTTGGATATGCACAAAAGTTTAATGAAAACTCATGGCCTCTTTAAACTCATAAACTTGTTGATTTGCTTGTCTTGGGAAGGTGGTTGCTGATTTAATTTTAGTTACATTTAGCAATTACTGACAAATTTGTGATCCAATGGAAGCATTTCTTCTGGAGGAATGTAAAAATCGACGTGGCAATTTCCTTCTGAAAGAGTTTATAGGAAAGGAGGCCCTTATGCACATACCCATGAGTGTTATCCCACTTGAGTATAGACTTCTCTCCAATTCTTTGCTCAAACTGAATTCTTTGTTCAAGAAGAGCATTGCTAATCTGTAATTGGGACAACTGTAGGCTTCCACATCTCCCAGAGATATCATGACACCATCTTATCTGTGTTCTCAGTACCTCTTTCCCTTTTCTTTTGCCTTTCTCTCTTCTTAACCACATTTCCATTGTCTTATTTCTGAAGGACCGTGCAGTCTGGTAACTGTCATAATTCTCCTTGGGGAGTTAGTTAAAGGCTTAATCAAGCCAGGGGCATGCTGGAAGCGGATTGTACTAGTTTGCGAGAGTTGCTTGCTAAATATTCAGAGACTTGTTAACCTCTGGTAGCTTTAAATCAGCCACGGAGGGAGTATTTACATCTTGAAAACTGGCAAACATTGTAAACTGCCCCCCACCTGCCAGAGAGCTGGGCTGTCAGCACACTACCGGGTAGTACACTCTCCAGGGGATCTTGCATTTTCATTAGGTAAGCCTGAAAACCTTATTCAAAGTCTAGATTCAAAATGAATTTCTATGGTTGGGATTTCTCTAACAGCAATAAACAAAGGAAAAAATCATTAGAGGCATTGCCCAAGTGTTACCACATAGGCAAATAGCTAGACCATCTTGATGAAAACCACTTCTACCGATATATCACTAAGAGATATGGTGGGAAATTATAAACATAAATTTTAAGAAGTATTGCCTTTCTGGGCCAAGGAAGATTCCCAAAGATGTATGTACATATAAGAGTCCTATAAAATGTGTATCACTCTATAACAATGAGCCACTTAATCAGACCGTTAAGTGTTTTCAGAATTGCTGACCAAAGCTAAGAGTGAAGTACAAGAGTGAACTATGCTCCTTAAGAAGAACAAAGAATTGCAAACTTTCACAGAAGACCTGGAGATAATGTAGCTTGTAGAGTCAAAAGCTAAATTTACTAATAGAGTACCAATTAAATAATCTTATGGTTTCTAAAACTGGAAATGGGCCTTAACATTCTTAAAAAATCGTAAGCGTTGGATGTGTAGTTAAAAAAAAGGCTAGGCCTAGTTACCAAAGTACAGCAAATGACATTTTCTCATATTCCTAGAATATCGTCTTTGAAAGATTAGAGGTGCTTAGCATAGACTGGTTATCTTTTCTATGTATTTTTGTCTATGCCTCTCTCTATTTTCAATATTTACCGTACCTACTGTGTACCAGGCACTATCTTAAGTGTAAGGACCGATAAGTTCCAGTCCCACACTGTTTCAAAGATTCTGTCAGGTTTTAAAGTATACAGTTAAGGAAGTATTATTCAAAGGCCTCGAAGAGATTCTACGAGTAATATATGAAGGATTTAGTTTCTGATTAGTTTATTGTAGTCAGACAATAGCATTTGAAAACTGTAATCTTTTAGCCTTTTTGCTCCCACAAGAAGAGTCACCAGGAGCTTTTTAGAGAAGATGATTTGATTTCTGAGGAAAACTGTGGTGTAGCGTTCTTTGGAGGAATCTAAATGTAACTAAATAAAAATATGAAAACTATGCTTTATAGAGAACACTATAAAACCTAGTCAGAAAAATTTTTGCTTATAATTAACCTGTGCTTCTGAAAATATTGAGTCTAAAAGTAGTAACTATGAATTCTTAATAATGGGTTCTTAGACTACAGTTACAGTGATACTTTGAGTTTGTTGTTACAGTCGTTTACTATAAGAAAAACACATGTTCCTATCAAAGCATGTAAAATGAATGAACACATTTTATATGAAGCTCAAAAAGTACTCTCTTGGGCTTCCCTGGTGGCGCAGTGGTTGAGAGTCCGCCTGCCGATGCAGGGGACTCGGGTTCGTGCCCAGGTCCGGGAGGATCTCACATGCCGCGGAGCAGCTGGGCCCGTGAGCCATGGCCGCTGGGCCTGCGCTCCGCAACGGGAGAGGCGGCAATAGTGAGAGGCCCGCGTACCAAAAAACAACAACAACAACAACAAAACTCTCTTGCAAGCTGTACTCATTAAAGAAAACTATCAATGAATACATTAAACAAAAACAAAAATTCAAAGCAACAATGGCTTCAAAGCTAATACCTCAAGAAGGCTGAAATGTAGCAAAGTCATAAAGGATAGGGATAAAACATGTGACTGACAGAGTTTATCTAAAGATAAAACAGTTCTTTTGACACCAGGCAAAGGGATCAGGGAAAGATGGGGGTCAATAAGTGGTGAATGGCATGGCAGATTTTCTGCCTGGCCTTCACTGTTGACCTAAAGGATCATCTCACGACCATAGGAACCGCTGAAGAGGCTTGTATAAACCTCCCCTAACAGCAGGTCTGAGGCTGCCTCAAAACTACTGGAGTTGTAAACAGGCCTTTTAATTTCTATGATGTAAAGTAAGTTCATTTGGCCACTAGATGGAGATCAGGTTACTCTGCCATTGACAGGGAAGCTGCTGGCAGTCAGCAAGCGATAAGTATTGGTACTGAGAACCTATTCTCTTTCTCAGTACTTCTATGGAAGGTATTTCCAAGAGCCCAGATCAGCAGCAAACCAATGTTGAATAAAGGGCCATAAATGAGGAGTAGGTTGAGGGACTGATTAGGAAGGTAGCTGTAAAAGACACATTTTTGCTTGTTATTACCATTGCTCCTGGAATGATTCATATTTAGATTTGGTTGTACAAACTACTTGTAAATAGTAACATAAGCTGGTCTAAATAAAAGCAATTAAGTATGCTGTCTCATTATTTACCAAGCAGTGAGAAGGAAGAGGAGAGATGTGACCAAAAATGACAACACCGGCAGATTATTTCGACAATGAATTCTGTTTGTTTAGACATAAAGATATATGCTCATAATTTGCTTCTCAGCTTGAGTATGTGTGTAAGTGTATATTTTCAGTATCAACAAAATGGATCAAGGAACATCAGAGATGGAAGGAAAATGTTAGATAACATTCTAACTTTCTAATCTTACAAATGGAACTATCATTCAATTCTGAATTATGTAACTTTATTACTGAATAAGTCATTTCTATTATAGCTGCACTTTGAACTGGAGACATAAAGTTATCCATTTCCTAGAAAATGTTTGGTTTGTAGAAGGATCAGATACTGCCTTGTATAATATAGCAGAGTATTTTGATTATTTTTGAGATGTTAGATACTATATTTCTGTCCATTTCTAACTTAGAAACTATATATATTCATCCAATACTTATTCAGTTACAACTGATAAACTGAGACAGTTAAAAGAATTCCATTTGTTGTCAAAAAGCTTCAATTTTGTATATATGAGTATAAACAAGCATATTTGTCTACTGTGTACCAATCATCATGCTAAGAGCTGGAGATACAACGATGTACAACAGAGGCAGGAAAGTCACTGGGAAGAGGAGAGTTACACGGTTAAAACACAAATAGGGGTTAATTTTTGTACCAGTGAAGACCCGTTATCAAAATCATGAGTGACACTCCTTTTAAAAGTTCTGTTGTGAAAGATAAACTTAATTGTTATAACCTTGTTATAACACATGAGAAATTGAAATAAAATATAAGAAATTCAAACACAATAGTATTTACTATTAGGCATCAATTACTGTAATGAAAAGAGGAGCTTAATTCAAAGGGAGAAGAAACTAATCTTCAGAATAATGAAAGAAGCATAATTAACCATAGTAATTAATTTTTTTAGTTAATTAACCATAGTTAATTAATTAATTTTCTAATTACTGTTATGGATAGTGACCAACATTCAGTCTGTTACTGTGATAGATCCACTGCACTTAATGACATGCTAATTTTAGAGTAATACATTTGTTTTAGCTTAATTAAATTAATATACTCATACCCTTTCAAAAGGATTTGGGGCTGCTGGCCTATATTGGTTTGCGATTTTCAAAATATTCCTATAATCTAAGAATATGTATTATTCATTTACAAATACACATACACACACACACACACACACACACACACACACACACACACACACACACACACATATATATTTCTCCTGTAAGGAACATCACAAAAATAACCACAGAAAATAGTAATTATTAATCAGATATCAATGGAGTAGTTTGTAGAAATTTCTTATCTTGTTAACTGGTTCTTTACAGAGCAACACAGTTGGCAGGAACCTACCTTTCTTTTTGCTGGATAAAAATGAAATGTAAACAAAGAAGCCTTTCCTCTGAAGGTTAAAATAAATAAATAACAAATACAATAAATCCTTTTATAATACGGTTTAGTATTTATGGGTACACAGCGTTCCTCACTGCTCACACTAGTTCCAGACAGCAACTAGATTAGCTGGTGACTGAGCCATTTCTGGAGCTGTGGAGCTTCCTCCCTCTGTGGTGGCCTCTTCCCCATATTTCTTGCTAGTGCAGGGTTGGGTTCTACTTATTATGACTGCTAAACTTCCATTCTCTGGAAATAAGGAGGTTGGTAAAAACACATCTCTATTGGATGCATAATTCTTCTTATCTTCTCTAGTCTAAACGTTTTGGCCTTATACTATATGTGCTGCGTTTTAAGATGCTCAGTATTTCTGTTTCCTTGGTAGCATGGGGCGATGCTGACGACAATGGCAGAAGTGAGAACAGATGCAAAGGTGGGTGCTGGAAACTGATTAATGCTTAAGGTTAAAAAATAAAAGTTGATGATTGTATTTGCATGTTGTGAGGTGAGGAACCTATATATTTAAGCACTGACAGACAAAAAAGGCACATTTTTACTTTTTAACTATCTAGAAGGATAGATCTGTCTTTTTCTGTTATGAGTCCCAAAATTATTTTAGCTATTTAAGTAAACTACATTTGAGTCACTGGGCCGGGAGTTTCCACGACTGTGGCATTTGCAACTAAATGAATGAATTTATAACTGAATGTGTACCCTTAAGAGGTAAGGTCAATTCAAATGGTACCTGCATAAGTCTGTCACCTTCTTGTCCAATCATGTTTCTCCATTCCATGAGTGACCGCTGCAGATGTTCCAGTCCAGTTTCCCAAAGCCGGATGCGACCTCCCATGTCAACAGTGACAACGCCACCTTTGCCCCACTCAGCCAGCAGTGCATCTGTGTCCGAGATAGTAGATAGCCACGTGGTATATGGTGAGAGAGAGTCTGATCTGCAAAAGAAATCAGTGTTCAACCAGTGAAGTCCAGGTAATGAAGTTAGTTTAACCTGACTTAGGTTCATTAAACTTCCTACAAAGAATTCTCATAGTTAAACAACACGGACCTACTGTACAGCACAGGGAACTATACTCAATATCTTGTAATAACCTATAATGGAAAAGAATCTGAAAAAGAATATATATATATGTATACGTGAATCACTTTGCTTACACTTGAAACTAACGCAACATTGTAAATTAACTATACTTCAGTAAGAAAAGTAATGCTTTAAAAAAACATTCTAATACTAAGCACAATTAAAAGATAAGATACCAACAGATCCACATGTAAGGAAAAAATACATAGTTATTTACTGGTTATTTACATATTCCTGTATTTGTAGATCCTGGATGACGTTAGCATTCACTGTCAGGAAGAAAGAAACTCTACACCAACTGACACCTCACATAACCTCAGCGCTGGACACACTCCTTAGGGGTCTAAGGTCAGTGCTGAAACTAATGTCTTGTTTATGTGCTTTAATTGCATTTATATTTAATATTTTGCCTTTTCTAACTTAGGAAGTTATAAGGATTTATAATAAAGAATTTATATATTTCTTGTATTATATATTTCATACATATACCTATTTCTGATATTATATATCAGAAATAGTCATTTCTAGGAATGCAACTTTCACCTATAAGAGTCAACTGCACACTTCCTTTACCTCAGTATAGCTTTCACTACACAAAAGGAACACAGATTATAAATTCTAATTACCAGTGTTGGCTCTCTAAATACATCTGATATTTTCTGTATGAAATAAATGGTCTAAAGGGATGATCTAATAGATAATAAAAACATAATACACTATCAATGCAGATTTGTTAAAACCACAAAACTACTACATAGTGGGTAAATTCTTATAATATACTAAAGAATAAATCAAGGCGACTTTAGCCTTTTTATCAGTCTGCCTTAGTAGATACTAAACACAGAGTGACAAAGCCAGCCGTTGTGGAACATGGAAGTCTTAGAAAATGTTTATATGAAGAGAACAAAAACAGTAGGATGGAAGAAGCGTTTCAGAACTACTTTACAGTACTAGAAGGACTCAACGAAGATAACATTTGATATAATACAGGATTCATCTCATGGTGCTCTCTCAAAAAATATTTGCCTTAGGAAAAGAATTAGTAGGTACAGATGGTGAAGTGAAAGGCTACTCAAGAGTAATGAAATTTCTCCACCTATGATGTTTAAAATTCTGCCACAAGTGCTCGATATGTATGATTCTGTTGAGCACAGTACCTACTGGCTGCTTACTTAACTCTCCACCATGAAACTTTAAAATTTACAGGGGCAATTTCTTCAGTATGTCAAAAATGTGCTCGAAGATATCACACATTTACTACAACTTGCACACCAGGTCTAGAATCTCTTCTTCACCTTTTTAAAGAAAAGGCACATTCCCTTTATATATAACAACAAAGTCTTTAAGGAATACATAGAATTATAGTAGAGTGAAGCCCAGATTTATATACTCCTGTATATCAGAGCTAAGTAGTATCATTTTACAAATGCAAATAAAACAAAAATTTGAGGAATAATACTCACATTTTACTGAGAGTGAAAGTGATGTATTCATTTTGGCCCTGCAGTCACATATAGTTTTACTGTGTTTTCTATTATTGGAAGTTAGCCATCAAATGGAAAATTCCTGCTATCTAGCAAAATACTAAATTTAAGCAACCAGCAACAAAACTGAAATCCAGATGGGTTGTTCCCTTGGATTACATATATGCCAAAAACAGCAATAGTTAATCTCAAGAGAAACTCAGGATATACTGATAATGAACAGACTCTAAACCACATGGCATCTGAAATATGGCAAGTCCAAATTGAGATGTTCTGTAAATGTAAAATACATACTGGGTTTCAAAGATGCAGAAGAAAAAAGGAATGTCAAGTATTATTAAAATGTTTATATTAAATACATTTCAAAACAGTAATACTTTAAATATAATGGGTTAAATAAAACACTATTAAAGGTAATTTCACCTGTCTCTTTTTTTACTTTTCTAATGTGACTACTAAGAACATAAAATTACATATATGGCTGACATTCTATTTCTATTGGACAGCACAGCACTAAATGAATGAAGTATGGTGATCAGCTGGCACTGGCTGAATATATATAGCTGCCCTTCCAGATGTTACTTCTATGGCAGGTATAACATATGGTTCATACAGAAAGTTAATAGAGAAAAGCACTGAAATAAAAAGCTAGGGTCAATTAGGGAGAAATTAAGAGAAATATTGAAAAAAATCATCATGCTTTAGAAATGTAAAAAAAAAAAGTTGTTCTTTTCTTTTGCTACTTGAACTAATAGTATGTGTTTTTTTTTTTTTTTTTGCGGTACGCGCGGGTCTCTCACTGTTGCGGCCTCTCCCGTTGCAGAGCACAGGCTCCGGACACGCAGGCTCAGCGGCCATGGCTCACGGGCCCAGCCGCTCCGCGGCACGTGGGGTCTTCCCGGACTGGGGCATGAACCCGCACCCCCTGCATCGGCAGGCGGGCTCTCAACCACTGCGCCACCAGGGAAGCCCTAATAGTATGTTTTAATGAACATACAATGGAATAAGAAATTCCCCCAAATGACGAAAAGCTATTTTTCATTAAACTGACACATTAAGATGTTCCAAGAAGACATTCTTATATACGTTGGAACAAGTAAATCTATTTCTTTGGATAATACTTTTATTCTTCATATTTCTCGAATCTGACTAAAAGGTCCTAAGAAATGAAACTGTGTTTCTGAGTTATTTTGTACTGTCATGCTGAGCAATTTTCTTCTGGGAGTTGGAGGCGTGGGTCAACAGGAGGTCTGGTGATGTCTGGGTGACTGACAGGTGTAGCTGGCCTTTCTCTGACATTGGAAGCCTCTCCAGGCTCCTTTCCCCAGGATTTTGGGTGAGCCTTTAACCACTGTGTTGTGAGGCCTCAGTTGCCTGTGAGGGAGTACATGTTAGGAGGGGATGTACATCAATCTATACAAAAGCAGGCACACGCTTAGGTTGAGAAAGGGAGATCAGGCATGGATGCATCCAGAAAGGGATGGGCTACAGGTGAGGACACATGTGTCTGTCAAGGGAGAGATGGAGCATCATTGCTTCTCCTTTTATGCCCTTAGTCTAGTTAGTTTGAATGCTTTGCTTCCACTGCTGAACCGTAATAAAAGCAGCCAGTGGTAACGAGTTCCATTCCAAATCTCTGGAATCCGTTGGCTATCACAATGGTAGATGCTCAGTTACATATTTAAAAACAATATTAAACCAATGCTATTTAAATTCCTTTGACATCTTGAATACATTTACCTCAGAAAATTAATATACGGAGTTAATAAATATGAAAAGTTTTGCTGTACTAAAAAATGCTGTTTCAAAAAAATTTATCATTAGGACAGATCAAAAAGGAAAAATGAAGGCTTGAAGGCTGTTAGACTTATACCAAGGTAACATTTGAACATTTTTCCAAAATGAAAATAAAAATGGCAGTAAAGAATGCAGAACAGGGACTTCCCTGGGAGTCCAGTGGTTAAGACACTGTGCTTCCACTGCAGGGGGCATGGGTTTGATCCCTGGTCAGGGAACTAAGATCCCACATGCCGTGCGGCATGGCCAAAAAAAAAAAAAAAAAAAAAAAAAAAAGGAATGCAGGACAGCAAGATATAAACCAACTGTAATTGAAAAAAACAAAAAAGAGCTTGCTATTTAAGGAAGCAAAAAGCACACATTTGTTCAGAGTACACGATAAGAATTCACTCATTTTTTTAATCTGACACACAAGCTAAGAACAAAGGTGAAAACAGATTACCCAGGAATAGGGATGTATCGGAGTCTCTTTGATTGGAGATCAGTGACTTCTATATAACCAGCTGTTTGTGGAGGGATAACATCTGCAAACAAGTCAAGACATGAGCCGAGGGTTAAATCACTGCATGATACAAAAATAGGACCTAAAGAAAGCATGGATGCTGCTAAAAGTGGAATGAAGTTTAGAGCGTAGAGCAGAACTCTGGGACCCACTTGACAAGGTCCTGGGCTGGCCAGTTCCAGCCTTGAGGCTAGACTCTCAGAATTATGTTTTTGTCAGGGAACTACAGAGACTGTGAAATAGATGCATGTTAGTGATTCTTTACTGTCAAGAGCATTACCTAAATTCCTTTCATTTTCTTTGACAGCTTCCCCAAATGGGTCAATGTTTTATTTTAGCACTTACAGTTTATTTGAAAATATTTCATCATTTGAATTCTCTTTTTCCTTCCCAGGAAATCACAACAACGACGGTATAACACAGTGGAATCAGCACCTACTTTGAAACTGGACTGGCCTGGTAGAAAATCCTGGCTCTGATACTTCCTAACTATGTTTTACGCTGGCCAAGTTAGTTCTCTGAGACCTGCCTTCACCATTTGTAAAATGGGGATAATGACCGCATCTGAGCATCATAAACATTATTTGCACCCAATTAGTAGTTGCTCCACCCACAGTGGCTGTTATTATTAGGACCATTCAAGACAGGAAAAGGTGAGGTGAGGACTGAGCAGTGGGTCGAGGACTCTGGGTCACGAAGAATATGAAAAGGCAGGGAAGGAGAGGCTGATGAGATATGGGGGAACAGAGTCCTCAACTCCAATTCTAGAGTTGTTTCCCAGCAAATTCCAGGCGTTTATTGACTTTTTCCCCAAAGCCCTGAGTACCACCACCATGCTCATCATCACCAGCTGCCACCACTGTGTCAGGAACACTGCATCAGGAACACTGCTTAGTCTTTGTAGATAGTGTTTTTAACACTGACAACAACAAAGACCTTGGATTCCTGTTTGAGAGACGAGGAAGTAGAGACTTAACAGAGGTGGTATAATAATGGGACTTGCCTGGAGAGTGATAGATAGAGAAGGCTCTCAAAACCAGGCCTTTCTTCCGGCTTTAAGATCTCTGCTCTGCCCACCGCTCCACAAAGATCCTACCTGAGCTGACCGTAGGGCAACAATTTAAAAATGCCTTATTTTACAAAATCTTGGCCACCAATGTCTCTTTTAAAACAAAAAATCCCCCTACAAAGAACCCATACTCTTAAAGAATTTTGTCTGTTGTCTACCTCTTATTATAATTTCTGATTAGAATGAGATATCCGGAATGTCCACATTGAATTTATCCAATGTAGTTTACAAAACATAAGAAACTTGGCATTTTAATTTCATGTTTGCAGCTGAAGTTTTTTGAGTAGGCCATCTGAAAACCTCAATATATCTCTTATTTATTCAACAAACGTGATCGAGCTTACTTTGCACCAGACACTATACGAAGCATTGGGGATACACAGGAAAGAGATGTGTGTGGTTCTTGCCTTGTCTGAGGAGCCCACAGCATAAAGAGGAAAGCTCCTTTTTTTTTTTTTTTTTTTTTTTTTTTTTTTTTAAATCATTGTGAGCCTTTAGGGACTTCGAAAGGATTCTAGGGTGGGAATCACAGCCCTGGGGCCAGGTATGAGCTGCAGAGCTAGGCACGGAGTGATCCCAGAGGGCAAAAGGGGGCAGGAGGAAGGGAAAGTGATGTCCACGGACAGCAGAGAGTAAGGAAAGAGAGTTACTATGGTAACCCGACCACCCAGCTGAATTGGCCATCCTCAGATAGTCATTTGTATAAAGCCAACATGCTTATCGTAAGTCATGCACCGCCTGCATTGGAAACGTTGCCTGGGATATAAGGTCAGTCTTGGACAAAGTTTTGCACCATATATCATTTTTGACAGTTCCTGCGGCTAGCACCTAACTGAAGTGGGTTGAGTTACTTATAGACCCTGGTTCTTTGCCAAAAATGACGAGTTATTGAAGCGGTTGGGATGACTAGTGCTGCCTAGCTAGCCAGCTGCATCTGGCCTGCCACTTAGACGCATTCTCCTTTTCACAAGTAGTAGTATTAGGCTGAGCTACCGCCACCAGTGCTTTTAGACTGCCTGAGAAAGCAAAGTAAGCCAACATATTTCAAGTATCTTTCTTTCTACAGCTTTCTTACTTTCTTTTTTTTTTTCAATGTGCAAGTTAATTCCATGGCATAAAGAGGATGAGAAAATGCAATAATGGCTGTGTTTATTTCAGGAAGGAGAAAGCAAGAATTTTATTCCTTGTGCTAAAACATATTTTCACGTATCAGAAAAGGCAATTTGTGGCTATAAAGCACTTTAAGGGTGGTGGTAGTGATGGTGGTAATGGTAAGGCTTGAAAAATAATCAGAATTGATGTTTCCGGATTTGAAAATACATCAGCTTAGAATACATGATTGAATTAAGGAAGTGAAAACCGTGGCCAGATTCCCCTCCAAACTTAGCCAAATCCTTGTCTATCCATTTTAAATGTTTCAAAACTGTAGAGAGGATGGAGGTTCAGTAAATTTCCATTACAGTTATAATCCAGGTGGATTTCGAAGAGAGGTATAAATTATATTTCAGGATTAGTTCACTAATGATTAAAGGGAAGTCACTGCTGCAGCATTTGGTGTGCGGTTCCCATATAGAGTGGGGACAGCTTAGACGCACACTGCCAAGGTTAGGAGGGGGTATAAAAACCGTCAGACAAAGTAACCAAGAGCATTTTCCGGGGGAAGATGAAATTATATAAAAAACTCACTCCTTCAAGCAATGTAATTTGATGTACTTCTGTTAACTAGTAGGTTAAATGCACTTCTGTGTTCACTGATTAAAAGAGTGATGTGTGCCCTGAGATTGTGCTGATACCAAATCTTTGAATTTACTCAAAGTTCAGAAAACAGTACACTGCTTTCAATCAAGAGTCATTATTTTGTATTTAAAGAGCTGAGGCCTGTGATTTAAAGTAAAAAAAAAAAAGCTAACATTTAACTAGAAGGAAAATGATTGGAAGAAAGAAGTAAATCTCTCCCCCTCTGCATTAACCACAATTTATGCCATCTCTGTAAAAGCCACCAGGAGAGTAGCCTTTACAATCGCTATTGATTTCTTTAATAAAAGGCTGATGTGCATTAGTTCCTGACTAATCAGGTGGTGGGATTCTATTTACTTTAAAAAGATTAATTTAGCTTGAATTATCATTAGAGGTCTATAGGCACATAGATTAAAGAGTCAAACAGACGGAAGGAAAAAATCATCAGCCTTGACTTTCCTCCTCTCACCCCTCATGTTCTGCTCCCAGAGATGCTTTCAACTTTTTAAAGCTGTTTCTTTGGTATTCACCTTCATCCTTATGGTGCTGTCTTCATGTTTTAGTTTTAGGCATTATTCATTGACTTCTCACCATGTAAGATGAGAGTTTAACTCTTTTCACATACCCCTCCCCCTGCCTACCACCTCATTTTTCCCATCCCCCAGTACATTTATATGAAAATTTTTCATTAGATTAACATCCAGCACTTACGTTGTTATGATTATATAAATGCTCTTTACAGCGAGCTATGTCTTATCATAGCATTATTGCTTTTTCTTTTCATGGAGTTAATCATGCTTTGTTGTTGGTTTACTTTTTTACATACCTAGCACAAATTCATCCTCGAAGTTTTCCCTATGTCAAAATTTCTTAATGTGTTCAAATAGTTGGGTTTATCGACTTCGCTTTCTTGGAGGCATCTCTCCTGAAATCTTCTCAACTTTTCTAATCCTAACTGGTTGATCCCTAGGCCTGTGCACAGCTAGCATCCTGAGATCTCCCTTTACCATTCTCTTAGGATTTTTTTTTTTTTTTTTTTAACAGCCCACATTTAAAAAATTATTCCTGGGCTTCCATGGTGGTGCAGTGGTTAAGAATCTGCCTGCCAATGCAGGGGACACAGGTTCGAGCCCTGGTCCAGGAAGATCCCCCATGCCGCAGAGCAACTAAGCCCATACACCTAGAGCCCGTGCTCTGCAACAAGAGAAGCCACCGCAATAAGAAGCCCACGCACCGCAATGAAGAGTAGCCCCTGCTCGCCGCAACTAGAGAAAGCCTGTGCGCAGCAATGAAGACCCAGTGCAGCCAAAAATAAATGTATTAAAAAAAATTATTCCTTTGTGTCAGACACTAACCTAAGCACTTTGTATACATTTGGAATATTTAAGAAATATTACCTTAAAAAATGAGGGTAAATAAAACTCCTAGCAACCAAGAGAAAAATGGCAAAAATATATAAACAGGCAATTTTCAGAAGAGTAAATCACAACATATAAAAAGATACTCAAACTTACTAGAAATCAGAGACGTGCACAATAAAAGGTCTGACCTTTGCAAGAGAAGATGGGATGGAGAGCAGCCTCATCTTTTATGCTGCTGGAACAATAACTTTGGGTAACAATTTGGTAATTTCACTCTTAGATATATACCCTACAGACTCCCCACATATACACAAGGAGACTGGTACAAGAATACTTGTAATAGCAAAAAATTGTAAAGAACGTAAACGTGTACCAATAGAGAACAGATGAATAAACTGGCTGTGCTGTATGTACAGCAGTGAAAATGAATGAAGTGTGGATGATGACAAAGATTCTCTGCTTTATCAAGAGAGTCTGGTATTAGTGAAAGGATAGACACATACTGTGTTGGCCAAAAAGTTCGTTTGGGTTTTTCCGTATCATCTTATGGAAGGTGTTATGGAAAAGCCCGAATGAACTTTTTGGCCAACACAATATAGATTAATGGAACACAAACAAAAATCCATAAACAGACTCACATATGTGGTCAGTTGATTTTCTGCAGAGGTCCAAAGACAACTGAATAGAAAAAGGACAATCTTTTCAGCAAATGTTACTGGAACAATTGACTATCCCCATGCAAAACAATGGGTCTCAACTACACTCTGCGCCATATAAGAAAATTAACTCAAAGTGGAGTACAAATCTAAGTGTAAAATCTAGAAATATGATATTTCTAGAAGAAAACATAAGAGATTTGGCCCTTCACCAAAATGGGAGAAAATGTTTGGAAAGCATGTATCCGATACTGGACTTATATCTAGAATATATAAAGAATACTCAAAAATCATTAAAAAGAAAGCAAGTAATCCAATTCAGAAAGTGGGAAAAGATTTGAAGAGACAGTTTCACTAAAGAAGATAGATATGAAAAGATGCTCAACATCATTTGGCACTAGGGAAAATGCAAATTAAAATCATAATGAGCTATCACTACACACCTGCTAGAATGGTGAAAAACTGACAATACCAAGCACTGAAAAGGTGGCAGAGCAACTGGAACTTTCACCATTGCTGACAGGAATGCAAAATGGTATTGCTCTTCTGGAAACCAGTTGGACAGTTTTATCATATGACATAAAAATGCCATTCCTACGTATTTACCCAAGTGAAGCAAAAACTTATGTTCACTTAAAAATCTGTGCAAACATGTTCATAGCTGCCTCATTAATTATTGCCCAGAACTGGAAACTATAAAGATATCTATCAACTTGTGAATGGATAAGCAAACTGTGGTATATCCACGCAATGGACTACTAGTCAGCCATAAAGAGGAACAAACAACTGGTACACACAACATATATGATTCTCAAATATATAATATTAAGCGAAAGACGCCAGACTCAAAAGACCACATCATGTGTGATTCCATTTATATGACATTCTGGAAAAGGCAAATCAATAAGGACAGAAATCAGATCAGTGGGGGTCTGGGGGAAGGCAGAGGGCTTGATGGCAGAGTGGCACAGGGGAGGTTTTTGGGGAGATGGAACTGTTCTCTGTCAGTTATGGTGATGGTTACACAACTGTATGTATTTGTCAAACTCACAGCACCATACACTAAAAAGGATGAATTTTACTCTGTGTAACTGGTCCCTAATAAGAACAAATGAGAACAAAAAAATACTTAAATAACAACACTCTGTCTGATGTGTGGAGAATCGGGGGTGGGGGAGGAATGGAAGAGGGAACTCTGTCAGAGGGCTACTGCAGCGTTCCAGTTCAAGATGGTGGTGATTTGGATGTTGGCAACTCAACTGTAGACAAGTGGGTGGATGTAAGGTATATTAAGGCTGTATCAAAAGGACATGCTGATTGATGATGATGTGGAGGATGAGGGAGAAGTATCGGGGCTGACCCACTGGTCTCTGGGTGGATGAAGGTGCACTGAATCCTGGTATAGAATTTCTTGTAACTCCTGGAGTGCTCTGTAACGCCTCTGTACCTTTCTCATGGGGTTTTCTCTTCCTGGAACAATTCCTTCATTCGATTCCCTCTCATTCATCTTTCAAGAGTCAGCTCGGAATCACAAGCCTGGGCTGTAAGCTTCTCCTTTGTGTTTATATATCACTTTGTGAATATGCTTATAGCACTGCACTGCAATTGTCAGTGTATTCACCTGCCTCTTCTACCATAAAAAACATTCTAAGGAAATGGTGATCTATTTGGAAGGAACTACTTCTAACATTATCATATAACCAGGATTTTTCAAACCCAGCAACAGATTATTATAATGTGTTTAGTATTATATTTATGAAGTCCACACTAATATAATGAATGTAAACACGGGACAATATTACTACCACTATGATGCAAATAATAATCAGTGGCTCGATCAAAAATTTTCATAATTATCCTTTATGATGAAAGCCAGTGTGGCTCAGTAAGCGTAGCTGTGGCCTTGGGTTGGAAGACTTTGGTGCAAATCTGGGCTCTGCTGACCACTGCTGGGGAGAACCCCAGCAAGTTACTTTACCTCTCTGTCAGTGTCCCTGCATATAAACTTGAGAGTACGTTAATGATAGAAGGGGAATTTGACAATTAAATGAATTTATACAAGGAAAAGTGATCAGCACAGGACCTGGCGTAAGATATGCAGTAATAAACATAAGTTGACTTTCAGAGCACTGGTAAGTGAATCAGGCTGCATAGGTCCCTGGCCTTTAGACACAGGAGTTTAAGGCAAAAGAATTAAACTCCTATGAGAAGTTTATGAAACCCTTCTGAGCACATATAGGTCTTTTTAGCTACTAAACCCCGTTAAAATTATTCATATTCATAAATATAAAATGATAATGATAAGTTAAATATCCCTACCAAAACCAAACTACCTTTGACTAGCTTGATAAAATAGGAATTGGTAAGTTTCTTACCTTTTGGGTAGATATCTTTCAGAGGGACTTCTCCTGGGGGTAAAATCCTGACTATCTGATTAGTATCCAAAAGCGTCACACAATTGCTCTGCTTTGGAGTTCCAATTTTCTTCTTTCCTCCATAGAATGTATCAGTGACCCTTGATTTATGCAAAGATGTTGGCCTTTTCCAAGAATAAACTTCACTAGGTGACTAAAAAAAAAAGGAGAGAAATTCAAGCACTGAAGTATTATAAACTACATTCACAACTTTTACAATGCAGTCCTTTAAGCAGATACCAGTGGTAAACTTATATTTCACAAATGTAAGAAAATCAAATTATTCCTTAACCTTTTTGAATTTGGTACAGAAGATAGCTGCTTCATCAATAATCATAATTTTCAGACAAGTGTGAAATATGCAACACATTTTTTATCTTGAAATGAATTATAGCTAAAAAGAGGGAATATAACAATACAGGTGATTTAAGTAACCATAAATAAATAACTATACTATAGCATCCACTATCTGGCATAAGGAATAGTATTACCAGTATTTCTCAAGCCCCTGGAAGGCCCCTTTTCAATCACATCTCTTTCATATTCCCTAGACTTCAATTCTTCTGAAATTTTGTGTTATTTTTTTCTCTTGCTTTACTTAAAATTTTTACCACATATCTATTTATCCTTCTCTACTCCAAGATCACAGATATTCTCCTATGTATTTGTTAAACATTTTGAAGTTTTGCCTTTCACATTTAGTTCCTTAACCCCTCAGGAGTTTATTTCTGTGAGTGGTATGGGGCAGGGCTCCATGCTTATCTTTTTTTCACATGGATAGCTAATTGTTCAAATATCATTAACCTTTGCCCACTGATCAGCACTGTTATCAGAAAAGTTTCATGTACGTAGGCAGCTGTTTCTGGGCATTCCATTCTGTTCTACTGTATATTTTTCTACCCCTAGGCCAATATCACGTGGTCTTAGTTACTAAAGCTTTATAATACGCCTTGAAATTTAGTAGGGCAAGTACCTCTGCTTTTTTTTTTTTTTTGCGGTACGCGGGCCTCTCACTGCTGTGGCCTCTCCCGTTGCGGAGCAACAGGCTCCGGACGCGCAGGCTCAGTGGCCATGACTCACGGGCCCAGCCGCTCCGCGGCATGTGGGATCTTCCCTGACCGGGGCACGAACCCGTGTCCCCTGAATCGGCAGGCGGACTCTCAACCACTGCGCCACCAGGGAAGCCCTACCTCTTCTTTTTCTTCTTGGTTCTTCTTCAGAAATGTCTTGGTTATTGTTTGCCCTTGCTCTTCCATAAACATGTGTGAGAGTTGCATTTGCATTGCATCCTTGTCAGTATTTAATTTTTTTTTTTAAGCCACTCTAATAGGCAATAGTAGTATCTCATCGTGGTTTTATTTTGCATTTCCCTAATGACTAATGATGTTGAACATCTTTTCATGTACTTAATTACCATCCATATATCCTCTTTGGTAAAGAGTCTGTTCAAGTCTTTTGCCCATTTTTTTTTTTATACATTTACCTCCGATTTTATTTCTATATCTACTTAAATACATTGAAAACCATGAGTTCACCCAGATACACACAATTCCAATCCAACCACTATAGGACTCACTCTAGTTTTCTTTCCTTCTGTATCTGTAACTCCCTTCTTTAACAGTGAGAAACCTAGACGTCATTACCCTTCATATACTTAACTTTTTGGCTCAGTTCCACTGTATATGACTTATCTCCCATCTCCACCACTAACTTTCCCTTCCAGGCCAATGCCCTCCTCAGTCTGCTTGGCCCGAGAGTCCACACTGAGCTATGCGCATGTATCAACAAACTCTTCACCTTACTTGGGCTCCCACATCCCACACCAGGCTGCCCCTTCATGGGGTGCAATCTTCATCCTGGCTGGACTTGATTCCCAATCACCAGTTGTTACTCCCTCCCACACCACAGATATCTTGCTCGTCTGCTCGGCCTCTGACCTCTGACACCTCATAATGGGCCACTCTGCCCATTTTTTATACTGGATTATTTTCTTACTCTTGAGTTTTTTTCTTTTTTTTTTTTTTTTTTTTAAATTTATTTATTCATTTATTTATTTTTGGCTGTGTTGGGTCTTCGTTTCTGTGCAAGGGCTTTCTCTAGTTGTGGCAAGCGGGAGCCACTCTTCATCGCGGTGCGCGGGCCTCTCACTGTCGCGGCCTCTCTTGCTGCGGAGCACAGGCTCCAGACGCGCAGAGCTCAGTATTTGTAGCTCACGGGCCCAGCTGCTCCGTGGCACGTGGGATCTTCCCAGACCAGGGCTTGAACCCGTGTCCCCTGCATTGGTAGGCAGACTCTCAACCACTGCGCCACCAGGGAAGCCCTTACTCTTGAGTTTTAAGAAATCTTTATATATTTTGGATACAAGTCCTTTGTTGGAAATGTGATTTGCCAATATCTTCTCCCAGCCTGTAGACTGTCCTTTCATTCTCTTAACAGTGTCTTTTTTACAGAATGGAGGTTTTTAATTTTGAGGAAAGTCAAGGTATTAAAAAAAATTTCTAATGGATCATGTCTAAGACGCTCAGAACAATGTTTAGTAGAAGTGGTGGTAGTGGGTATCCTTGTCTTACTCTTGATATCGAAACGAATGCTTTTAACGTTTCACTATTGAGGATTCACTATGATACTTGCTGTCGGTTTTTGTAGCCATCTGGTAGTAGGTTAAGAGAGTTATAATAAGATCATAATAATTTAGGTGCCTTTGATAATGCTATAAAAAGTTAATAAGAGATGACATGCCCTTTTGTTAATAGTTTTGTGAAGAATCAAAAGAAATTCACATAAAGTCAGAAAGGCACTGTAGTATATAGTAGAAAGGATATGCGTTTGAGGGTCAGTCACCCTTGAGCACAAATCCCAGATCCCTTATTCAATACCTTTGTGGCCTGGGGGATATATCCTCTCTGTTTTTGTTTCTTTATCTATAAAACCTTGTGCAATTGTTGTAAAACTTAATTATCATGTATGAAATGGTTTAGAATAGTAGAGTGCTTGACTTGTGTTGGGGTCTAAAAAATATGACTGCTCTCATAAAATGCTGAAGGGCCGTCTAACTGAATGATCTAATCTATCATTAAACAAAGATTCATGAACATCTCCGATATGGTGGGAGATAAATACGGAGATGCAGCTTTTAATTTAACAAGGTCACTAGTCCTACAGTCTACAAAGGACTTCTAGAGGGTCAATATAAACATTACCTTATACTCAGCTTTCTTACCTTTTTATAGTGACATTATATTTCTATACGCATTTCTTCAATCAAAAGATCAATATTTAAAACAGTTCCGCCTTCAGAAAAGTAGCTCCAGCATTTTCTCTACTGAGAGCAGCAAGCATTGTAGAAGGCATATTAAACATAACTCTTTCATTTAATCAAGGCTGCCATAGATGCTGTATTCCAACAACATGTTTCATTTTCAGATATATAATCCACAGCAAATGTTTTTTACTTGATAATTAAGAAGACATATGGCAAAGTCCTAAGCCACACATTATCCATCGGGTTTTGGATTTGAAAAGTCTTATACCCTGAAGTACTCATCATTCATTAATTACATTAACGTTTTGAGGTGACTCTATCATCCCACCTAAAAGCTACAAAGGAAATTATGAAAATTAAATGTGTAATCAAAACACATGGAGTTACATCTAAGGTTATTAGATGGCAACTTGGGCTGAAATAACCTTTATATTTCATGTTCTCACATTTCCATCAGGGGAAGATGGTACCTAGTTTCACCTAAAGTCAATTACGAAGAGCCTCTTCTTTACAGATAATAGTAAATAACAGCAGAAGGATCCATTTAAAAGCAAATTAAATTGAGGCCACCAGCATTTATAGTATAATCTGGATGCAGCAAAGATATAAATCAGAGCAAAACTCAGTGGAAAGTGAACTGGTGTTCATGAATGTTGAAAATTTTAACCTACAGTAATGAGACTCCAACATATTTCACTTTAAAAAATTCTAGAAGAAATATTATTTTGTTAGTCTCAAATTGTCCCCCTTGAAAGATGACATGAGCACACATTAAGACAGCATGATATAAAATCACTGTCAGTAGGTTAAGTATTTACCTGTCACATGAACTCCCATGTATGGAGAATACTGGTTTTCCTTTACTAAATTATATAATTGCACTACAATGTATATGTTAATTTTTAACAAGCAATGAACCCATATAGAATGAATTTTTTAATGACTGGTCTGGAAAACAGAAGGTTGATCTGAAATGTTTACCAGAAAATTATTACGTTTTTAATTACCCCTCAAATAGGCTTATAGAGTATAGGCCAACATGGGAGGAAGAAATAGTTATTCAATCATTTAAGAAATTTATGCTTACCATGAGATCTGGGAAACCAACAACGACTGTAGCATAACTATTCTCATCTGAGAGAATTCGGTTAGGAGAGGCAATCTTTTGTCCCACAGCTGAACTCAGATTTTCAGATGATAGTTGATGACTTGAAATTTTATGAGGTATGCTGAAGTCTGTTTCTAAAAAGTGTCAGAGAAACGTTAAACACCATATGTCCCTAAAATGCTCCAGGAATTAATTTTTGCAAGATTCATTCTCACCAACTCAAACAGAAAAGCACAAATCAAAAAAGAGAAAACGCTTTCAATTACACTCATGGCTTTTTGTCTGAGAAAACTCAGTTTTCACAATCATGGCATCTTCTCAAAGTGATTTCAAGTATTTATTCAAGAATTCAAATTTTTATTAGCAATCAAGATTAATATAATAGCACTCTGCAGAAAGAGGTGAAACTGGCCCAAACCAGTCTTAACAATGGTATATTTTAGAATTTTTTTCATAATTACTTTTCATCCCCCCAAAACTGTGACGAATAAAGTAGAAATACTGATGGTCTGTGTAAAAAAGAAATGATGCAATCCTAAAATAGACTTGGAACCTACATATATGTAAACATTCTGACTTGTTAGTTTAAAAAATTCAAAGACAGAATTTAAAAGACGACAGATTCTTACTTACTGTTTCTAGTGTAGTGACTAAGATTTCTTTTTTGGTATAAAGTTAACATGTTGATATTATTGTCCTTAAATGATTCTAGAGGACAGTGTGTATGCAGGCATGTACCTATACAGCCACAAACACACAGAACACAGTATTTACCTTGTGTGACTCCAAACCCTGTGCTAGGCAGCTCCTCTTTCAGCACATACAGCTGGCAAACCCTACTGTCCTCAGATTCGATGTGTGCAGGCTTAGTTAAAAGATATTTCCTGTAAACAAAAAAAACATCTAAGTGAAAAGTCTTTCTTTTTCTAATAACTATGAGGCCAGACTAGGAAAAATCAGAGCTCCCATACCCTGCCCGCCCCCCGCCAAAGCCTCCTTCTTTTTTTTTTCCCAGTACGCGGGCCTCTCACTGTTGTGGCCTCTCCCGTTGCGAAGCATAGGCTCCGGACGCACAGGCTCAGCGGCCAGGGCTCACGGGCCCAGCCGCTCCGCGGCATGTGGGATCTTCCCGGACAGGGGCACGAACCTGTGTCCCCTGCATCGGCAGGCGGATTCTCAACCACTGCGCCACCAGGGAAGCCCCAAAGCATCCTTTTTATATTCTGAGTATAATTTGCAGTTTCAGAGTTTCATCATGAATTTAAAAAATAACTTCTTAACACTGTATAAGTGCCGTGCATAATAACAATGCAGTAATAAATGTGAACTGAAAATCCAATACTTCCTGTAAGAGGAAGGGCCATAAAAAAAAAGAAAAGCGACTCTAAAGAGACACATCAGTACTATCGTGGAGCCTGCCGTTAATACGACCGATCAGCAAGTAAGAGGGAGCCCAGCCTCTGATTTGTGATCAGCCAAGGGACAGAAGCCCTCACTGCTGTAATCCCCTTGATCTACTTGTCTGTAAGATTTCTAATATAGGAATATATAAATAGCCAGGAATCTTTTGCAGCAGGTCACTTCTGCTTGTCAGCAGAGGGGCAGAGAATCTGCATGAATCCAGCAGATGTGATGCATGACAGAGGGTGACTCAAAAGTTACTGTACACCCCACTTATGCCGAGTGTACATAATGTCCTTTTCATCAAGAAGTATACGGTCCAATGGAAGAGGCAACACAAACATAAACATAACCAAATAAGAGCACACGAGATAAAATGAAGAAGAAACTTCTAAGGGGTGGATTCTGTGAAGTTACAAAAAAGCAACAGCATTTGGATGGAGACTGTGGCTCTTTGAAGAGAGGATAAACTAAAAATCTATTTTGAAGTATCTCTAGTTTGGCAAGAATACACTGAATTCTCAGTGTGCTAACAGGAAAAATCCTAAAGAAATACGGATCAGTTGTAAAAGTCATTATGTTTTCACTGTTAATTTCAAGGTCATCTTCTGAAACACTTTTATAATTACTCTGCGAAGTTATATTTAATTTATTTAAATTTTCCCGTCCCCTCCTCTTTGAAGTTTCACCTATAGAGATGCTGCCAAATACAGAAATTGTTAAAAGACAGACACAGGAAGACAGAGCTGTAAGGATGCTGGCTAACTGAGCACACTCCATGAGGTGCTATGTAGATCTACCCACTGATGTGTTTTGCTCTCCACCAGAAGCCATTTGTCTTCTGCTACGAGAAAAACTGTCTGGAGGTTGATGGGAAGTGAGATGGTGTGAGTTCGCCCTTCTAGAACATCCAGCACAGCCAGGGTGTTCCTGAAAAAAAAAAAAAAAAAAAAGAAAACTCTCTGAAAGGAAATGGTGAGGATATTGGTTGAGTAACCATGGCACAGTCATTTCATGATATATTATACAACCCTGAAAACAATGTTTTTAAGACTAGATAATAACATAGGAAAATGTTAATTGAGAAAATAGATATATAAAACTCTAAACTATATAAAGGTATGCATAAGAATTAAAAATGAGAAGTGAGAGCGGCCATGCTAGTAGTGGTTGTATAGGGAATTATGGGCAGTGTCTTTTCTTATGTCTGTTTTTCAATGTTCTGCAATGTGGGATAAGATACTTTTAGAATAAAATATTTCTAATTTTATTACAATAGTTTTACAATAAACAAGCATAATTAAAGGAGAAAATAGAATGGACACAATAAGGATCCCAGATTAAATCTACAACAAAGAGCTCACCCTTTTTCTTTGTAGAATACTAGCCAGTTTTTGTGTGCAAATTCTTTACACATTTTGTAAGTTTCCTAAAGACAAAACAAAACAAAATATTCACTTTAAATGTGTCAGATGCATTCATGTCTATTCAGCTGCTTTTCCTTAAATAAAGTTCTTCAAAGTGTAAAACATGTAATTCTCTGAGAAGCTACCTCTTTATCCACTCCAAGACTCTTATGGTAACATAGATTAAAATATATTTCAAAATTAATTGTGAACTGCATACTAAAACATCTTTAGAATAACGTTTTAGGGGACTTCCCTGGTGGTCCAACCAAATAAATAAATAAATATTAAAAAAAAAGAATATTAAAAAAAAATGCCAAATACTGGTTAGAAATAAACATGCTGTCTGGTGACTAACTGTGGAATTTGTACCATAGCATAAATACATAGGAAATATTTTGTTTCTTACATTTGGATATATTTATGACATTTAAAATATCTCTTTTCTTCGTGGTCTTTTAAGACCTAAGTACGCTGTCGTGCAGGGCAGAGGGTAAGCATTATTTTATATCCATTACCTTTTTCTAAATGGCAGAAAAAATTCTCGTTGGTTAGCCAAAATGTTTACTAGTTTAATTTAGTTAATAAGCTAAAACGTTTATTTATCTAGTAAATATAATCAGCTGTTGCACTCATAGGTTCATTACATAAATCCAAACATAAACTCATAACTGGAAAACTATTAAAGTGACTATTAAAGTGCATGTTAGGGATTTGTCATGAATACCACACTCAAATGGCTCATGATGTCCTATTATTGTGAGTTGCGTCCTGACAAGTCTTCATGTGACTATGATGGATACAAAAAGAAGCTACTGATATTAATTATATATGTATGTATTCTACCTATTTGTATCATATTAAAATTTACAAGTAATAAGAGAATTCTCTTGTGCATTATAGCAAACAAAAGGCACCGCAAGGGATGGGCAGGCATGCATTTTTACGGTTAGAAAGCTATGGAAAATCCTTGGCAATTTGCTGGACAAGTTGGGTATTTCTTACAGCTTCCTCCTTGTTCCACCAGGAAGTTTTCTTAAGTGTAAACTCTTCTGAAGGTAAGATGAGACGATGAAGGGCTTGGCTAGTGGTATCCAACAACAGGATGACATTGCTCTGGAAATAAAGAGAACAGTTTGTTTGTTTGTTTGCCTGTTTATTTAATTAATTAATTAAGTTAGCAGCAGCCTCTTGGCAGCCTGGGAATAAAGGGAATAGCGATAAATAAACCAAAGGGAAGAAGACAATATTGAAATATTTAAGAGACACCATGAAGACACTAAATGTTTTTCCCTAATACAGAATCTAAAGTATTAGATGGTTTAATGAAGATATTTCTAATTATGTAGTGCAGAATCTTCTCTTTGAAGATTTTATCTTAAAACCATCGCCTTGTAAATATAGGCTAGCTTAACCATGATTTCTGTTTTATTACATACAAATGAGGAAATTAAGAGAATTGATAATTTTAAAAGCCCATTTACTTTTATCAAAATTACACTTAAAGAATGTTCTGTTGAAAACTCTCTTACACTGTGCATAACTGAATCTCATTTATTCTTTTCACAAATCCAGGTTCAACTCAGAAAATATGTACATGTTATAAAGATGGGTTAGCAAGAAAATATCAAGGACCCCAAGAACCTAGCTAGTAATGAGTGTTTCATCTTGACATTCACTAAGCTTGAGAACTTTCATAGCTGGTGCTGTAATAATGTACAGATAAGAGATTGCTCCAGCAGCATTATCACAGTTATGCAAATGAAGTAATAATTTTTTCAAGAAAAAAATTAACCTTAGGCATTAAAATAAGTGAACAGAAACACATGAAATAAGAATTTAAAATTGAGAAAGCCAGAAAAGATTAAATATTTTAAAGGGATGCAAAGAAGTGGGCTTTTTTCATTAAAATTGAAAGACATTTGAAGATTAGACTAACAGGTTTACAAAAAGGCACCAGAAAGTTGTTTGTCAGGAACTGTCTTTTCTTTCTTTCTTGTTTTTGTTTATTTTGTCTTATTTATTTTGTTTTGTTTTAAATTTGGGGCCCCTTCAGTTTTCTTAACCCTTATGAACTTTTCATTTCAAGAACCTTCTTTGGGGAAAATAAAATCACAAAGCACCCGAAGGATTAATATATATTTGGCAAAATATATACAAAACATGAAAAGTCTGTTCATTTGTTCCATAACATTTATTGAGCAGCTTATATTTAAAGCACAAAGGAGGATACAATGATGAATTAACCATGACCCTTGCCCTTTATTACTTAATCCAGTTAGAGGGAAATAAAAAGAAATGTAAGTAGAGTAATGATTCATCTGCAAATCTGAGACCTCGTAGTGTGGTTTCAATTTATTCTACTAGTCAATTTTACTTAAGTGCTCAAGAATTAAAGCAGTAGCTGTTCCAAAGTCTCCTTTATTCCATATACTCTGAATCTTGGCTGTATTAAAAAATTCTACCAAGCATGTTGACAACGCTTAAATTTTTCCATAAACACTCTTAGAATGCATCATTCTGTATAACATGCAATTCTCCATTAAGAATGTGTGTTAGTAATATTCTTTTTAAAATCAACATGTCATATAAGAAGCACCGTTCCTGGCATTTGAAAGTTTGAAAATGATGAAAACCTTAAGGAAAACTCTTAAAGATTTCCTTAAGAAAATGTACTAATAAGTTAAAATTTTACAGTCTCTATTCTAGATTAAATCTTTTTTGAGTAAGTATTTTTTAAAGGAGAAACTCTCTCTTATGATAAATATGTACAACATTAACATGAATTGTTAGCACTTAAGCAATTTGGGGTAATATTAACTTTTCTAAGCAACATAAAGTTCTAAAAATAATGTTTGATCCCAAAATATGATTAAGTAGAAGAATAAGCAGATGATTAAACAGATATGATTACGCAGAAAACTTAGTAGTTTTGCATTTTTCTTCCTTTTTAGGGTCTAATACTTATATACTCATAACTTTGCATAAGTGAACTGAAAAACTGCATCTTTCTAAGTAACAGAAAACATACAGATATATATATATATATGTTTATATACACACACATATATATGTTTCCAGCCACTGCTGTATTTAGAATTAGTTCTAGAAACAATTGGCAACATGAAGGAGTTCTGCTGCTCCATCCTTTTAGATGTTAATGGTTTCCTTCTGTAAATGACTAATGATATATTCTGTCTGAGTTCAAAAATAGAATTCTGCATCACATATGAGTACATGTAACGTGGTTTTGGCTCTCTTTTAAGGGGGGCAGGGAGGAGAAGCCAGTGAGCAATTTTATTATGTTTGTATTTGACTGGGAGAAAAGTAACCTCTGGATGACCTCAATGTCCTAAAGTCTGAAGTTCTAAACTCTGTACAGATGTAATAAGTAATCTCATGGGGCGGGTGGGGGGAGGAGGCTTTATTTTTAGGCATGGCAAAATTTCCCTTTCCTCACTTAAGATTTTATTTTAGCCAGGAATTTCTGAACAACTTCTTAAACTAACCAGGGAAATGTATCTGTTGCCAAGCTTTATAAAGACAAGGGAGAGATGAATTAATGGAAGTACTTCTCTACAATATTTTAGCTCCTTTGTCAGGGCAGAATGGGGGAGAAGGAACTGATGGCAGTGCACACACTTTTTATTCGATTACAATTATTTATCATTTGTTAAATTTTACAGTTACATGCTGTTCATTTGGAATTAAGGAGGTCTTAGATCCTAGCAGGGATATAATATAAAACCGACAGCTGATATATCCTCTCTGGGAAAAGAAGAGGCAGTTCAGAGTACAGGTAGCGAAAGTATCCTGATAAGCTGTGCGTGCCTGCTCAGGGCATTGAGGTACCCTTCTGGAAAACTGTTGAAACTGGTCGAAGGGATAAGCCAGGTAGCATGCAAGAATGCCAGGAGGGGAAGTGTGGGCTGTGCAAGTCAAGCACATCTTTACACTGAAAAACAGATTTTCTTTGATGAAAGTCCTTATAAGTGAGCAGGGTATTGGTCAGCAATGTTGCCAAATAACTGGATCTTTTGAGAAAATAAAATGCTTCCTGAGAACCTGAAAATCTCGTACTTTTAAAGAATTGGTATATGTAAATTTGACAGTTTATCTGACAGCTGAAAATCTGGCAAGATTGTTTGAATAAATACTCCAGATGTAGACTCCTATTTAAATCTGATTGGTTTCCTTAATCAAAAATCACCAAGATATGTGTTTTTTATGACAGATTCTTCTGGCTGTAGAATTCAATTCAATGGCATTGGTATTTTGTTGGAAATCTATAAAGTAAAACCCTTATTCCAATGTGATGGACACAAACCTTTATAAGCAATAGCTGGATATTGATAAATTTTGCTTCTAGGAGAAAGCCATATTGAAAAAAATTGTGAAAACCAGAAGAAATTTTATTAACTCAGAATTTATGATGTTATTTAGGCAAAGCCTAAAGTTGACTGACTTACTCAACGAAATACTGCTGTGTTACTTATGCAACTTTTTATTCTTGATTAGAAACAGTCTAAAAGTACTGTTTCTAGGTAACGCTTTACTCTCATAGTGTGTTTAAATACTTAACAAGTAACAACATTACATTTTTTCCATATTTTCCTGTTATGAATACTTAAAAAATTTTTCAGACCATTCTTCTCCCCACGTTTCTGCAGTGAGCGACAGCATGGATGAAGTTTAATTCTGGTGATGTCAATCCAATTTGGTTTGAACCTCAGTTCTACCATGTATTTACTGGGCAAGTTATTTAAACTTAACTGAGACTCAGTTTTCTCACATGTAAATATTGCTAAAGCTACCTCGCTGGGCCTGTGGAAGAATAACACGGAATAATGTATGTAAGCTTTTCCTTGACACATTTGTCAGCATTTAATAATTGATCCTCCTCCTTGAGATAGTCATCACTTGCCGTCTGGGATACCACACCCTGGTGTAACCATCTACTTCACTGGGCACTCATTTTCAGTTCCCCTTGGTTGATTCCTCCTCACCTCTCTCATTTCTTAATATTTCATTGCCCCAGGGCTTAGTCCTCAGACTTCTCTTTTCCACCCACATTCATTCCCTTAGTGATCTCTTTCAGTTTCATGACTTTAAATAACATTATATGCCAATGATGCCCAATGTATGTTTCCTGTTCTGACTTCTCCGTTAAACACCAGGATCACCTACTTGGATATGTTATAGGCATCTCGAATTTAATCATACATCTAATCTTCCCCTCCAAATCAATTCCTTCCTCGTCTCAGTTCATGGCAGGTCTATCCTTTCAGTTGCTCAGGCCCTCCATCTTAAAGTTGATCTTAGTTTACTCTCTTTCACCTCATATATCTGATCTGTTCAGAAATCTTCTTGGTCCCACCTTCAGAATACATCCAGAATCCATCATTACTTATGACCGCCATCCTCCTCCAAACTGCAATGATCTCTTGCTTGGATCATTGTAGAAATCTCTTCATTAATCTCCTTCATTCTGCCTTAGTACCTACAGACTATTCACCAAAGAGGAGCTGGAGAAATCTTTTAAAAATATAAGTCAGATCTTGCTTCTCCTCTGCTTGAAACCCTCTAAGACCCTACCCTTTCCTCACAGTCAGGCCGCAGAATGTTAGAATGATTTACAAGGCTCTACACATCTGCTTCCCCACCCTTCCACCACGTCCCTGACCCAACCCACTGAGTGACCTCTTTGACCTCACCTCCTTATACCCTCCCCCTCATTCAGTCTTCCCCACCATGCTTCTTTAAAGATGGAGAGCCATGTTCCAGCCTCTGGGCCTTTGAACTTACAATTCCTTTGCCTAGAACTCTCTTATTCCTGATATCTCTTCTCTCCCTCACCTCTATCAGATCTTTGCTTAAATATCACTTTCTCAGTTAGGTAATCCCTGCCCGCCCACCCTGTTTTAAAGGCAACCTTCCTCCCAGCCTTCTATTTTACTCTCCCTTGCTTCTCATGTTCTGACTTAAGATGTAATTATTTACTTTGCTTATTGTCTACCTTTTGCACCAGAACGTAAGCTTTTGAGAACAAGGATTTTTGTTGTTTTGTTCATGGCAGTATCCCTAATAGTAGGCACAGGATACATATCTGATGAATGAATAATATGCTTAGTATACTATTTGGTAGATACTAGTGGATAATAGGTCTGCAAAAACATTGTACTCCTTTCTATTGGATAGTACAGATTAACTTAGACCTGGAGAATTCTCATTAATTGAAACACAGACTGTCTTTTGACCTATATCTTCTGTTTGGAATTACTTTTAGCCTGACTCCGGGCATCTGTACTTTTCATTAGTGTTGTCTTACAATAGTAGTGATGGTTGCAACTTGAGCATCATTAGATACTAAAGAATCTCAGTGTATTCCTGCAATGGCCTGATGCCCTCCCAAAATTTGTAGGCTGAAGTCCTAAGCCCCAATGTATTAGGAAGTGGGGCCTATGGAGATGATTAGGTCATGAAGGTGGAGTCTTCATGAATGGGATTAGTGCCCTTATAAAAGAGACACGAAAGAGATCCCTGCTCCTACTGCCGTGTGAGGCTACCATAAAACGACAGCTGTCTAGGAAGTGGGTTCTCACCAGATGATGAATATGCAACCGCCTTGATCTTGGACTTCCCAGGCTGCAGAACTGTGAGAAATAAATTTCTTCTGCTCATAAGCTACCTAGTCTATGGTACTTGTGTTACAGCAGCCCAAAGAGACTAAGACAATTCCATTTAGTATATTTACATGGCTATCTCTACATAAAGAATGCCATTCAGGTTTCAGGTAAAATGTCATCTCCTAAGGGGAGATCTCTCAGCACTCTTTTGAGTACCGTTTACCCTTTCATCTCCTCCTACCCTACTCCCATCATTCCTTAGGACCTTACCTTATTTTTATACAGCACCTATCACTACCCGAAATTGGTATTTATTTGTTGGCTTACTTGTTTGTTGTCTATCCCCCCAAAGAGAATGTAAGCTTCACAACAAAGAATTATCTAGCCTCAAATGTCATTAGTGCTGAGGTTGAGAAGTCTCTGCAGAGAGGAAGATATTAGCCTGCCTTGTGGTACTGATAAAATACAACTCCTGATCCCGTCCTTCAGCCCCTGACCTCAATCTTTATGAAAGCACATATTTTTAGTTATAGGTTGAAAAACACTCTTGCCTTCTCCTTTGCATCAGTTACCCTGGGCATCATTAGACCATGTCATTACCTGCTGCTCATGGAGAATCACTTGACCCTTGAGGGGATTTCCCAGCGGTGCCACTGCCACAAATGGGTGCCAGACTCCACTGGCCGCTCTTGGGAAGATGTCAAAAAGGTCCACAAAGTAGCCGCTTTTCCCAGTCATATTCATAAAGTATAAGGAAACGGGATTGCACGCAACTACATAGAGAGTATTTTCCTCATTTTCTGAAATGACAAAAAAGCGTTAATTCCATGGTCTGCAATAGATTTTCTGACTGGTCAAAAGGTCCAGTGAAAACTGAATCGTGAGGTAGCACACAATCAGAACTCAGCAGATGATTTGCAAATGGATTGATTAGGTTGAAGAGCACTTTCAGAAGCAATTTCGCACCTGCTGTAAATGTACATTGGGTCACACCTACCTATTCCCGGAAGTAAGTATCTGGTCCCCAAAGAATTCTATAATATCTCATGCTAACACCATTAAATATTTAACACTCCTCAATGTCAGGAAATTCTTCCTTGTATGAAAGTATTTTATGCCTCAGTAAAAGTCTGTTCCCTCTTATTTTATTATTGGCTCAGATGGACAACAGCTGGTCAACATCTTCTATCTGCTAATCTGGCATTTCCCAGCTAGTTACTAGATCTTTAGGCTTTTCTTGTAAATAAGTAATCCCATTTTTTGTTCTTAGCTCTACGGATCTTATTTTCCAAATTATCTTTTTTCATATTTGTGTACTTATTATTACAAAATCTCTATCTTTTCAAACTAGTACTTGACTAGGTCCATTTTTTTTTTTTTTTTTTTTTGCTGTACGGGGGACTCTCACTGTTGTGGCCTCTCCCATTGCGGAGCACAGGCTCCGGACGCGCGCAGGCTCAGCGGCCATGGCTCACGGGCCCAGCCGCTCCGCGGCATGTGGAATCTTCCCGGACCGGGGCGCGAACCGGTGTCGCCTGCATCGGCAGGCGGACTCTCAACCACTGCGCCACCAGGGAAGCCCCTTGACTAGGTCCATTTTTTGAATTCTATTTCAGTGCTTCTTCAACTTTCAAGAGCATATGCATCACCTGGGGATCTAATGAAAATGCAGATTCTGATTCAGTGGGTCTGAGGTGGGGTTTCAGACTCTGCTTTTCCAACAAGCTCCCACGAGATGTCACTGCTGTTGGTTTGAGGGCTTCCCTTAGAGAAGCCAGGCTTTGGACTATGTTTCCCATAATCTATTTCTGGGAAACTTGAAACAAGGGATTAAGCTGCTTCTGTATAATAAACGCTATTCACATCACTCATCATCCAGGTATCTATTTACAGGGGTCATATTTTCTGAACCCAAAACTAAGACACAAGATATGAAAATCTGGAAAAAAAATATAGTGTATGTGTGTGTGCATGTATATGTCATGTCTACACATAAAGACCAAATATATATAAAGATATAGAAAACTTAAATATATATAAAGATATGGTAAATTTAAATAAGCTAACATTGATAAGAAACACAAATCAATGGAAGGGCAGAAGAAGACATATTATTTAGGAGACAATGTGAACTGTGTGTGTGTGTGTGTGTGTGTGTGTGTGTGTGCGCTACAGTTCTAAATATCAGATAGAATCACACAACTTATAATTTAAGAATCTTTTTAATGCTTCTACTATCAGCACAAATAAGTTCAATTCAACATTTATTGAGCACCTTTGTACACGGTATAGGGACCAGGGAATATAATAACAGTATTAACAGAAATGTAAAAAGAAAAAAATAAATAGAAATGTACTTCACAAACTTACAATTGCTCTCTCTTATTGCAGACATTAAGCGCTGTTTGGTCTTTGGCTCAAATATATATATACACACACATATATATTTGTATATTTAACCCTGATGCTAACCCAAGAAAATGTTCTTTCCTCTCACCAATATAGAATAGGTAAAAAAACAAAGAAATAAAAAACAACACAAAAATCTAGCTTGCAAATGTGGACAACACTAAAATAGAGGGTTGAATTATGTGAGGGACAGCAAATGAGTTCATTTTTAAGGACCAATTCTGACTGGCTCACAGTGGCTGCCTGGAATGCTGTGTTGAGAATTGTGAGGCTGTGACAAGGTTTAATGACACCTGTCACTGGCATGGGGCAGAGGATCACAGCATACTTACTTACAATCTCTAAATGTGAGACAAGGGCAAAGTTCAAATTTTATCCATAAGATTCATACTTAGTCTCTACTAGTGAATGTAAAATATCTTAATAGGGGCACCAATCTGTTACCAACAAAAACCCTGTATATTTTAAAAGCACATATTTTTACTCAACATAGCTGATGTAGGAGAAAACATCCACAGAACTTACATGAACAAAAACTTGCTTCTGAATTTTTGCCTGAATAACCTCCATTGTAGACAAGTTAGAGAATTTCTCCCTTTCCCCTGCCATCACTTCTGTTTATATCACCTTGGTAACTGCCATCAATTGAAAACTTCTGCCAAAAAGTACCCAGGGCACACCGCACGAATCAGTAGGTAATGGCAACAGTCCAGAGACGTAGATGCCAAAAATTCACATCCTTTATTTGCCATTCTTTACAACGAGAGGTTTAATGACTGCAAATCCTCCTGCTTTCAGGGTTCATGCAATCACCAAACTAGAATCCGAGCCAAAAAAATCCAATGTTTTTCCTTTTTCTTTCCCTCTTCTATTTTTAGCACACGTCTGGGTGTGTTTAACTTTGTGCTACAATGGTAATGAGAAGCAGACATATGCATATAAACTCAGCAGTGCTTATGTGGATTTCACAATAGTATTTTGTTAAGTTGTTATAGGAAATTAGTTCTAAATTACATATAATTGCCATCCAATCCAAGAATGACACAGTTACTGAGTCTATCATAGACTTCTTGATGTCTAGAGGTTATTTTGATCCTGCTTTGAAAAAAATCAGTGCAGGAAGGAAAAATCAAAAGAATAAACTGACATACCATGTGATGTAGCGATGTCGCAGATTAAGTTAATTTCATCCAATGGTAACTTCCAGGAGGCACATTCTTCAGTAAAGGTTTGGGATCTTCCTTCATGTCTTTCTATTGGATACTCCTGTATGTTTATAAGTGCTGGACCCTACAAAAAATAGTTATCTGAGTTAAGACATTTGTGTAGTTGGCAAAAAGTAGAAAAGCTAAAGTTCTTCCAAAATACAGATTTTCAGTTCAAATATTCCACATCTTGATATGCCTCTTCTCATTTTACTGACTAGCATGACACTTATAACAATCATAATACCATATACTTGCATTTATAAATGCTTTCACATGTGCTATCTTATTTAATTTCTCACTTTCTTTTTTTTTACTCACAAAATATAGCAGATGTAAAATCCCATAGGAGTTCTCATTCCTTCATTCTTTCCTAAGCCAAGAGCAAGTTTTGAACTTCAAGTATTGGGACCCAGAGCTGTCCAAACCAGAATAATTTTTTAAATACAGTTGACCCTTGAACATTGATTTGCATGCCCTTACAGTTCTTAATTAATAAAAAATGTTTGGGTTAGATATTTACTATTTTGCCATCCATGGGCACTCTCACCCCTTCTATCTAGGCTGTATCTTAGGAGCTAGAAGATTAAAAACTACATTCCTCACACTCCTATTGCAACTAGTGACTGATACTAGTTAATGTACTGTCTGAGGCTGCTTTTTTGCTCCCATGGCAAAGTTGAGTAGTTGTGACAGAATCTGTATGTCCACAATGCCTAACATATTTACTATCTGGCCCTTTACAGGAAAAGTTTGCTGATCCTGCCTTACTGTGCAGCTCCCAACAACAGGGGTGGTAGCAGAAGCAAAAACACTCATCTTGAAACCAAAAGTCCAGCGATGGTCCCTTGACTCTGTTCCTCCTGTCCTTTCTAATGATTTTATAAGCATCTAATTCCCCACAGTCAAACCTAGAGGGGTTTCTATTGCAACTAGTGACTGATATTCCTTTGCCCTTTTTCACAAAAACAAATATAATGGAGTAACCATCCTATCTGACTTTCCTGAAATACAGGATAGCTCTTAGGAATTCTACTGGTCATTAGCCATTACCTACATTGAGTCCCTCAGAGGCCAGACTGGCTTAAGAATTAGAGCTGAAGTTAATCTATTCTAAAATAACATCAGAACAAGTCATTTCTGAGATTGAATGGATTTTCTCCAGGGAAGATATAGGAAAATGGATAACATTCAATATTCTAATGAAGAAATAATGATATCAACCTTTACATCTATACGATGAGTTTCTGCTGGACACAATAGTTTTTGCATTCCATTTCTTGACTGACCAATTGTCCAATAGCCCATGAAGGTCTGCTGTGGCAGAGGCAACCTGTCAAGGATTAATTTGAAGAATAAACATTTCTTCTTGTTTCCAAGTCATAGGAAAAAATAATGAGCCATATATTACCGACCACACAAGCAAATTTGAAGAATGCTTTACTTAGAAGTGAGTTATATTTAATTTTATTAAAAGATAGTCTTTAATATGATATTTAAAATATACTTTGAAAAGAAAAAGATTTCACATTTCAGAAACTCAGAAGGTAAGGTCCTAGTCTGTTTTTACCTTAATGACAAATATAATTAGGGTTTACATATTTTTTCCCTGAATTGGTAAATCCTTAACAATTTAATATCAAATTCCCATTACAGTATAGGAAGGATTTAGGAAAAACAATGGAGCAATCCATCAATTTTTTCATTCTATTCTCTTAAATTTGAAATCAAATAATAAATAGTACACAGTACTACCAGTCACATGCTTGTAAGTTGTACAGGGCAAATTTCATAGGGTCTATCTTAGCACTTTAATTTTTTTTTTTAACTTTGACTTGACATATAATATACCTAAAGAAACGTTCATATAAATGTGCCACTTAGTCGTGAGCACACGTGTGCGTCCAGCACCCAAGCATCACCAACACTCAGAAACTCCCATGGACCACTTCAGTCATTACCCCTACCAAGGGAGCTACTATTCTGACTTCTAATGGAATTATTCTGTGCTTAGATTCCATTTTATTTAAAATTACATCTAAACAAAATAACTTGCGAAAACAAATATAGCAATGCTAAAGTACAAAACCACAGACAAATTCTTTAGTATAAGTTTTTACTTTTTAATCATACTACCTTTTCTTTGAATCTTTAAAAGAGGAACCATTAATTTGTCACTTAATTCATTATAGATTTCTTATTCCATGGTAAGTGAAGGCCAAAAATGATTCAGAGTTAAAAGTTCTTTAAAAATAAGGCACGTATATGTGGCTATAAATTGAAATGTATGCTTGAAATGAGCTTGATGATCATTAAAAGAGTACATATTGATATTTAGAAAATCATTTTATTTTCAGTGAAAGAGTAATCTGACAAAATATCTCCACATACTTAATAAGACCACACAAGGCTTAGATATTTTTTGCATAGAATACGAAACCAGAGAAGATTGGTTCAAGATGGCGGAGTAGAAGGATGTGCTCTTACTCTCTCGCAAGAACACCAGAATCACAACTAACTGCTGAACAATCATCGACAGGAAGACACTGGAACTCACCAAAAAAGACACCCCACATCCAAAGACAAAGGAGAAGCCACAGTGAGATGGTAGGAGGGGCACAATCACAACAAAATCAAATCCGATAGCTACTGGGTGGGTGACACAAACTGGAGAACACTTATACCACAGAAGTCCACCCACTGGAGTGAAGGTTCTGAGGCCCACGCCAGGCTTCCCAATCTGGGGTTCCAGCAATGGGAGGAGGAATTCCTAGAGAATCAGACTTTGAAGGCTAGACAGATTTGAATGCAGGATTTCGACAGGACTGGGGGAAACAGAGACTCCACTCTTGGAGGGCACATACAAGGTAGTGTGTGCATCAGGACCCAGGGGAAGGAGCAATAACCCCACAGGAGACTGAACCAGACCTGCCTGCTAGTGTTGGAGGGTCTCCTGCAGAGGCAGGGGGTGGTTGTGTCTCACCGTGAGGACAAGGACACTGGCAGCAGAAGTTCTGGGAAGCACTCCTTGGTGTGAGCCCTCCCAGAGTCCGCCATTAGGCCCACCAAAGAGCCCGGGTCGCCTCAGGCCAAACAATTAACATGGAGGAAACTCAGCCCCACCCATCAGCAGACAAGAGGATTAAAGTTTTACTGAGCTCTGTCCACCAAAGCAACAGCCAGCTTTACCCACCACCAGTCCCTCCCATCAGGAAACTTGCACAAGCCTCTTAGATAGCCTAATGCACCAGAGAGCAGACAGCAGAAGCAAGAAAAACTACAATCCTGTAGCCTGTGGAACAAAAACCACATTCACAGAGAGACAGACAAGATGAAAAGGCAGAGGGCTATGTACCAGATGAAGGAACAAGATAAACCCCGAGAAAAACAACTAAATGAAGTGGAGATAGGCAACTTTCCAGAAAAAGAATTCAGAATAAGGATAGTGAAGATGGTGCAGGACCTCAGAAAAAGAATGGAGGCAAAGATCGAGAAGATGCAAGAAATGCTTAACAAAGATCTAGAAGAACTAAAGAACAAACAAACAGAGATGAACAACACAATAACTGAAATGAAAAATACACTAGAAGGAATCAATAACAGAAGCAGAAGAACAGATAAGTGACCTGGAAGACAGAATGGTGTAATTCACTGCTGTGGAACAGAATAAAGAAAAAAGAATGAAAAGAAATGAAAACAGCCTAAGAGACCTCTGGGACAACATTAAACACAACAACATTCGCATTATAGGGGTCCCAGAAGGAGAAGAGAGAGAGAAAGGACCCGAGAAAATATTTGAAGAGATTATACTTGAAAACTTCCCTAAGATGGGAAAGGAAATAGCCACCCAAGTCCAGGAAGTGCAGGGAGTCCCATACAGGATAAATCCAAGGAGAAACACACCGAGACACATAGTAATCAAATCGGCAAAAATTAAAGACAAAGAAAAGTTATTGAAAGCAGCAAGGGAAAAATGACAAATAACATACAAGGGAACTCCCATAACGTTAACAGCTGATTTCTCATCACAAACTCTACAAGCCAGAAGGGAGTGGCATCATATACTTAAAGTGGTGAAAGGGAAGAAACTACAACCAAGATTACTCTACCCAGCAAGGATCTCGTTCAGATTCGATGGAGAAATCAAAAGCTTTACAGACAAGCAAAAGCTAAGAGAATTCAGCACCACCAAACCAGCTTTACAACAAATGCTAAAGGAACTTCTCTAAGTGGAAAACACAAGAGAAGAAAAGGACCTACAAAGCCAAACCCAAAACAATTAAGAAAATGGTAATAGGAACACACATATCGATAATTACCTTAAACATGAATGGATTAAATGCTCCAACCAAAAGACACAGACTTGCTGAATGGATACAAAGACAAGACCCATATATATGCTGTCTACAAGAGACACACTTCAGACCTAGGGACACATTCAGACTGAAAGTGAGGGGATGGAAAAAGATATTTCATGCAAATGGAAATCAAAAGAAAGCAATACTCATATCAGATAAAATAGACTTTAAAATAAAGAATGTTACAAGAGACAAGGAAGGACACTACATAATGATCAAGGGATCAATCCAAGAAGGAGATATAACAATTATTAATATATATGCCCCCAACATAGGAGCACCTCAATACATAAGGCAACTGCAAACAGCTATAAAAGAGGAAGTTGACAGTAACACAATAATAGTGGGGGACTTTAACACCTCACTTACATCAATGGACAGATCATCCAAACAGAAAATTAATAAGGAAACACAAGCTTTAAATGACACAAGAGACCAGATAGATTTAATTGATATTTATAGGATATTCCATCCCAAAACAGCAGATTACACTTTCTTCCCAAGTGCGCATGGAACATTCTCCAGGTTAGATCACATCTTGGGTCACAAATCAAGCCTCAGTAAATTTAAGAAAACTGAAATCATATCAAGCATCTTTTCTGACCACAATGCTATGAGATTAGAAATCAATTACAGGAAAAAAATGTAAAAAACACAAACACATGGAGGCTAAACAAGACGTTACTAAATAACCAAGAGATCACTGAAGAAATCAAAGAGGAAATCAAACAATACCTAGAGACAAATGATAATGAAAACATGACGATCCAAAACCTAGGGGATGCAGCAAAAGCAGTTCTAAGAGGGAAGTTTGTAGCTATACAAGCCTACCTCAAGAAACAAGAAAAATCCCAAATAAACATTCTAACCTTACCCCTAAAGGAACAAGAGAAAGAAGAACAAACAAAACCCAAATTTAGCAGAAAGAAAGTAATCATAAAGATCAGAGCAGAAATAAATGAAATAAAAACAAAGAAAACAACAGCGAAGATCAATAAATCTAAAAGCTGGTTCTTTGAGAAGATAAACAAAATTGATAAACCATTAGCCAGACACATCAAGAAAAAGAGGGAGAAGACTCAAATCAATAAAATTAGAAAAAAAAAGAAGTTACAACAGACACCGCAGAACTACAAAGCATCCAAAGAGACTATGACAAGCAACTCTATGATAATAAAATGGACAACCTGGAAGAAATGGGAAAAATTCTTAGAAAGGTATAACCTTCCAAGACTGAACCAGAAAGAAACAGAAAATATGAACAGACCAATCACAAGTAATGAAATTGAAACTGTGATTAAAAATCTTCCAACAAACAAAAGTCCAGGACCAGATAGATTCACAGGTGAATTCTATCAAACATTTAGAGAAGAGCTAAAACCCATCCATCTCAAACTCTTCCAAAAAATTGCAGAGGAATGAACACTCCCAAACTCACTCTATGAGGCCACCATCACCCTGATACCAAAACCAGACAAAGATACTACAAAAAAAGAAAATTACAGACCAATATCACTGATGAATATAGATGCAAAAAGCCTCAACAAAATAGTAGCAAACACGGGCTTCCCTGGTGGCGCAGTGGTTGAGAGTCCGCCTGCTGATGCAGGGGACACAGGTTTGTGCCCCAGTCCGAGAAGATCCAACATGTCGCAGAGCGGCCGAACCCGTGAGCCATGGCCGCTGAGCCTGTGCGTCCGGAGCCTGTGCTCCGCAATGGAAGAGGCCACAACAGTGAGAGGCCTGCGTACAGAAAAAAAAAAAAAAAAAAAAATACTAGCAAACAGAATCCAACAACACATTAAAAGGATCATATACCATGATCAAGTGGGATTTATCCCAGGGATGTAAGGATCCTTCAGTATAGGCAAATCCATCAATGTGATACACCATATAAACAAACTGAAGAATAAAAACCATGTGATCATCTCAATAGATGCAGAAAAACCTTTTGAAAAAATTCAACACCTATTTATGATAAAAACTCTCTCGAAAGTGGGCATAGAGGGAACCTACCTCAACATAACAAAGGCCATATATGACAAACCCACAGCAAACATCATTCTCAATGGTGAAAAACTGAAAACATTTCCTCTAAGACCAGGAACAAGACAAGGATGTCCACTCTTGCCACTATTATTCAACACAGTTTTGGAAGTCCTAACCATGGCAATCAGAGAAGAAAAAGAAATGAAAGGAATACAAATTGGAAAAGAAGTAAAATTGTCACTGTTTGCAGATGACATGATACTATACATAGAGAATCCTAAAGATGCCACCAGAAAACTACTAGAGCTAATCATTGAATTTGGTAAAGTTGCAGGATACAAAATTAATGCACAGAAATCTCTTGCATTCCTATACACTAATGATGAAAAATCTGAAAGAGAAATTAAGGAAACACTCTCATTTACCATCACAACAAAAAGAATAAAATACCTAGGAATAAACCTACCTAGGGAGACAAAAGACCTGTAGACAGAAAACTATAAGACACTGTTGAAAGAAATTAAAGATGATACAAACAGATGGAGAGATATACCATGTTCTTGGATTGGAAGAATCAACACTGTGAAAATGACGATACTGCCCAAAGCAATCTAGAGATTCAATGCAATCCCCATCAAATTACCAATGGCATTTTTTACAGAACTAGAAAAAAAGTCTTAAAATTTGTATGGAGACACAAAAGACCCCAAATAGCCAAAGCAGTCTTGAGGGAAAAAAATGGAGCTGAAGGAATCAGACTCCCTGACTTCAGACTATTCTACAAAGCTACAGTAATCAAGACAATATGGTACTGACACAAAAACAGAAATATAGATCAATGGAACAGGATAGAAAGCCCAGAGATAAACCCACACACCTATGGTCAAATAATCTATGACAAAGGAGGCAAGCATATAAAATGGAGAAAAGACAGCCTCTTCAATAAGTGGTGCTGGGAAAACTGGATAGCTCCATGTAAAAGAATGAAATTAGAGGGCTTCCCTGGTGGCACAGTGGTTGAGAGTCCGCCTGCCAATGCAGGGAACACGGGTTCGTGCCCCGGTCCGGGAGGATCCCACGTGCTGTGGAGCGGCTGGGCCCGTGAGTCATGGCCACTGGGCCTGCGCGTCCGGAGCCTGTGCTCCGCGGCGGGAGAGGCCACAGCAGTGAAAGGCCCGTGTACCGCAAAAAAAAACCCCAAACAAAACAAACAACAACAACAAAAAGAATGAAATTAGAAAACTCCCTAACACCATACACAAAAATAAACTCAAAATGGATTAGAGACCTAAATATAAGACCAGACACTATAAAACTCCTAGAGGAAAACATAGGAAGAACACTCTTTGATATAAATCACAGCAAGATCTTTTTTGATCCACCTCCTAGAGTCATGGAAATAAAAACAAAAATAAACAAATGGGACCTAATGAAACTTACAAGCTTTTGCAAAGCAAAGGAAACTACACACAAGACCAAAAGACAGCCCTCATAATGGGAGAAAATATTTGCGAACAAATCAACGGACAAAGGATTAATCTCCAAAATATATAAACAGCTCATGCAGCTCAATATTAAAAAAGGAAACAAGCCAATCAAAAAATGGGGAGAAGACCTAAATGGACATTTCTCCAAAGCAGACATACAGATGGCCAAGAAGCACATGAAAAGCTGCTCAACATCACTAATTATTAGAGAAATGCAAATCCAAACTACAATGAGGTATCACCTCACACCAGTTAGGATGGGCATCATCACAAAATCTACAAACAAATGCTGGAGAGGGTGTGGAGAAAAGGGAACCCTCTTGCAGTGTTGGTGGGAATGTAAATTGATACAGCCACTATGGAGAACAGTATGGAGGTTCCTTAAAAAACTAAAAATAGAATTACCATATGACCCAGCAATCCCACTACTGGGCATATACCCAGAGAAAACTATAATTCAAAAAGACACATGCACCCCAATGTTCATTGCAGCAGTATGTACAATAGCCAGGTCATGGAAGCAACCTAAATGCCCAGTGACAGACCAATGGATAAAGAAGATGTGGTACATATATACAATGGAATATTACTCAGCCATAAAAAGGAATGAAATTGGGTCATTTGTAGAGATGTGGATGAATCTAGAGACTGTCATACAGAGTGAAGTAAGTCAGAAAGAGAAAAAGAAATATCGCATATTAATGCATATATGTGGAACCTAGAAAAATGGTACAGATGAACCGGTTTGCAGGGCAGAAATTGAGACACAGATGTAGGCAACAATCATATGGACACCAAGGGGGGGGGAAGTGGCGGGGGGTGGTGGTGGTGGTGTGATGAATTAGGAGATTGGGATTGACAGGTATACACTAATATGTATAAAATGGATAACTGATAAGAACCTGCTGTATAAAAAATAAATAAAATTAAATTTAAAAAAGATTTGCTAAATTGTACAAAAAAAAGAATACGAAACCATGCTTTCTGGTGGAATATGATTTTTGTCCTTTGAAATGTTAATGTTTAACACAGAAGGAAAGAAATTTACATTGAAATTTTTCTAAGTCATAAATCATTCGGAAGTACGTATGTGTTTTTGTATCTGTCATTTAAAATACATTTTAAGTACGTGGACAATTATCCTGATTGGTCATCCACTTATTTCCATGTTTCTACCGGTAATGAGGTGGAAGAGGCAGTGAGTCAGAGGATTTATTATTACTGTGTTCTCTCTTAAATGTTATAAAAACACATTTCCGTGTCAAAAGGGCAGATCTTGAAAACATCTCATAGACTGGAATCTCTCTGTCCTTGTTTAGGGGATGAACAGGATTCTTCATTGCTTTCAGCAGTTCACCAAAGGAGAATCAAGTCTCTAAATACAGACGAGAAAACAAAGAAAGGAGACACACCTAATTTCCCTCTACTGTAGAAGACTTAGTAGGTTCTAGTGCTAGTTCTTTTATTAACTAGCAAACTCCTGAAGGGAAAAGTTAGACAATTTCTCTGAGTGTTAATTTCTTCCTTTGTGAGATGAAAGGGATAATCTGTAAGGTTCTGGTTTCTTACAGCTGGGGGAGGTCTCTGATGATCACTAAAGTGAGTGGAGCGAAGTACCAGTGGTAGATCTTACATTACCTTAGTGCTCTGGAGTTAAAATAAATAAACAGAATGAAATTATCTATACCTATCAATAGACTAGGTGCCTGATAGATAAAATTGCTGTTTTTTTTTTTAAAAAAAAGGAGCTCTACATACATCCTAAATTGGCTCTTTGAAGACAAGAGAAACAGTTACACATCTGGAAACCTAATCAGAAGTGGAGAATTGCTTAATAAAAATGATGCTCGGTTGATAGGTTGAAATCTAGCCTAAAAAACACGTCTAATATATCCTTTAATAATCCCACAAAGTATCATACAGATGCTAAAAACAAAACAAAACCAAAAACCTTTATCCATTTGGGAAAAAGTAACTTTGCTCGACTTCCAATTTTTACTGACAACCCCCAGGGATATTCATGAAAGCTGCTTTGAACTTGCCAACTCATTCTGAGTAACAGCCATGGAAATTACAGGTTGCCTGGTTCCATTTAAAAATAGTACTAGCAGTTTGGTTGGCAGAGTATGGGAAAGACCTTCAGGTGCCCCATATAGAATCTATTCCAGAACCACATAACAAGATGCTATTAGCGTTAACAATTGCAACTGAAAGTCACATACGCAGGGTGTTCTGCTGTTAAACTGACCCTGTCAGATCCTTGGTAACACAGGGAGTTGTTTCTAGACTTCCTGTGGGCTCCGGGCTGGCCAACTGAGGTAAACCAAAGCCCCTCATTTATTTTCCACTACTAAGTCCTCCCAATAAGTTGTGGAAAAATTTGACGGTTATTAACTCTCTCCCCTTCAATAAGTTAGTAGTTAGGGGGAAGGGGAATTATAACTGAGTGTATGAATAAGCTTTGGAATTCGAAACATATTCAACAGTAATTTGGGGGTAATTCTAACTACTAACCAGTTAGCAAAAGGCCCTATATTCCATTACTGAAATCTGTCATTCAACTCCAACCAGACTTAAGTTGTTATACCTGACTTGATTGAAACAACAACGTCATTTTCCATAGTTTTAAGATCTTGTCACTTGTATTGTTTAAGTTTGTTAAAGTCCTAGCTGGAATGATGTCTGGATTTGATTTTAAAGGGGAAGAGGATGAACTTAAGACTTACAAATAGTACTACTTTTTATCATGTCATTCATGAATTTATGTTTTCTAAAACAATGAAGTGTTTCAATTCATATGTTGTGATGTTTCTTAATCCCTTGTGGAAGAATTAATAAAGATCTGGAAGAAAAACTTTTAACTAAAAAAAAAGGTGACTTTCAAAATTATGACTCAGGTCAAATTATAGCACTTAGCCAAGTTACAGAAAGGAAAAAGTTTTTTTTTTAAGCATGCATACATTTCATAACACGGTGCACATGGACACCAAAGTTGAGTTATAGAGTCTGAATGACATACAAGAGATTTGTCTAAGATTGTTCCATAGAGGTGAGCTGGGGTTTTAAAGAGTATGTTCTGGCAAACTTCTGCCTTCTCTGAACATTTGCCAATACTATTTCTGGAGTATGAAAGAAACACATGAAAAAGATTTGGATCTTTCTAGGGGCATTCTGCAAAAGCTGTTGATATACCTATTATCAACAATTCCTAAAACATTTCCTTACCACAAGAACTACTAATTTTCATGGGAATAATGGAACCCTTCTGGGTAGTTCCACTGACACTCAAAAATTCACCAATTACTACCATCTTTGAGAAGAAAAAGAACAACTCCAATTTTAGCAGGCCTCACTCATTCCTAATGTTTTAAATCTAACCTCTGGTAATAATTAACTGAGTTTACTGGAACCTTTAATAGAATAACACTGACAAATATTTCCACCTTTGGTTCTTACCCCTTCCTCTTACTCTCCAGCTAATGTATGCCTTAGTTACCTCAAATTGCTACTTGCTGTTCCTGAACATGCTATGCATTTTCATGCTTCCATGAGGTTATTACTTCAGCCCAGAATTCCTTTCTGCTATTGCCTCTTTGATGAAATCCTTCTCATTTTTAAGGCCCAATTCAAATGTTACTTCCCCTTGCATCCCTCTCCCATATTTCTTTCTGGGCAGAATGAATCTCTTGCTCTTCTGGGTTTCCATGGAAATTTGTACATATGGAACTCTTAGAAACTCTTAAGATAGAGTTCTGTAGAATTTGCCATTTTCAAATTTAAGACCTGATAGAGAATAACAGTTTTAGAGAGCATGGTCAGAAGTGAATCTATGAAATCCCTTGTAAATATTTATACTTACTAAAATAAAAAGTCAACACACTACATAGAGAAAACAGAAATGCCACTCTAAACACTCTAAATTAGTAATAATGGGTACTACTATCCCCAATTACCCTCCCTTGTTTGCTAGAAACTTCTGAATTTCCCTTCCCTACAGTCGCACATGTTGCTGGTAAATAAATTTTGCTTTGCTGCGAATGATATGTACACGAGTATGTACGTGTGCTTTCCCTTTCACTGGCTGGCTCTGCATTTAGACATTATGGTTTTCACTTTATAACACAGACTTGTGCACCTCTGCCACGAAGGTCCTGCTGTGGTCACAGAAATATTCATTTGGGTATAGGATGGAAAAAGATTTAGGGAGACTTGTTATTCTTGGCTAACACTTCTCAAATTGCTCCCCAGTATCCAGCGTGACACTGTGCAGGGTCCGTGCTGCTGCCCAGGGTCACTCCGTGCTAAAGCAGATGTTGTCACCTTGCTCCACATATCTCTGGCTTTCTTCTTCTTCATAGAAGATGTGAAACTACAGTTCTGGGGCTTGGGTTTCCTTTCCCTCATCTCTCTTCAAATTTCACTGCAAAAACTTCTCTTTTTTCTGCCATCTGCTTTACCAACTACATCTTAGTATTTTCCAATCTTAAATTCTTTCCGTTTCTAAATATTCACATCAATAATGACTGGGACTGAAACTTTCCCAGTTGGAAATTTTCCCAGAAAACAAACAAACAAACAAACAAAAGTTGTTTGGGACTTCCCTGGTGGCGCAGTGGTTGGGAGTCCGCCCGCCGATGCAGGGGACACGGGTTCGTGCCCCGGTCCGGGAGGATCCCACATGCCGCGGAGCGGCTGGGCCCGTGAGCCATGGCCGCTGAGCCTGCGCGTCCGGAGCCTGTGCTCCGCAACGGGAGAGGCCACAACAGTGAGAGGCCCAAGTAAAAAAAAAAAAAAAAAGTTGTTTGAGTCCTGTTATTTCCCACAAAAAGGACTCATAGGATGAGAAACCCTACTGCGAATGTAGTACTTTGAACATAAAATTGCGTAATAAGGTTGGGAGTTTACATGTTTTCTCAAGATTGTTAATTCATTGAAGGTAAGGCTTACATCTTACTCACTTGTATCTCTGGCACTCAGAATCCATCGATTCTGCTACGGAAACCTCTCTCACCGGTGTCCCTCTTTTTCATTCCCACTGCCACAGTGGAAGCTCTCACTGTTCATCACCGGGATCACTGCAGTTGCTTCCCAGCAGGTAGGTCTTCCTGCCCTCAGTTTCACTGCCTTTCAGTTTCTTATCTTTAGAAAACTTAAAGGGGTCTTCCTAAATTATGAATCAGACCATGCTACTTTCTGGCTTCAAATTCTTCTAGGGTTCCCCCGACTCTTCTCTCCCTTTTAGTCTCACCACATAGCATGCCCTCATTTAATCTTTAGTTTTAGTCACCAAAATACTTGCATTTTCCAAAAGGCACCATGACCTCTTAAAACTGTCTCTGCTTGAAGCGCTTTCTTCTCCTTTATTTGCCTGGAGAACACCTAGTCATCCCATAAAGATTCAGCTTGGTTACTGTCCCTGAATCTCCCCCAGGGCAGAAGGCAGCAACCCCACCTCTTCACTCGCTCTTGTGTGGCTCTCACAGAACACAAGTCACTCTACTTCAGTGCTTCCCCAATTGTAATGACCTCCTTGAAGGCAGGTACTGAGCCTTCTTCACCTTTATATTTCTGACTCCCTACTTAGTGTTTACCACATAAATGTACAATAGTGTTTGTTAAATGAATGAATATTTGGTTACATTACAACTGACAACATCTTCACCTACTTGTTTCTCATCTTGATGGCAAGTTGCAAACCACCATGGCAGATCTTCCTCACTGCATCCTGACTACATGACTCTCAACAATGCAATCTACTTTGCAAGTGTATTTGGAAGAGTTACCTATCGGTCGAGATTGGGGATTTCTACTCAGCCAGGTGACAGATATCACTTACAAATGCTTAAACGATCAAGGATAGTTCTGTGAGACTGTTGAAGATGAGTATGGAAGAAGGTTCATAGATCTTGACAATTTCTATGTAGACTGGTTATATTTTTAAATTTTTCTCTGCACCCCCATAAAGGAGCTGAAAGCAAATAAAATGGCTGTGAAGCTACTTCATAATATACCAAGAGAATAAAGGGCAAGGACTATGAAACTGGAAAGCCCAATACCACCCTTCTGCTTATAATAGTGCCATTATGTAAATCTTACTGTTTTTGAAAACTGAGAGCTCTTTTATGAAGTGCAAGTAAATCATGATGCAGAGTGGAACTGCATACCTTAGAATTTCATGATGAATATAATGAACTCATCTGTAAAAACTAGACTTCAAAAAGAAAATTATACCATATAATAGTTTGGAAAATGGAAGGAGAAGCACAAAACTTTAAGAAGTGCGTCTCGGGGCTTCCCTGGTGGCGCAGTGGTTGGGAGTCCGCCTGCCGGTGCAGGGGACGAGGGTTCGTGCCCCGGTCCGGGAGGATCCCGCATGCCGCGGAGCGGCCGGGCCCGTGACCCATGGCCGCTGGGCCTGCGCGTCCGGAGCCTGTGCTCCGCAACGGGAGAGGCCGCAGCGGTGAGAGGCCCGCGTACAACAACAACAAAAAAAAAAGAAGTGCGTCTTTTAATTTAATGGGATAAATAGTAAACTGATAATCATTCTTATATTGAAAGATAAATCTTATGAAATTACTCCTAAGGGAGGCCCTGGTTGGGGATGTTTTTGATGTTTCTGGTACTTGGAAGACCCCAAAGTTGGTCTTGGTCAGAGAAGAAGCGGCTGCTGTTGATGTTCCAATTACACAGGATAAGTCTTAATGTAGAAAACTGATTCTAGACAGATACCCTTTGAAGACACATTCAACACAGATGAAGCTATTCTGTCTGCAAATGTGCACACCTGGCACTCCTCTGAACAGAAAGATCAATACTAAACATGATCATGTACCACACACTGCAATGAAATATCAACACCTCTTACAACAGGAAAGCATGACCTTAGCTACCTTCATCGGGAGTTCTGTTAAAATATGCTGTGAGACTGGCTGATAAAGTAATGAATGGTTGCTGGTATAAGGTAGAAGAGTGACAACTTGTTCAGGTATCCAACTCATCTAGGGGCAGTGAACCATAGAATCTATGAGCTTGAAGGACATTAAAAGCTATTTAATCCGGTATTCTAAGTTTGAATCACTTGAGTACCTCCCCAACAAGATTCATCCTGATCTCTTTGAACCCGGACTACAAGGTATACCCTACCTTTCCCCTGGGGAGTCCATTCCACCTTTGAACACAGGAGCTATTGGCCCCGCGATGGAGGCCAACTCTAATTCGTAATGACTTAGAAGCAACTCACAGATGCACAGAAAATGCACAGTGATTTATAATTATTCTGCCAAAGCTAACTATATAATGAGTGTGATTTTGAGGACGGTAGTTCTAAGTAAAGGATTCTATATAGAATAAACTGAAAAAAGAAAAGAATCGTTCTACTCATTTTGAAGAATTTGTGAATGTCACCTATTTTGACTTCAAAAATCAAATCCTTATTGTAGGAGAAAAGATATAAGCAAATTTGCTTGCATCGTATAAAAAAGATGTTTTTATTTACTTCTGTAATCCATGACAAATGGCATTAATTTAAAGGACACTGTGATTAAAACGATGGGCCTAGTCACCACATAAAAGTTAAATGTTTAATTTGCATGATACACGTCCCAAAAGGGTAGGAAATGAAATTTGGAAAACAACTCTGAAGTTTCTTTAGAAACATTATGTTTAAAATCTTGTAGTCCAGTGTTGATTACATTGCTTTCTCATGCAAGAATGTGGAGACTGCATGGTGAGTGAAAAAAAGGCTCTGGAACAGACAGATCTGTGTTTGAATCTCCCATCCTGCCACTTATTAGTTGTATAATTTGTTAAGTTACTTAGAGTCTCTTGAGCCTCAGTTTCTTCATCTGTAACACACACACACACACTCTTACACCTACTAGATAATAAAATAGGAAGGAATTACTTGCCCAATAGAAAAAACAGAATTGTTGTATAGAGTGAGTATTTGTGAAGTGCTTAGAGCCCTTAGTAAGCATTTGATAAATATCAATATTTTAATTTTGGCTGCCTTAAAAATGTGTTGTCTTCTCTCCCTTGATACGTTTATGTTGATGTCTACCAATGCATAAAACTTACTTATATTGTGTTGAACTGCCATAGCAATGTCCGGTTAACTTGATTTCTCATTTGTCATTGGTAAGGGTGCCAATGTTACACCCTTAGAGTAGGCATTGCAGAGCGGTGTAAGCTTTGCTGTCCTGGAGGCAAAGGTCCCACGAAATAGCAATTTCAGAATAGACCTTTACTTTAACATTTTAATTTTATTTAAATAAGAAAACAGAATGAAAAATTCCAGGGCCCAGATAGTCTATGGACATTTAAAAAATAAAATATAGAAAATAATACACATGTTAGAATAGAAAGTGAGGCCCCCTTTCCCCTTTCCAGAGCCTCTCCCAAAGGCAACTACTATTAACAGCTACCACTGTTTTAAAATTATTTAAAATGCGAACCTATAAGAGGAATTTAATAAAAATATTGGCTAATATGGTCTTAGACCACATAAAGTTACCTTATTTTGCTTGAAAAATGAAGTTAATAAAATTTTAATAAAGCATTTGAAAGCAGAGAGAGAATACAGACATCAAGAGGACATTGGAGGAGTAATTACAAGACTCCATAGGGCTTCTTCACCAGCTATGGGACACTTTAAAAGAGCAGTCACATATAACAGTCATTTTTAGATGTACAGTTTGTCTCGCAACAGTATTTCTATGAGTCTGTAAAGGATAATGACATTGAAACATATGCATAAAGACACAAAGTGTTGATATTAATGTGTTTATTCCTTACTTGGCGTTGAAATGCCAGAGAAATGCCTGGCATAAAGCACCTTAGATGCTTTATGATCTGTTCATTACGTTAGAATAAATATCTTAAGTCTAAAAATTCAACTAACAAGAGGGAAGGAGAAAAAAGTGGGGTAATGGGAGGAATGTCATACATACTTGAATCTAAACCATTATAGATGTATTTCTTTTCAACAAAGAAGAGTGAGAATGAAGTGTTTATAAAAGGATCTCCTTTCAGGGACATGTCTCTCCTATTAAGAAGAAAAACTCAGAAAAGAAAAACTAGAAAGAAATATTTCTC